>NC_090935.1:321036979-321340009 GCF_040938575.1 Ambystoma mexicanum
GTCTATTAGCCATAAATCTATTCTGGAGTGCATGTCATGGACTGCGGAGTAGTAGTAGGTGTATTCCCTCCTGGTAGGATTCAACGTTCTCCAGGCGTCTTTAAGTTGTAGATCTGCCATATGTAGCTGTATTGCCTGTGCTGCTTTGGTCAGTGTTCTAGTTTGTGTAGATGTGCGATCAAGATGTACATCTAGGATTGTGTTGAAGTCCCCACCACATATCACCCGGGCTGTTGGGTATCTTGCACATTTTTCGAACACTGAGGCATAGAAATCTGGTTGGTTAATATTCGGACCATATAAGTTAAGAAAGACAAATTCTTTATCATAGAGGTTGCCATGAAGCAAAACATATCTCCCCTCCGGGTCACACTCAACATTAATACATTCAAAGGACAACGTTTTGTGTATCAGAATTGCAACCCCTCTCGCCCGGTTGGAGTATGTCATGAAATACTGATGTGAGCCCCAGCTGGGCATCAATTGTTCACCTTGTCGAGGTCCGGAATGTGTTTCTTGTAGGAAGATTATCTCGGCAGCTTGCCTATTGAGGTAGGCCAGAATCTTCCTTTTCTTGATCCTGGATCCCAGACCCTTTACATTCCAGCTGAGCACATTAATATTGTCTTTGCCTAATTTAATCATTATCAATGGGGCGATCGCTGCCATGTAGAGCCTGATAATCTGCAGTTTTGTGCTGAAGTGTCTTTGTGCCTGATATCTGTGTGCTTTTTGCTTTACCAACCATCCTATGTTAACAAAACCCCAAAATTCCCATGTTAAACCCTCCCTCCTTCCTCCCTCCCTCACAGTTGCCCCAACTTTAACTGTGCCGTTAGATATCCAATAGCGGTGTAGCTCGCTGGGTGCGTGGAGGGCGAGGATTTGCACGCTGGGAGCGGGAAGGGCCTACCTCTGCAGCTGCGGTCCGATCCGGGAGCAGGCCGCCACTCGTCCGAGTCTCTGAAGTGATGAAGGCGGAGGGGGCCAGTAGGCGCTCCACGATACCCGGGGCAACCGTGACTCTCCCCTGCCGGATGGATGACAGGAGTGGTCCGTTGCCACCGCACCCGCCGCCTCGTGGCGGGGCCCCTCTCCCCTCTCGCCGGCCGCCGAGTCTCGGGCTGTCTCGCCGACCATCCGGGTTCTTATCTCTGGAATCTCTGCACCGATCAGCCCGAAATTTCGTGTGGGCAATCTGATGATATTGTTACCCGTTCTCTGCAAAAATCGCGGAATACCGGAGCTAGCAAATTATTTTTTCTGGCTTTGCGGCCCTGGGCCCAGCCGGAGCTCACACGAGAGCCGCCATTTTCTCACGTGCGCAACAGCGCCCCCGGTCTGGAGTAATTTAATGTGGACAGTGTAAGGGAGGCGTGGTATCACAAGTATGACAAAGACACAAAAGGTACAATTTGAAAACCTTTATTGAAGTTTCAATGGGGTTGGAGAAATTCCTACTTTGCCCTGCAGCTAGAATGGAAGTAGTACCGACCATCAAATAATAAATAAAATAGTCCTAGTTGAGTACATCAAATCAAAATTGCCTATACAAACAAAACCTAATGCCTGCCCTATATCTTGTACAAAATGAAAAGTAGAATATGTATGCAAAGAAAAGTTAGTGTTCAAATATAAAGAATAAAGGTGGCTGAGTCAGTTCTCCTACCACGCTGAACAGCACAGACTAAGGCATTCCCTGTAGGCAAGATGACAACTCTGGCTCAGGTTCTTAACACAAAGGAGGTTCAAAACATGGATCGAGGCCCACCTGGCCTTCCACGTTCAAGTCTTACTTTCCAACTTCCAACACACAGTTCACTAAAATGTTCACGTCGGTCTCCTTCAGTCGGGCTCAGACCTTTTCACAACAAAACATAACACTTGCATGGGCTCCCTTTCCCAAGATTATTACACTTCCGGTCTCCGTCAGTCGAGCTTGGACCATTTCCTGATGTCAAAGACTTTTGAATGTGCGTGCTTCTTTTTTTCTACAGACTTCTGCAGGACCACTTCGACATTCCGGCTTTCAACTCACACTCCTATGGTATTTGCTCCAGTGCTTCCTCGTCTGGGTAGTTCACTGTATTATGTGCCAAAGTTCAACATGCACCTTTTTACCCCCGCCCCTTTTTCTTTGGGTTAATTTTTATCACCTCACTTTTACAATTCATTCACTATATTTCGCTAAAAAACATATCACCTTTCACTTTCAAGTGGGCTAGTTCCTTTCGCCAGACCACTCTGTTACTCAGTATCGCTGACTTTACAGCTATAATTACCTCAAAGTTCATTCGCAGATCTTCATTTCTTCGCGTCTCATCCACACGCATTCAGCCTTCAATTGTGCGGTATAATGTTGCCACTTTAATCTTTCTTTAGCACACATCGGTCTCTCATGACGCTTGCCAACTGTCCTGCTCTGTGTGTTTGTTTCTTGTCTTTACTCTCTTCCAGTTCATGAGTCAAGGTTAGTACCAGAGGCTTGGCCTTGCCTCCCAACTCTGCCGTTCACCCGGGAGGGTCCCTGGCATCCTTGAAACAAAATGCAGCCTTCTTGTTTGAGATTTGGCTTTCTCCACGTGTCTCTCATTGCCTTTTGGAGGCAAGGACCTCTGGCAGGGAACTCCTGAGGTCCTCCACCCATGGCTCTCGTCCCTCGGTGCATTGCTCTGCTCCAGTAGGTTCGCCTTTGCCCCGGAAGTTATGCTCTTACTCGTGTTCCACCTTGCTCAGAATGTGTCTCAATGTTCCGCCTTTTATCCATGCGAGGAGAGCTAATTGGTATCAGATGTATGCACTTAGAGTCAAGTGCCTGACTTTCCCTGACCCAATTAGCAGGACATGTCCAATTCGAGATGCAAGAGTTAGCATTGTTATTCTCAGTCGCCCTGTTCCTCGGCCCAGTGTTTGTGTGGAAAGAGGGGGGCAGGAGGTGGGGAGTTGGGACATCAGAGAATCCTATGAAATAGGCGGGATCATGGGTACGAGAAAGGGAGGAATACTGTGTCTCACCATCGGCTGCCCAACTCCCCACTCCCCGAAGACCCCTCACCCAGGTGATCCTCCTGCACTGGTCCACCCCCAGGGTCTGGATCCAAAGGTGATGGTCATGCCCTGGCCACCTGAGGGAGAGATTCCCGGGGAGTAGCAGGCGAGGCACCCTTTGGCTTCTCACAACAAGTAATGTGCATCCTGAAACTCTACGATGGAAACTTGAATATATGTGGTCACCAATCACGTTATAAGTGGGCTGTTGCATGAAGTAATAAAGGGGTCCGACTTCTCACCTAAACTGCCAATTGATGACAATTTGCTAAATCTGGAACAAAAAGGTACTATCGAGTTCTGAAAACCTATGTTCATGTCCACATGATTTAGGTTATCACATCGCCCATTTACAATCGCTTGTTGCATTTCTACTTATGGAAATTGAAAAAAAGAGCTGTGATATTAGGATAGAAGGAGAAAATTGAAATCTTGCTGAAGAGGGGCAGCTATTACTTTTCCAATTACCGCTCAGTACCTGAAGGGAGCCCCCAATGAGGACACTGCTTTGAAATCAATTTGTGGGAATTGGTTTAAGTAGCTAAATACATCTCAGGAACGTTTTGTACGATGATGAGGAAAATGGCACAAAGCTAGTGAGCCCTTGTAAAGAGAAAAACAAATGTGTTAAGATTGACCATTTTTAAACACTCCCCGGGGAAGAGTAGATGCCCTTCATTGGATGTAATGGCTCACTTTCTCCATGTTCAAAAGGTTCTTGATCCCAAAGAGGAGTTCTGGTCAAAAGGAGCAGAGATGATGTGTTGCATACTCCCAGACTACCAAAGGAGGGCAATTACTCTTGTTCTAGATCACAGCAGATATCCTGTTAGATATGAAACCCTGAAAGGCCTTCAGATGTTTATTTCCAGATCAAGCAAAGGTTTAGCTTGCTGGTTTCTCCCGTCCAGCAAAAATTCAACATATCCTTAAAGTCCAAGGTCGGGCAACACACAAGTGCCTTGGAAGTGGGCTAAAAAAAAAAAAAAAACATCTGGGAACATGGCAATTGCTCATTAACCTACATTTTATAAGCTGGTGATCTGTAGACACAATAGTTCCTTCTTTTCAAAGGAAAGGTCAAAGACCTCCTTGGTTGCTACAGTTAAGAAGAATGAACAGAGTATGTGCATATTTACAAGTAGGTTATTTAGCTGCTGTAGCCACATACTCTAAAGCAGAGCTCAAGATGTACACACTTGACTAATTTATCTCCTTGATGGACCTGGAACTCTGCATGTAACAAGTAAGACTGTCGCAGAAAGACAGACAACAAACATTCTGCAAAATAGCAGTGAAGAATAGTGCCTCCTTGTCCAATGGTGTAGAGGAAGCAGCTAGAAATTCATGACAAAGATCAACACAGCGGGGACCATAAAGGGATGAGCAGGCGGATCCACAGATATAGAAACGGGCTCAAAGGGCAGCACTCTGTTATTTGTATTCATCTCCTGGATGCAAACTCTGAGGACTGTGTCTTTTTCCATATCTCTGAAGCTATTTTTACCACATCATGGTAGGAAGGGTCGAGAGAAGAGGAAAAGGACAAAGGGCTCCATCTCAGGTAAAATCGAAAAGCCCTCCTTTACATACTGTGACAAATCCTTCGATGTCATCCTTTCTCCCATGGGGAGGGAACCCTTCCCACAGGGCCAGGGGAGTGCAGTCATAATCCAATAGGGCCCGCTGGGAGTGCTACACCATGGGATGATCACATGTGGAGGGGAAAGCCTTAAGGGACAAGGGCGGCCATCCATAGAGAACACGTTATCCCACAACACCCCCCCATCAACCTCTCTCACTGTATCAACCTCCCTTACCGTCTCACCCTGAGACGGGAATCACCACAGATTCCCAATGCTTTAAGACCTATGTAAGGTAGAATACCCAAAGAAACTAACCCATACCGAGGCAGAGACGAGCAGGGATAATGCATATGAATCTTATTGTCAAACTGGGACGAAGAAGATTCGGAACAACATGCAGAAGTATAACATTAGAAATACTGTGACGAAAAGGAGGCACCGACGAATGAGGAGCACTGCACAGAAGCTGCAAGAGCAGTCTAGTCGGCATGGACCTAATGTTTGCATAAAAACTGAGGAAGGACTCAACCCAATGTTGAGGCCTCCCTGGAGGAACCGCGAGGTTGGGAACGAAGGAAGCAGAGATAAGGCAGACCGGGTAGCTGAGACAGGAGCATGCCACCATAAGAAGGGTTCAATGTGGAGAGGCCGGTCCAGAAAAACAGAGGACGTCTGGCATACCCTGTAATAGGCCGTTGTGGGGAGAAAAGAACACGCCAGCCGAACAAGAGATTCCCTCGTGGAGCCGCTACACACCACAAGTAAACGCCGACCGGTGAGGAAGCAGTAAGGCAGGACAGAAGCATCACAGACATGCATTAAGATAGGTGGGGTGAGGCAGGAGTGCTGTGCTGTTTTGGACCCCGAGACCGAGCAAGCAGAGTCTTTCTACATTATTTACTGTTTTCTGCGTCGGGAGAAAGAACAGTCAAAAGCCCTGCCCACTTGCGGAGCTACGTGGAGTAAGGCAGAAGTTTTTTGCGGGATAGTGGTCACAAAATCTTGTACCCTGGCAAACAATTCCTGAAGAAGGTACTTCAATTATGGGAATCTGTGCGCGCACACCCTCGACGGGATAACTCTGCTAATCCTGCCTCACTACTACCTAAAGTGAGACATACAGAGGCATTTTGAAAGTGAACTCTTGTAAATTGAAGGTCCTACTTCTGCCGTGCTGTTCTGTGATATAAACCTTTGTCGGTTTGACTCAAGTTCTCCGCCGACCCTTTTGGCCCCTGAACCAGTGTTCAGTGCTTCGTAGCTTTCGGCGACAGCTAACCTCTAAACCAACCTCCACGCTCCTGGGACCCTTTATGCATCCTGAAGAATTGACAAACATTGAGTAACCGAAAGAATTTTGGCTAATATTAGAAAGAGTGTCTAACCTCCTTATCTAAGTACTGACAATAAGTGTTCATGGCGGTTTGGAACGTTTCTGATTTAGTATTAGGGGCTAGGGTTGGTACAGTGTGTTTGTCAGCAGAGTAGCTGTGTAGCTAGCTAAAAAAGCAGAGGAGTGTGGCGAGTGAAAACTTAAAATGGGACAGCATTGACAGAGGACGGAGGGCTGATCTGCCCAATGAGGTCTATAAGGAATCCTAGCACAGTCTTAAGTTACATTTATGAAGGGCTGAGGGGTTTCTCCTAAATGTAACAATATATTGAGACACCACCCTTAACATGGGGAGTTCATTCCCCCCCTAATCAAGTTCACACACAATAATGTATGTAGCCCAAACTAGCCCTATCTAGGATTCATATAGATCGCCATTTTTACTTTTCATTTACTAAAACTGTGTTTCTTATTATTTAGTTTTATTGCTGCTACACTTTAATAGTTTTACCAGCGTAGCTTTGTTAGACAGTTCTGTTTTTTGAAAAATATATTTGCTTGTCTAATTCTATTTTAGGAGCTTTCCCTCCCAAACGCATTGATTTGAATTTGTGTGAATTGATATAGAATCCCTTATTCATTGTGGGTGAAGTAGGCTAACTACATTTCCCTGAAGTATTGTAGTCTTCTCCTCCCCTTTTTAGACATGGTCAGGTGCATTAGCGCCAGCGCGTCTAAGCCGTTTTGTGCCGGTTTGGGTACGGAGTGGGTGCATTGTTGCAGAAGATTATCTCAGCAACACCAACTAAAATAACGTTCTCAGTAAATACATATATACTTTAGGATCTTAAAAACCACCATCCATACCAGATAACAGTATGTCTCTGTTAGGCAGAAACCTGTGCAGTTCCCTTGGCGAACACTGCAAAAGATTTAAGACTACAGGTGTTGGCAGTAAACCCACTTGGTAGCAGTCTGTACCACCCAGATGTACCTGGTAGCTGTGGCTGAGCAGTCAGACTTCCCTCAAGAAGAGTTAGGCAGTATGCAAAGTATACACAATAGGCATTCAGACACAATAATACAAGCAAACACTGACCAGAGTTTTGGTATCAAAGTATATAATTATTTATTTAAAAACACAGTTGAAACACTCCAGCACTCTTGTTGTAAAATATTCTAAACACAGTTACTATTGTAATATGTACTCCCCTTTTCCTTATCAGATAAGTCACAGTAAAACACCACTTATTTTCATACAGAGGTGAGCGCTTAACTAGATGGCACTCCAATAAGTTTGTGAGAAAGGGAGGGAAAAAGACAGAATATGGAAAGGTACACCACTCTAAGGTTCAGGAACACTGTTAGCAAGGCAAAAGAGCAAAAGTCACTGGGGAGCCAAAGTCCAAAGGCTGGGCCCACTCTTAGCGAGAGCAGAGCACAAATGCGCCCAAGATCACACAGTTACTCTAGGCTTAGAAAGTCTTGCAGAGAGTTCAAAAAGAGTTTAGAGAGGCTTAGGAAAGTTTAGCCAGGGTGCCCCAGGCTAACCCAGGTTCGAAACCCGGGGGCTAAATCTACCCTGTACAGTCGGCAGCAAGGGAAGCCAGGCGGGACACGTTACCTTAAGTGGCAAGGATCCTCCAGCGGTGGCAGTTGTTCCTGGCAGTGGCTGCAAGTTGCGTCGTCGTCCAGGGGAAGAGAAGATCTCGACTTGGAGGAAAGATGAAGGTCGTTGCACTACCAGGGAAGAAACCAGCCGCAGAGTTTTCCGGTTAAAGGTGGTACCTTTGTTTCGCGGTAAAACGTGGTATCCCGGTTGCCGGGGTGCTTGGCACAGGCAAGGTGGCCACGCGGTACGACGGGAAGGCGAAAAGACGGTGAAAATGGTTATCCCTACCAATCAAAGGAAGAAGACTCTCCGGCGGGAGATCTCCTCTGTCGTTGGGAAAAGTGGTGAGGCGGTCCAGCAGGGCTCCACCGGTGGTGGTGTCGTGGCAGGTCGGCTCAGCTTCTCCCTCGTCGGATTCTTAGGTCCTGTGGCGACTTCTGAAGTTCCAGTCCCCAAAGCCCTGCTTTTATGCAGAAAACCCCCATTCACGCAGCCTAGCTGTCACTCAAACATGCTAAGTGGTGAGCCGGCCGGCTCACCACTTGGGCCAATCAGGACGGAGTGCGACTTGAGTTGCCTAGGCAACTCAGTCCAGGGTGCCCAAATCCCCCTCCACCCCTCCTAAGTACCCCAGACAGAGTGGCACCACTTTGGAGGGCTTCTGTGGAGAAGCCCGCCAAAAAGTGGAACAAAGGGCTCGACTTGGGTTGGAGTCACAGAAGAGAACTCAAACGTCATTTTAGAATCAAGTTTTGTCAAAAAATACCAAAACGGAGAATTAATATGAATTAAATAAACCGGCGGTATGTTCGAAGCTACCGTAAATAATTAAATAAAGATAGTAGCCTAAAACAAAGGGAAATCCCACAGGCAAATATTTGCGGTTGAATATAAAAAGTAGTATCCACTGGCACCAGCCAAAACTCGATCAGGGGGGACGGAGACGTGCCCCCTCGACTAACAGACCCTGGGGCAATTGAATTGCCCCAGCCAGTACGTCCACAATATGATGGTTTGTACTGGTTCTGTTCAGAATTTAGGACTAGTAAAGTCAATGGTGACTTTACATGCCCTGGGAGACAGTAGTCAGTGCCAGGGTATGGAGTCTATACTGGGGGGTCACTGACACTCCTGTGTCACCGCGCTGAGGGTGCTGTGTAACACACATCACAAAAACACATGAAGCCCTATGGAGTAAAAGACCCCATAGCCCATTAAACACATCTAGATTCAAAGAAACACACTCAAATCATGCCCAAGAGTGAGGGTAAAAGAGTCTCACTCTTGGCAGGAGAAAAAAATAAACCCCAAAAATCCAGCAAAGCTGCTGGGGGACTCACTAGGTTCGGAAATTCAGCCTAAACAGAATTCTCCCTAACAGTCTCACAGTGATTTTATTATGAGAATACAGCATAATCGTAAAGCCAGTTTGCAAGGCTTGGAACGAGATGGTGTACGCGATGTCCCAGCGCTGATTCACACCGGCATTTACCCCGTTGTGCTACCCCGTTGTGAGCGAACAGAAGAACTTAAACAATGACAGAATATATACAACTACAGAGGGACTTCCTAACACAGCGAACCAACGAGAGAGCAGGATCACTGCCCATGGAAAACTGACAATACGCTCTCTTTAAGACAATGCGGTTAAATACCCGATCACTGGTATATCATGCTGCAGAAGTGTCTGATTATATTAAGGTTGCTAAGATGGACCTTGCTATACTGGCAGAAACATGGCTACAGGAATCCAATCTGCACTGCGTTCAATTAGCCACACCTCAAGGTCATAAGGATCTGCATACAGACCGAGTGGGACAGAGGGGAGGGGTGTGGCTCCAATCTTCAGGGAATGCATTAACATCTTTTTTTTTCTAGCTCCCTGGTATTTGACGCTTGTGAGGCCATGTAGGTGAAACTCACCCTGAATCCCACATTTACACGTAGCATCCTCATTCTTTATCATCCTCCTATTGCCACTCCTCTCTTTGAAGAGCAACTACTCACATTTTTGGGATCCCACATTAAGACTCCAGCTCCGTTACTAGTCCTGGGAAACTACAATTTATGGGATAAGGAAGCTAATACTCTGTTAAAACGTCTTAACAGTATTGGATTAAAACAACACGTAAGTGTTCCAACTCACCAAGGGGGTAACATCTTAGATTGGACACTATCCAGAAACCAAGCTATCTCCCCACTCTGTATGTTCAAATTTGTTGTTCGTCTGATCACTTCATCATACAGTTTGATATCATGACTCACAAGGCATCAAGCACAAGGGAACGTGCAATTCCTAAACCCACCCTCCTGAGAAGTATGCACAATGTCTCTTACAAGGCATTTGAAACTACTTTATGTCCCCAGCTAGCTTCTTTGGATGGACAAGGCCCTCTGGAGTGTTAGGTATCACAGCTCCGTACCGCTCTGAAAGAGGCCTTTAAGAAAATAGCACCCTCAAGAATAACAGTTGAAGCCAAACCTATCATAAACCAATGGTTTTCCCAGAAAGTCAAAGCAGCCCGAAAGCTTAAGCACATGGCAGAGAGAAGTTGGAGGAAAATCCCTCAGACTCCTCCCTTACAATATACAAGGAGGCAGCCAAAAGATATTAAAGAACCATTCTCAAAGCAAAAAAATAAAAATTAGAGGAACAGATCATGTGTGCAAAATCTAGTCCCAGAGAGTTGTTCTTAATTCTGAAGGAGTTCAAGGGCATAGTCCCCGACTCCTCTGTGACTACTGATAATGCCTTGTGTCAGAAAATACATGATGGGTTCACCAAGAAAATCAGCTAACACCAGACATGTATCTTAGTCGGCACACAATATGCTAGACTTAGGATGCAAGCTAAAACTGGTCAATACCAAGACAGATGTTACTGTCTGCATGTTCACCTTTCACACAGTAACAGTTGGCAAAGACTCAGAAATCATGGCGAAAATGAAACCCATGCCTTGCAAAGTAGACATTCTCCCAGCTTCATATTTTAAAAAATACTACTTCACTATCGGCTCATCGGTCGTAACATTCATCAATCGATCCTTCCACTAAGGATGTATTCTGGATTGCATCAAAGAGGCATGGATCTCCCCTCTGCTGAAAAAGGAGAAACTAAATCCAAACGACCCAGCCAATTATAGGCCTATCACAAATGTTCCATACTTGTTGAAGGTCATAGATAAAGTTGCATGCATTCATTATGACACCTTTGTAGAACAGGGCGGGGAATCCTAGCCAAAGGTCAATCAGGTTTTATGAAAATGCATGGAACTGAAACAGCACTGGTGGATGTTAAGCCAACATTCTAGATAAAGGTGGTATGGCCATGCTGTTATTGCTAGACCCAGCTGACATCTTTGACTTGGTGAACATGACATAATGGCAGATAGGCTAGCTAAGGAAGGCAACTGTTCAGGACTCGCTGTGAACTGGTTTAAAACCTTCCAGGGACCAAGGAGGGCACGTGTTGCTAAGGAGAACCTTAAATCGCAGCAAGTCCAACTCAGCTTTGGCGTCCCCGAGGGTTCCTGTTTGTCACCACTGCTGTATAACATTTATTCTAAACTGCTGTTTAATCTTCTGGACAGCCAACGAGTGAAGTTTGCAAATTATGCTGACCACACCCAGATCATCCTGGAGTTCACTGGAACCTATGATGAAGACTTATCAACAGTACGGGAGTTCTTTGCTGCCATTAAAAAAATGGATGACGGAGAACTCTCTCACACTGAACGTCAGCAAGACCGAAAATCCAGATTCTGGGCTCAGATGCAAAGCTGAAAAAGTTGGTTGCCCAATACAAAGCGGTTTCAATTGGAGGTGTAACGATACCGGTCTCTGACCACATGAAAACTCTGTGGGTCATTTTTGACCCAAATCTAAACTTTAAAAAACATGTGCGTCACCTAAGCTCCACCTGTGCCTATATGACCCAGTGTAGATACGTCCATACCTGTCAGAGGGAAATAGAGCGTTAATTGCAGCTACCACCATCAACACTAGGCTTGACTACTGTAACAGGCTGTTGGTCGGAAGCTCACTAAAAAATGTAAACAGACTTCAGACCATCTAGAAATGATAAGTTACTCACTGTAGACTTACATACTCTTAGTCCTTAGTTCCCTTTTCCTCCATACTGCATGGGCAATTACAACCGAGTGTAGCCCCAGGGTGGAGAGGAGACCTTCCTTAAGCAAACAGGTTTCTAAGAACCGCCTGTCCGAAAGCCGTGTCTGCTCTAGAACCAGCATCCAAACAGTGATGCTTGCAGAAAGCCGTAGGGGTGGCCCATGTGTCGGTCCTGCTTATGACTTGCCAGGGGACATGCTGCTGGAAAGCGATGGCTGTTGCCTTAACTCTGACCGCGTGGGCGTGCATGTTGGCCGGCAGTGGCTTGTGCTGTCCCTCATTGGATTCTTTGATGGCCAAGACCATCCAACGTGCTATGGAGGTCTTGGAGGTGTAACGCTCACCTGATTCCCGCAGAGGCGCCGGTCTTGACTGGGTGAATGCCGTATCTTCAAAGGTGATGTGTAACACACGGTTGGCTCTTTGGGCTGGACCTCTGTGCACTGTATGTCTGACTCGAAGAGTAAGATGTCTGCAGATAGAAAATATGGGATTAATGAACTGGGGTTATTGGGTGCCTCTCTCCTCTTCCCTTTCTCTTCTCCTGTAGAACCCCAAAGGTTAACGCCCTCACCTTAGGTAAGTGAACGCCGAGCTCTCCATCTGCCTCGGGGCAGGGTGCCGTAACCAGTTTCTTCACTGGATAAGGGTGCAGGCCTCTTGACCTCAGAGGACTGCTGTCCGTCGTTAACTGCACGAACTGTAAGTTCTGGGCACTTCAAATGTCTTAAAAGTCTTTTGTAATGATATCTCTTGTTTTGCAGGGTTCCGGCGATGGCGGATGGCGGGCTGATGAGAGTTGAAGATCGAACCCGCGTGAGGAATAGAAGCGCCTGGAAGCACGTAAGTAAGCGCTTGTAGCCTGCTTCACGATGCGCACTAAATGTCCCTTTTATCTTGCAGGTACAAGTTCGGAGCTTTAGAGAAGCTGAAGGGTGCTGGAATACCCACTGGATTCGGCGTGGGAAGGAGTAATGGCACGTGAGTAATAAAGTTGCCCAATGTCTTTAAACGCACCTTCTTTTTTCTTTCAGATGCGGGATGCAGCGCCGAAGGCCTCCGGAGCTTGCGAAGAGCTGGTAAGCTTTTGTCTTTCAGATGCCGGAATGCACTGCGAAGACCTCCGGAGCATGCGAAGAGTAGGTAAGCCTTTGTCTTTCAGATGCCGGAATGCAGCAAGAGGCGTTGGTGACAGCCGATGGACCAGGTAAGAGATGCGCTGCCACTGAAGACCGTAGTGCTAACCTGTTCTTTCTTTGTCTTTACAGGTGCTGCTGAAGACTGGATTCCAGGATGGTAAGCCTTTGTTCCCTTAGGCCCAGGATCAGAAGCAGAAGACACGATGAGCGTTCTGCTGCAGAGAATGCAGAATAACGCAAAGCAAGATTCATCCATCGGGTGTGGTTTAAATAGCCTCCTGTAGTGCTTAGTTGTCTCCTTCCACAGCCACGCCTAGGTAAGAAAAGAGTTCCTGCTTTCCAGAAGAGTTCCAGTGTTCTGAACCTAGGGAGTGGCTCCTGCCCCACCCAACAGGAAAAGTAGTCCCAAACAGAAGAGGATCAGGGGTTCAACTGGCAGGTAAGTAAGCAGCATGGTCTGCTGCAGGTAAATCCACCCAAGCATTATGAGCCCGGCGCTTCCAGCGCTGGGACTGGGCATCTTTATGAGCCTGGTGCCACTGGCGATAGGACAGGGTCCAAAAGGTCCCAATTGGGACTGGCTGGCACTCGGAACCGGGGTTATGGGTCTGCTTCCAAGGGAGTCGGGCAAGTCCTGATCTTTTGGAAGCAGAGATCATGACAGCACCCCCCCTCAAGGCCCCTCCCAAACCGGGCTTCTCCGGAGGTTTGGGCTTGTTAGAAAATGTTCGATGAAATCCTCTGATTAGACGAGGCGCGTGGACATATTCTGCAGGTTCCCAGGATCTTTCTTGGGGACCGTAGCCTTTCCAGTCAATCAGGTAAAATAGTTTAGATTTGGAGTTCTTGGAATCCAGGATGCTTTTGACTTCAAACTCGAGTTCTCCATCAACTAGAATAGGTTTTGGAGATGTAGTTAGTCGGGTTTGAGGTTGCACATGTTTTAATAGAGAGACGTGGAAAACCGGATGTATCTTCATGTGAGGGGGCAAGTCCAACTTGACCGCTACTGGATTTACTATGGTAGTGATGGAATAGGGACCAAGGTATCTTGGGTTGAATGTGCGTGGTCCTTTTAGAGGTAGATATTTGGTGTATAACCAGACTTGATCTCCTACTTGATATTGGGGGGCTTCCTTCCGATGTTGGTCTGCTCCTTTCTTGTATTGTTCTTTAGCCCTTTGAAGGTGAGAAACAGCTTCCTTAAAGGCTTGGGTGATTGTAGAATGCAGGTGGTCTACTGCTGGTGTTCCAAGATCTTGGAGTGGATCCAACTCCGAGGTTCGAGGGTGACTACCGTATAAAAGAAAAAACGGGGTCTTCCCAGTTCCCGAGTGGACAGAGTTATTGTAGGCGTATTCGGCTATCCAAAGGATATCTTTCCAAGTTGTTTCAGTTTGTTGTAGCATGCAGTGCAAATACTGTTCCAGAGTTTGGATGGTCCTCTCGGTTTGTCCGTCGGTTTGAGGGTGGTGGCTGGTCGACAGTCTCACATCAATTTGAGCCGACCGACAGCAACTTCGCCAAAAATGAGAAATAAATTGACTATCTCGATCCGAAATTAGAACTGAAGGAAAACCGTGCAGTCGGACGATGTTTTCGAGAAATTCTCGGGCCAGAGTTGCTGCTGTTGGTAAGCCTTTGAGTGGAATGAAATGCGCCATCTTGGAGAATAGGTCCACGATTACTAGGATCGTATTGTATCCGGAGCATGGAGGTAGATCGGTGATGAAGTCCATAGAAAGCGTATGCCAAGGGCGAGGTGGGATGTCAATAGGGCGTAAGAGGCCGGCTGGTTTTTCCTTTTGACTCTTGTTTTGGGCGCATACACCACAGGACATTATAAAGTCTCTGATATCTTTTTTCCAGGACGGCCACCAGAAGTAGCGCTTGATCTTTTCCGAGGTCCTGGTCATACCGGGATGTCCTTCCATTAAAGAATCGTGATAACAAGAGATTACCTTTTTCTGTAAATCTGTGCTGGGCAGGTATAACCGTTCTTGGAAATATAATAGGCTGTCCTTCACCGTAAAGTCCTTTCCCTGCAGATGCCAATTCTGTATGTCTGCTGGAGTTACCAGTAGCCTGGCTTTATCCTTAACTTCCTCTATGGATTGTGTGGCGATTACACCTAGAATTCTTTGTTCGGGAATGATAGGTACAGATTTAGGATTGATCAAATGTTCTTCCACTCCCATCCGAGAAAGGGCATCAGCTTTACCGTTTTTTGTACCAGGTCGATAGGTAATTATGAAGTCAAACTCGGCAAAGAATAGTGCCCAACGGAGTTGCCTAGAGGATTGAGCTTTTGCGGTTTTCAAATATTGCAGGTTTCGGTGATCTGTAATCACAGTAACGGTGTATCGGGCCCCCAGAAGATAATGCCGCCAAGCCTTAAAGGCGGACTTGATAGCTAGAAGTTCCTTATCAGTAATAGTGTAATTGATTTCAGGAGGCGAGAATTTGCGGGACCAAAATGCCACCGTATGCAACTGATTGGTTACTGGGTCCTTTTGTGATAGAACGTGTCATGATGCCTACCTCCAAGGAGCCAGGCCCAGCCCAGCAACCCCAGAGGCAGACATCATTTTCCCCAAGGACGTCTCAGCAGGCCCAAGTTGGGGCCTTTTGGATGCAGTCCTGGCGCCTTTGGCGCCAGGCTCATTCTGGACCCCAGTCCTGGCGCCTTAGGCGCCAGGCTCATAAAGCAAGACATGTGTGTAAGTGTTTTAATGTGCACTTACCTGAAGCAGACCGTGCTGCTACATCCAGGCCCTCTTGAGGACTGAATGGGACTACATTATCTTTTGGACTACTTTATCACTCGGGTGTGGTCTGAGGAAGAATACATATATGAGTGGAAGGATACATACCTGGAACTACTTTACAGGCTATTTAAACCACACCCGAAGAGCAGCACATGCTTCGCGTTGTTCTGCATCTAGCAGCTGGACGCTCACCGTGTTTGCTCCTGCATTCGGACTTCTGCCACGCCTGCCAGCATCCTGATCACCTACAAAGGAAGAGAAAGAGAGAATAGGAGAAGGAAAAGACTTTACCTGCAAGATCCGCATTCCGGAGTCAGCTCGCCGATGATCCTGCAAAGGAAGACACTTAATTTAAAAGCACATCGCATCGACCGCCGCAGCGCCGCATTCCACTCACCTTCACAGGGCGCCTCCATGTTCAGCAGCGATCACCCGGATTCGCAGCCACGCTTCCACGCCTAGGGAGAAAAAGACAAGAGCAAAGGTGAGAGAGAGAAGGGAATGAGGAAACCTAAACCTCCATGTTAAGACTTACCTGTTGGGTCATTCCCTTTTCATTTCGGGTCCGCGCCGCATCCAGGCGTTTCCGGACCCCGGCCCCTATGGGGAAAAAGACATTAGCGTCAATGAGCGAATGAAAAGACATTACCCAAAAACGCTCATCAAGACTTACCTGATTTCTACAGGGATTGCACCTCGCATCTCGGGTCGGTGCCTTTTCCCCGGCATTCCGTACCCCGGCCCCTATGGGGAAAAAGACATTGACATTAGCATATTGATGCAAGGACAAAAGGGGAACCTTTCAAGGAACTTACCTGGAAGCCAAGCAAGTTTGGTTCTCATAAAACCAAGAATCCAGTGAAGTAACTGGATACCAACGCGCCCCTGCATCAGAAGCAGGAAGGAGAGCTCGCCCTTCAAGACCCTAAGAAGGATACTTTTGCAAGCCGGACAAGCAGGAGTTGGGAGTCCGGTCCAGTCCATCTTCTGAGCCCCGCGCAACACCTTAGAAGAGGTCACAGCAGCACGATCCTGGCCAGCGCCTCCGTGGGAGTCAGGTGAGCGTAACAGAACACGAAGCCTACCCACAATTTCCCACCCGGGCGCTATGGAGACTTCTGAGACAGACCAGCTGGCCCAGCTGTTGGGGGAATTAATGGCAGAGGTACAGTCAGCTCGCCAAGAGACTAATGCCCTCAAAAGAGAACTCATTCTCTCCAAGGAACAAACTGATGACCTGGCCAAACGATTGCTACAGAGTCAGGCTGGACAAATTCCTTTACCTAGTCCCGGGGGAATTTCCACTTCGTTGGGTTCGAGTAACCCTGTTCAGATCAATCTGCCGGGATCCATGCCTTTAGCACCGCCTGAACGTTTTGCGGGGGACCCAAAGAAATATGCCATTTTTATGAACCAATGTCGCTTACATTTTATATGCAGACCAGGAGCCTTCCCTGATGATAGGACCAAAGTGGCCTTCGTGTTATCGTACCTAAGTGGCTGTGCTGCCGATTGGTCTGTTCCCTTGGTGAACCAGAACGATCCAATTCTCCAGGATTTTCAGGGCTTTCAGGCCAGCATGGAAAGGTTGTTCGCTCGACACTCGCAGGGACAGGCCCTTGACAACGAACTGCTATCTCTACGACAAGGTAGTCAAGATCTTTTGTCTTATATAGCCTCCTTTAACAGACTGGTGGTGGAAACCGGATGGCCTGAAAATAAAAGGATCACTTTATTTCACCGGGGTCTGCGCGGAGAGCTAAAAGACATTCTGGCCCAAGTAGTGAATCCACCCCAGAGCTGCGCAGAATATATTGATTTTGTGGTACAACTGGATCACAGACTTCAGAATAGGAAAGCAGATCGGTCCAAGTTTGAAACCCGAGTACCGATCAGAACCCTCGTAAACCCCAAGAATACCGAAGCTTCGGAACCTATGCAAATAGGGGGAGTTAAGGGGCCGTTAACTCAGAAGGAACGCGAGAGAAGGCGACAAAAGCAACTATGCCTCTATTGCAGGGCTTCCGGTCACTTTCTTCGTGATTGTCCGGTAAAACCACCTAGGAAGGTGGTTGGTGCCTCTGACAACAACTTAATGGAACCTGTTTCGGGAAACGACCTGGCTCGACAAGCGTAGAGGTCCGCTTGCCGAGCTTGAAAACAAACTCTCTGACCTCGCATTTTGTCTTGCCAATGGTGCTCATGGATCCAAAAAAGCCCCAACGGTTGCATGCCATCAAAGCATACGTCGACAGCGGAGCTATCGGAAACTACGTGGACCGCGAATTGGCCTCCAGGATGAACCTTCCTCTGCATCCAAAAATAAACCAGGATGTCATTACTACGGTTGATGGTACCGAAATAGCCTCTGGGCCGGTAACGCATTCCACCACAGAAGTGACACTTGTGAGTCAGGATGGACATCGGGAAGCAATAGTGTTTGATATAATCAAGGCTCCACAATTTCAAGTAATCCTCGGAATTCCTTGGTTAGAAACACACAATCCTCGAATAGACTGGCAAGCAAAGAGAATAACTTTTCCAGATTGTGGTCCCACTTGTTATCCTAGAAATCCAGCTATTGGTTTAGCCACAGTAACCCCCGCCACTGTTCAACTACCGGCAGAATACCTTGAATACCAGGACGTTTTTCAGAAAGAACAGGCTAACACGCTACCCCCTCATCGTTCTTACGATTGCCAGATCGATCTAGTTCCCAATGCTCAACCGCCGTGTAGTAGGATTTATGCTCTCACTGAACCTGAAAACCAGCATTTGCGTCAGTATTTGGATCAGTACCTTGCCAATGGCTTTATTCGCCCATTAAGTCCCCGGTCTCTTCCGCTTTGTTCTTCGTGCCTAAAAAAGAAGGAGACCTTAGAACTTGTATTGACTACCGCGCTTTAAATCAGATAACGATAAAGAATCGTTATCCCCTGCCTCTGATCCCTGAACTTCTTGATCAAGTAAAAGATGCTCGTATATACACCAAGTTATATCTCCGGGGAGCTTATCACCTAGTGCGAATAAAAGAAGGTGACGAGTGGAAGACAGCTTTCCGCACCAAATACGGGCTCTTCGAATATCAGGTTATGCCCTTCGGTTTGTGCAACGCGCCTGCAGCTTTTCAATTCTTCATGAACGATGTTCTGCGAGAACTTATCGATGTTTGTGTCATCGTATACATCGACGACATCCTGGTGTACTCATCTTCTGAGTCAGATCATCGAAAACATGTTCGAGCAGTTCTAGAGAAATTGCGCCAGCACAAACTATTTGCCAAGCTGGAAAAGTGTGTCTTTGATACCACTGAGGTTGAATTCCTCGGATTTGTTCTGACTCCTAAAGGAATTCGAATGGATTCACGAAAGGTGGACGCCATCCTCAAATGGCCATCTCCCGGTTCAGTGAAAGGGGTTCAGAGTATGCTTGGCTTTGCCAACTTCTATCGAAGATTCATCCCGGAGTTTTCACGAATAGTCCAACCCATTACTGCTCTTTTACGTAAGAATAAACATTTTGAATGGACTCCAGAGGCCGAACAAGCCTTTCAAGACCTAAAGACCAAATTCACTTCCGCACCTGTGTTGAAGCACCCGCGTCCTGATCTCCCGTATATTGTTGAAACTGACGCATCCAGTTTAGCCATGGGAGCTGTCCTGTCGCAAAGGGATCCGAAAACTAACCAGCTACACCCTGTAGCCTTTTGGTCCAGGAAATTCTCAGCTCCTGAAATTAATTACGCAATTACCGACAAAGAGTTACTGGCCATTAAATCTGCTTTTAAGGCTTGGCGTCATTACCTCCTCGGTGCAAGACACACCATCACTGTAATTACGGATCACAGAAATTTGCAGTATTTAAAGACGGCCAAAGCCCAATCTTCACGACAACTCCGATGGGCTTTATTCTTTGCAGAATTTGATTTTATAATTACCTATCGCCCTGGCTGCAAGAATGGCAAAGCAGACGCCTTATCCCCGATTGGCATGGAAGAACCCAATTCATGTTTAGAACCTGTGCCGATAATACCTGAACAAAGAATCTTAGGTTTGACTTCATTGCAAACCATCGAGGACGTTGAAACTCGAGTCAAACTACTTTTTGACCCTTCAGCCTTACTGGAATGGACTCAAAAGGGTCCCCACTTCACCGTTAAGGATAACTTACCGTATTTCCAAGAGCGGTTATTTCTGCCAAGTAAGGAATTGCAAGAACTAGTTATTGCTCATTATCATGAATCGTTAATGGAAGGACACCCTGGTATCGCTAAAACGGAAGAAAAGATCAAACGCCAATTCTGGTGGCCTTCTTGGAGAAAAGACATTAAGTCTTTTGTGATGTCTTGCGGAGTTTGCGCCCAAAATAAAGGTCAAAGGAACAGGCCAGCCGGCCTACTTCAACCCTTGGAGATTCCACCGGCACCCTGGCACACCTTGTCTATGGACTTCATTACGGACCTGCCTCCGTGTGGTGGTTACAACACTATCCTAGTAATCGTGGATCTGTTCTCCAAAATGGCCCACTTTATCCCTCTAAAAGGATTGCCTTCAGCTTCCATCCTGGCCAAGGAATTCCTGGAGAATATAGTTTGAATACATGGTTTCCCTTCCGTACTAGTCTCAAATCGTGGAAGTCAATTCATTTCCCATTTTTGGAGGAAGTGTTGCCAACTAGCACAAATAGATGTGCGATTATCCACCAGCCACCACCCCCAGACCGACGGACAAACCGAGAGGACAAATCAGACTCTCGAGCAATATCTTCGGTGCATGTTGCACCAATCCGAGTACAATTGGAAAGACATTCTTTGGATCGCAGAATATGCAAACAACAATTCTATGCATTCCGGAACCGGTCAAACTCCTTTTTATACTTTGTATGGTCACCATCCTCGAACCTCTGACCTAGATCCACATCTGACCCTGGAAATGCCCGCAGTAAATCATCTGCATTCCACAATAACCCGAGCCTTCAAAGAAGCTACAACTCATTTACAGCAAGCCAAGAAAAAGTACAAAGAAAACGCTGATTTGCACCGAAGTAAAACACCTCCTTACCAAGTAGGAGACCAGGTTTGGCTAGCAACTAGACATTTATCTCTCAAGGGCCCACGGACTTTCAATCCCAGATTCATTGGGCCTTACCCCATCAAAGCCATAATCAACCCAGTGGCCTTTAAACTGGATTTGCCTTCCAACATGCGTATTCATCCCGTTTTTCACGCATCACTTTTGAAACCGGTACAACCAGGAACCCGACTGTCCAAGCCTCCAGATCCTATTCAAATTGATGGGGAATTAGAATTCGAAGTGAAAGACATTTTAGACTCCAAAATGTTAAAGTCAAAACTCTTCTATCTTGTTGACTGGAAGGGTTATGGACCTCATGAGAGATCGTGGGAGCCTAGTAACCATATTCACGCACCTCGATTAATACGAAGGTTCCACCGTAGATTCCCGAACAAGCCAAAACCCCTGGAGGAAACAACCTTGGGAGGGGCCTTGTGGGGGGGTACTGTCATGATGCCTACCTCCAAGGAGCCAGGCCCAGCCCAGCAACCCCAGAGGCAGACATCATTTTCCCCAAGGACGTCTCAGCAGGCCCAAGTTGGGGCCTTTTGGACGCAGTCCTGGCGCCTTTGGCGCCAGGCTCATTCTGGACCCCAGTCCTGGCGCCTTAGGTGCCAGGCTCATAAAGCAAGACATGTGTGTAAGTGTTTTAATGTGCACTTACCTGAAGCAGACAGTGCTGCTACATCCAGGCCCTCTTGAGGACTGAATGGGACTACTTTATCTTTTGGACTACTTTATCACTCGGGTGTGGTCTGAGGAAGAATACATATATATGAGTGGAAGGATACATACCTGGAACTACTTTACAGGCTATTTAAACCACACCCGAAGAGCAGCACATGCTTCGCGTTGTTCTGCATCTAGCAGCTGGACGCTCACCGTGTTTGCTCCTGCATTCGGACTTCTGCCACGCCTGCCAGCATCCT
Source organism: Ambystoma mexicanum (assembly GCF_040938575.1). Lineage (NCBI taxonomy): Eukaryota > Metazoa > Chordata > Amphibia > Caudata > Ambystomatidae > Ambystoma > Ambystoma mexicanum. Next base: position 321,058,598 of record NC_090935.1, read on the forward strand.
GATCACCTACAAAGGAAGAGAAAGAGAGAATAGGAGAAGGAAAAGACTTTACCTGCAAGATCCGCATTCCGGAGTCAGCTCGCCGATGATCCTGCAAAGGAAGACACTTAATTTAAAAGCACATCGCATCGACCGCCGCAGCGCCGCATTCCACTCACCTTCACAGGGCGCCTCCATGTTCAGCAGCGATCACCCGGATTCGCAGCCACGCTTCCACGCCTAGGGAGAAAAAGACAAGAGCAAAGGTGAGAGAGAGAAGGGAATGAGGAAACCTAAACCTCCATGTTAAGACTTACCTGTTGGGTCATTCCCTTTTCATTTCGGGTCCGCGCCGCATCCAGGCGTTTCCGGACCCCGGCCCCTATGGGGAAAAAGACATTAGCGTCAATGAGCGAATGAAAAGACATTACCCAAAAACGCTCATCAAGACTTACCTGATTTCTACAGGGATTGCACCTCGCATCTCGGGTCGGTGCCTTTTCCCCGGCATTCCGTACCCCGGCCCCTATGGGGAAAAAGACATTGACATTAGCATATTGATGCAAGGACAAAAGGGGAACCTTTCAAGGAACTTACCTGGAAACCAAGCAAGTTTGGTTCTAATAAAACCAAGAATCCAGTGAAGTAACTGGATACCAACGCGCCCCTGCATCAGAAGCAGGAAGGAGAGCTCGCCCTTCAAGACCCTAAGAAGGATACTTTTGCAAGCCGGACAAGCAGGAGTTGGGAGTCCGGTCCAGTCCATCTTCTGAGCCCCGCGCAACACCTTAGAAGAGGTCACAGCAGCACGATCCTGGCCAGCGCCTCCGTGGGAGTCAGGTGAGCGTAACAGAACTGCCCCCATGGCAAGGCTCGAAGCATCAGTTTCAACGATGTAGGGGAGTTCTGGGCGAGGATGTTTTAAGATCGGTGCAGAGATAAATCTAGTCTTCAAATTCTGGAAAGCTTGTTCCGCCTCGGTAGACCATTCAAAACGTTTGTTTTTCTTTAACAAGGCGGTGATGGGCTGGACTATTCGAGAGAATTCGGGGATAAACCTGCGGTAAAAGTTAGCGAAGCCTAACATGCTTTGAACACCTTTTACGGAGGATGGAGATGGCCATTTGAGAATTGCATCGACCTTCTTTGAATCCATAGGCACTCCGCTAGGTGATAATATGAATCCCAAGAATTCAACTTCAGTCACGTTGAAAACACATTTTTCCAACTTAGCGAAAAGTTTGTGTTGACACAATCTCTCGAGGACCATTTTCACGTGTTTCCGATGTTCAGTTTCCGATGAAGAATAAACGAGGATGTCGTCAATGTAAACAACAACACACATCTATGAGCTCTCTGAGGACATCGTTCATAAAATATTGAAAGGCGGCCGGGGCATTGCAAAGTCCGAAGGGCATGACCTGATATTCAAATAGCCCATACTTGGTGCGGAAGGCCGTCTTCCATTCATCGCCCTCTTTTACTCGTACCAAGTGGTAGGCTCCTCTAAGATCCAGCTTTGTATATATGCATGCTTTTCTGACTTGGTCCAGGAGTTCAGGGATCAAAGGTAACGGATATCTATTCTTAACGGTGATCTGGTTCAGGGCGCGATAATCTATACAAGTTCTAAGGTCTCCTTCCTTTTTTGGAACGAAGAACAAAGCTGAGGAAGCAGGGGACTTGGAAGGACGAATAAACCCATTCGCTAGGTATTGATCCAGGTATTGTCGGAGGTGAAGATTCTCAGGCTCGGTGAGGGCATAAATTCTACTACAAGGAGGAGTAGATCCAGGTATCAGGTCTATCTGGCAGTCATAAGACCTATTAGGAGGTAGAGAGTTAGCCTGATCCTTCCGGAAAACATCTTGGAATTCTCGGTATTCAGGAGGTAACTGGGAAGCCTCCGAGGAAATTGCTGCCAGTGCAACACCAGGTCGAGGGTGACAAGTAGAGACACATTCTGGAAACTGAACCGTTCTTGCTCGCCAATCGATCTGAGGATTGTGCTTCTCTAACCAAGGAATTCCTAGAATAATCTGGAACTGAGGGGCCTTGATCACATCGAACACGATCTTCTCATGGTGTCCATCTTGACTTACTAGCGTCACTTCTTGGGTGGTATGCGTTACTGGTCCGGAGGCTATCTCCGTACCATCCACCGTAGTAATGATGTCCTTTACAGCCTTTGGACAAAGAGTCAGATTCATCCTCAAAACCATTTCATGATCCACATAATTGCCGATGGCACCGCTGTCGACGTAAGCTTCAATCGCATGTAATCGATCCGGATGTTCAGGGCTAATGAGGACCGAAGGTGTCACGAAATGCGAGGTCACGGAACTGGTTTTAACGCTCGGCAAGAGGACCTCTATTCTTGTCGGGCGAGGTTGTTTCCCTGCTCAGAGTTTGTGACCCTGGTAACTGCAGCTCCTACTGCCTTCTTGGCTGGTTTCACCGGACAGTCTCGAAGAAAGTGCCCCGAGTTTCCGCAATAGAGGCATAATTGTAGCTGTTTTCTCCTTTCCCGCTCCTTTTGTGTTAGTGGTCCTTTCAGGCCCCCTATTTGCATGGGTTCCCCGGAGTCTACTCCTTTGGTAGGAGTTGGTGGTTTGGAAAATACTCGAGCATCAAACTTGGAACGATCGGCCTTCCTGTTCTGCAGTCTGTGGTCAATTTGAACGACTAAGTCAATATAGTCCGAACAGTCTTGCGGGGGATTCACTACTTGGGCTAACACATCTTTGAGCTCTCCACGTAGACCTCTATAAAACAGCGTAATCCTTTTGTCCTCAGGCCATCGAGTTTCCACTATCAGTCTGTTGAAAGACGCAATATAAGCCAAAAAGTCTTGATTACCCTGTCGCAATGAAAGGAGCTCATTGTCCAAGGCCTGCCCCTGTGAATGTCTTGCAAACAGTTTTTCCATACTGAGCTGAAAAGCTTGAAAATCATGGAGAACCGGATCATCTTGATTAACTAGAGGGATTGACCAGTCTGCCGCATTGCCACTAAGGTACGAAAGCACGAAAGCTACCTTAGCTTGATCAGTTGGAAAGGCTGCTGGCCGGCATAAGAAGTGCAACCGGCACTGATTAATAAATACTGCAAACCTCTTTGGGTCACCAGAAAATCGTTCGGGCGGAGCCAGAGGTACATTCCCAGGTAGGTTGATCTGCACTGGGTTCGTAGAGGGTGTTGAAGGAAGATTTGCCCCTGATGTGGGTAACGGAGTTTGTCCGGCTTGTGACTGTAGCAATTGTCTAGCGAAATCGTCTGTTCGCTCCTTGGAAATAATCAGTTCCCTTCTTAGAGCATTCGTTTCCTGACGGGCTGCATGCACTTCTGCTCTTAGTTCCCCAAGTAACTGGGCTAGCTGGTCGGTATCCGAGGTTTCCATAGCGCCTGGGTGGGAGTTTTGCGGTAGGCTTTGCGTTCTGTAACGCTCACCTGATTCCCGCAGAGGCGCCGGTCTTGACTGGGTGAATGCCGTATCTTCAAAGGTGATGTGTAACACACGGTTGGCTCTTTGGGCTGGACCTCTGTGCACTGTATGTCTGACTCGAAGAGTAAGATGTCTGCAGATAGAAAATATGGGATTAATGAACTGGGGTTATTGGGTGCCTCTCTCCTCTTCCCTTTCTCTTCTCCTGTAGAACCCCAAAGGTTAACGCCCTCACCTTAGGTAAGTGAACGCCGAGCTCTCCATCTGCCTCGGGGCAGGGTGCCGTAACCAGTTTCTTCACTGGATAAGGGTGCAGGCCTCTTGACCTCAGAGGACTGCTGTCCGTCGTTAACTGCACGAACGGTAAGTTCTGGGCACTTCAAATGTCTTAAAAGTCTTTTGTAATGATATCTCTTGTTTTGCAGGGTTCCGGCGATGGCGGATGGCGGGCTGATGAGAGTTGAGGATCGAACCCGCGTGAGGAATAGAAGCGCCTGGAAGCACGTAAGTAAGCGCTTGTAGCCGGCTTCACGATGCGCACTAAATGTCCCTTTTATCTTGCAGGTACAAGTTCTGAGCTTTAGAGAAGCTGAAGGGTGCTGGAATCCCCACTGGATTCGGCGTGGGAAGGAGTAATGGCACGTGAGTAATAAAGTTGCCCAATGTCTTTAAACGCACCTTCTTTTGTCTTTCAGATGCGGGATGCAGCGCCGAAGGCCTCCGGAGCGTGCGAAGAGCTGGTAAGCTTTTGTCTTTCAGATGCCGGAATGCAGTGCGAAGACCTCCGGAGCATGCGAAGAGTAGGTAAGCCTTTGTCTTTCAGATGCCGGAATGCAGCAAGAGGCGTTGGTGACAGCCGATGGACCAGGTAAGAGATGCGCTGCCACTGAAGACCGTAGTGCTAACCTGTTCTTTCTTTGTCTTTACAGGTGCTGCTGAAGACTGGATTCCAGGATGGTAAGCCTTTGTTCCCTTAGGCCCAGGATCAGAAGCAGAAGACACGATGAGCGTTCTGCTGCAGAGAATGCAGAATAACGCAAAGCAAGATTCATCCATCGGGTGTGGTTTAAATAGCCTCCTGTAGTGCTTAGGTGTCTCCTTCCACAGCCACGCCTAGGTAAGAAAAGAGTTCCTGCTTTCCAGAAGAGTTCCAGTATTCTGAACCTAGGGAGTGGCTCCTGCCCCACCCAACAGGAAAAGTAGTCCCAAACAGAAGAGGATCAGGGGTTCAACTGGCAGGTAAGTAAGCAGCATGGTCTGCTGCAGGTAAGTCCACCCAAGCATTATGAGCCCGGCGCTTCCAGCGCTGGGACTGGGCATCTTTATGAGCCTGGTGCCACTGGCGCCAGGACAGGGTCCAAAAGGTCCCAATTGGGACTGGCTGGCACTCGGAACCGGGGTTATGGGTCTGCTTCCAAGGGAGTCGGGCAAGTCCTGATCTTTTGGAAGCAGAGATCATGACAGGAGGCCTGATACCTCAATTTTGATCCTCCGAAGGTGACAAAAAGAGAGTCTGACTTGCGGAAGCCCTTGGTCCTGTCCAGGTAGAATTTCAGGGCACGCCTGACATCAAGGCAGCGCAGAACTCTCTGTGCCTCGTCGTTGGGCTCAGCAATAAACGTGGCAACACGATTTCTTCGTTGAGATGGAATACGGACGGCACCTTAAGTCGGAATGCTGGGTACGTCCGTAGGACTACCTTGTCCTTGTGAAACGTAGTGTATGGTTCCGAGAACCATCAGCGCCTGGATTTCGCGGATTCTGCGAGCCGAGGTGAGGCTGACTAACAAAGCCGTCTTAATGGTGACCAGCCTGATGTCCGTGGACGCCATAGGTTCAAATGGTTTGTGCGCCAGGGCATTCAAGACTATGTTGAGGTCCCACACAGGGTGCAGCCTCTTGATGGGCGGGTAGAGCCTGGCAAGACCCGTAAAACGTCTCTTGACAATTGGGTTGGAAGCGGAAAAACTCTCCTCCTCCAAGTTTCTGTATGCTCCGATGGCTGCGAGGTAAGTGCGGCAGGTGTCTGCCTGCACTCCTGAGTGGGCGAAGTGCACCGAGAAGGAGAGCACGTCGTCCAGAGTACATGCCAGGCGGTCGACTTCCTTGGAGGCTGCCCACTGGCAGGACCTGGTCCATTTACTCTTATACTGCGCCCTGCTAGCCTTGCTCCTTGCGCCCTGTATGATCTCCAGATTAGCCTGGGAGAGGCTGAGGTGCCTTAGTGTCACCTGCTCAGGAACCACGCTGTTAGGGCTAGCTTCTGCGGCACGGGGTGGATGACCCCAACCCCCCTGCTGCACCAGAAGATGTGCTGGGCCCATCGGAAGGTGAATCGGTGGCATCTCCGAGAGGCTGAGTAGTTCCGAGAACCATGGCCTGGCTGGCCACCATGGAGCTATTAGAATGATGTTGAGCTGGCGAGACTCCTTGATCTTGCAAATCACTCTGTGAATCAGCGCAGTGAGCGGGAAGGCATAAGCGGTCATGCCGTGCCATTGAAACCGAAATGCGTCGCCCTGGGAGCGGGGGCACTGTCGCTGCCAGGAGGCTAACTGCGGGCACTTCTTGGTGTGCCAGGTGGCAAAGAGATCCACCTGGGGGCGACCCCATCTGCTGAAGATCTCTTGAGTAAAAAGGTTGTTTAACTGCCACTCGTAGTTGTTCGCTCCCAACCTGCTGAGCCTGTCTGCCTCCAGGTTGGATTCCCCCGGAAGGTGTACTGCCGTGAGGTAGATGTCGTTTTCCAGGGCCCACTCCCACATGCTGATTGCCAGTCTGCACAGTGGAGGGGATCTGGTGCCTCCCTGCTTGTTGACATAGTAGATGCTGGTCGAGTTGTCTGTCTGGATGAGGACAACTTTGCCCCTGATAAGTGGGAGGAATGCTCTGAGCGCTAGCCAGATGGCGTTCAGCTCCAACCAATTGATGTGGTACTCCTGCTCGTGTCGGGTCCAGGTGCTGTGGACCAAGAGATCGTCCAGAGAGGCTCCCCATCCCTCGAGAGAGGAGTCTGTGGTGATGGTGACCTACGGGGTGGGAGGCCGGAAGGGCTTGCCCGTCCATAAGTTGCAGTCCATGGACCACCACGTGAGGTCCTGGTGGAGAGATGGAGGAACGTTGATCATCTCGGATTGAGAGCTCTGCTCCTGGTTCCATGATGTCGCAAAGTACAGCTGCATCCACCTCATCCTGAGTCTTGTGTAGGGGACGGCTAATAGGACCACTGCCCAGGAGGTGCTGGTACCACCAGGCCGAGGTCACCTCTCGGCTGAGGAAGTGAGTAATGGCCCTCTTGATGGCTGTGATCTTGTCCTCCGACGGAAACACCCTCTCGTAGCACATGTGCCAGATGAGGCCCAAGAATGTCAGAGTCTGTGTTGGTTACAGCTGTGACTTCTTGAGATTGAACGAAAAGCCCAGATCGTGCAGTGTGTTCATAAGAGCCTGCAAAGTGTGGTGAATGGCTTCTGCCGATGTAGCCCTGACAAGCTAGTTGCAGAGGTATGGGTAGATGTAGAGGCCCTGAGTGCGGAGGAGGGCAGCCACAGTATTCATGAATCTGGTAAAGACCCTGGGGGCCGAGCTGAGGCCAAAAGGAAGGCCCTTGTACTGGAAATGGTAGCCCATGATCCTGAATCATAGGAAAGAACGATGGAGCTGCCATATCAGGACATGTAGATGCGTGTCCTTCAGATCCAAGGAGCACATCCAGTCTCCCTTGCACAATGTCTCCGCTATAAAAGCTGGCGTAACCATCTTGAATTTTTGTAGCGGTAAGGAGAGGTTGAGGGTGGAAAGGTCCAGCACAACTCTGAATCCCGCCTGGTTCTTTTTCTGAATGGCGAAAATCCTGGAGTAGAAGCCCTCGCTGGGAGGCTGGGACTTCCTCCATGGCCTGGCTCTCTACGAGCGATCGGATCTCCGCCAGAAGAGTTGCTGTCCCAACTTGAGGGAGGGGAGGTGGGAGGAGAAGCTGGAATGGGTAGGCGGTACCCCGTGGATACTACGGAGAGGATCCAGGGGTCCGCCAAATTCTGGCACCAGAAATGTGCATGGAGAGCAAGCCTGCCCCCCCCACTGGAGACACGTGGACCCGGAGGGGCGTGTCATGCCTTCTTTCCCTCAGACGCTGTTGCAGAGGAGGGGGACTGGAAATAGCCCTTACCCCCGCCCCCTTTTTGTTGCTTGCACCGATGTGGAGTGGGTGAGCGGTCTGGCTGCCTGGACCTCCATTCTTGTAAGCCACGGAAGCCACGGAACCCTCCTTATGTACGCCCGTTGTCGGAGCGCTGCTGTGACTGGGTGTATGATTTGGGCGTGGTCTTTGTTAGGATGGATAAAGACTTGGCCGTTTGTGAGCTGTTTTTCTTTTGTCCAGCTCCTCGTCCGTGATGGAGTGGAAGAGGTCTCTCCACTCAAAAGGCAGGTCTAGTATGCGTTCCTGGACATCCGGGTTAAATTTAGTAGCCAAGCGAACAGCTTCAGACATTACCTCTTTTATGACTAAATTTGTCAATAAATCTCTTACTTCAGGGGTAGTACCAATGATCCTGAAGAAATCTGTGGTTACGCCGTTGTTAAAAAAGAATAATTTAGATCCCAAAAATGTTCAGAATTATAGACCAGTAGCAGGACTGTCATGGCCAGTTAAAATTCTGGAAACAATTGTGACAGCCCAGCTACAGGAACATGTGGATCAAGAGAATCTGCTGGATCCACTGCAATCTGGTTTCCGACCAGGTGTATGGACGGAGACGGCACTGTTGACAGTATGGGACAATTTGTTGGAGACAGCTGACCAGGGGGGCTTGTCCCTGCTGGTCATGCTGGATTTATCCGCTGCATTTGATACGGGGAACCATGGGACTCTACTTAAACATCTGAGAGAAGTTGGTGGGGTGGGGGAGATAGCCCTCCAATGGCTCAAATCGTTTCTCTTTTAAAGAGTCTGTCTTGGAGATTTCCTGTCGGACTCAGTATTATTAAATTGTGGTGTCTCGCAGGGATCCTCCCTTTCCCTCCTGCTTTTTAATTTATATGTTAAATTACTCATGGATATCCTTAGGAAGTATGGTATACTCTTTCACTCATATGCTGATGACACCCAGGTGTTCATGAGGATCCATAACTTAAAGGAGAGGTATGAAAAAGTGTAACAGTGCCTACAGGAAATTCAGACCTCGATGTGTGCCAACCAGCTATTGCTGAATGCTAGCAAAACAGAAGTGGCTGTGTTCGCATCAAAGCACCATCTACATCGAAAGCAATTATACCCCCCATGCTTCCTGGGGACACAGCTGGAGTTCTCTAAGAAAATCAAGAACTTGGGATGTGTCTGGGAGGATAACATGGGAAGTGGAGCTCAGGTCAGCGTGAAGGTTCAGGCAGCATTCTATTCATTACGCTTGTTGAAGCATATTTTGACTTTCATTGTGAATGATGATAGAGCGGTGGTCATTGGTACTCTGGTTAACTCCAGACTTGACTATGGAAATGCACTATTGTCAGGTATACCAGTCTACCAGCTACGCAGACTACAAGTGGCTCAAAATGCAGCAGTCAGGTTAGTACATAGGGTAAAAAAATCAATGTCAATCTGTGACCTTAGGAGAGACTTACATTGGCTGCCAATAAAGCAGAGAATTGAGTTTAAGGTTCTCTGTCTGATTTTTAAATGTGTCAATGGTTTAGGCCCAAGATGTCTATCGGACAAAATCAGGAAGTATGTCCCTACTCGACGGTTGCGCTCAGCAGATGATATCTGCTTCAGATACCATGTACTATGTATGTGAGTAAAGGGGGCCGCAGATTTGGAGTCTACAGTCCAAGAGCATGGAATAAATTAGATCACAAACCTCACGGTTTTCCGTAGAGCAGTGAAGACCTACCTGTTCTGTTAGAGCCCTTGCCCTTGAACTGACTAATCCCCCCCCCCATGTAATCGAATTTGACCAGGCATGTCTCCAATTCTAGAAGTTACATCTGCGCCCAATCACGATTAATTTAGTCAGGCGCGCGTTACAAATGGACAAAAAAATCAAATCATGAGCATTAGCATTTCATAAGAAGGGTTAGATATTAAACAACTGCAACATTTTCTGCGTTCAAAAACTATTTCAGATATGCAGTGCTTTGTATATTTCGTTTCCCTGCGCACTTAAAAATGGTAGCAGTTTTGAAATCACAGACTTTTGAGAATACGTTGGATTGATAGAACCCTCCTTCTTACTTCACCCCAAAGCAAGACAAAATCTTTCTTCTATCAGGGTCACTTACTCTCGGGAGAGAGTGTGCATTTTTCAATTGCAAATTACAATTGGTTTCATTAAACACAGCACTTCTCTACTGTAAGGAGGGTATGGTATCAATAGTAGACCCAGACCCAATAGATGCAATTTTCAAAAATCATTATTTTGTAGGTTACTGGGGTTGATGAAATGCTTAACTTTCCCTAACTCTAAAATGGGAGTAATCTCGACCATAAAATAAACAACAAACCAGTCCAAGTCAGTCGAGTCAAAATAAAAAGGCGTGTACTACAAAAACCCTCCTTCTCAAATGACAAATGTGTAAAGGGAATACAAAAACGAAAAATAGTGTCTTAAAAGAAATGTCAGAATGGCTTAGGTTACCACTCCCTTCCCCACATTCAGAAGCACTGGGTCTCGAGAGTTTCTTAAAAAGGATAGGTGGATGATTCCAGGATGGCCACTGGTGAATAGGGACGTGTTGTCCTTAGCTCCGTTCCGGCCCGAGAAAAAAGCAAGCCCTCCTGCTTCGATCCAGAGTTGGGTTGGGCACGATAAAGGATTGCAACAGGTTGGGCGTGCAACAGGAGAGCCAAAGTGAAGGTTGTCCCCCCTCTCCTTTCGTGGGACAGATTGATCCAGCCAACGGAGTGAAATAGGTCAGTGACTTTCAACATGGCTGGTGGCGGACCCGAGGAAGGATGAAGCCGGTGCTGGGAAGATTCGAGGACTTCAAGGTGAATCAGCACATCACAAAGAAGCCTAGTGATATGGTCGCTAGTTCATGAAGGACAGGGCTCTAGACGGTTGTCATCTTGAGGAAAGTGATCATGACAGCAACCGGAGATACCTCCCGGACTGAACGCAGTGAGTAAGCAGCTGGAGGAGAAAGGGGCTTGAAATGGCCCGTGACACTTTCTGGAAACGAAGTAAGTGATAGGAAAAGAAAAAACGATTTCCAGAAGTGGCATATGCTGCCAACTCAAGAAAGTTGCCTCCAATAAGGGTGTGAAGCCCCTTCCTCCACATTGGGCATTGATCTTAACAGGCTGCGAATTAGTGACTTTGGTGCCGGTTGAATGAGGCGTGCTCGATCGGGGCGGGGTAAGCCGCAGAAGGTGAGAAGCCAGAGGTGTAACAGCAGAATGATAGCCTTTATAGAAGCGAAGCAGCAGGCTCCCACTGTGAATGCGTGTGAGGGAGACTATGAAAGTGCATCACATCGATAAGAAGGGAATTTGAGGAAGACGCTCCCCAGAGAGGCAATACAGTGGCTGCTGGGAACGATTTTCCTCGTGGGCCCTCTAGTAGCGTTAAGGCGCAGGAGAAGGAGCTAATCTTTACTTGCACGGAGCAACTAAAAAGTCCTGTAGTCCGCGAGGAGCAGACACTGGGGGCATCGGCTCGAGGGGGAACTCTACCCTTGTATGATGCAGATAATGGTGTAAGATTTCAGAGTTAGAGAGAGAGAGGGCGAGGTGGAGCGGCAGCGGTACATAAACCTATGAGGACAGAGTGCTTCTAGGGATGCAACCGTCAAGAGATCATACGATGGGTATTTGATGTCAACAGAGGTGCTTGGTCGATGTAGTTTTACCTCGGATAGCAGCATTTCCCTCCAAATAAGTCTATAGTTTAAGACAAGTTGGTCAGATGTCAAGGAATTAAAAATGGATATATGGGTGAAAGCCTATGCAAGCGGAGACAATACACTTACTCCAATAACACCAGCGGAAGCAAACAGAGGGGGACAAGTACAAAAACAGTGTGCCTGCGAGGACACTTTAGCAATAGTTACGTGACCCCCAGCATCCTAATGCCAAAATCTAAAGAGAAGGGCACCCTGCTAAAAGGAGACATCCTCATGCTGAACAGGAAGGTCAATTTAAGAGTTGTTGGAAACAAAGGGGTGATACAGGATTAAGTCATAATAAGCAAGAAATTGCAGAGGGATGGAAAAGGGGTACCACGGAAGCGAGTGAAATGACGTTTAGTAAAGAAGATCTCAAACAATGCCTAAAAGAGATGGAAGTGAGACTTGTACATCATTTCCAACAACAATTTACTTTGCTACGGGAAAAATTAAGATCCTCATTGGCGGAAGTTAAGGGAGAATTGAAAGAGCTGGGTGAAAGAGTAGATGTCATTGAGCGAGGTCTGGCAGAGACATCAGAGGAGACTTGACAGAACAGTGAACTTTTGGAACAACTGGCGAGAGTCTCATACAATTTAGAAATACAAGCAGATCTGAAAAACCGTTCAAGGAGGTCTAATATACGTATTAAAGGCTTAAGTGAGTCAATTTTAGACAATGATCTCAAGACAACGGTGCAACAATGCTTTGGAAATTTGTTGATGGATGTCACACTGGCTGACATTGGGCTTGATAGGGTACATAGAGTAGGTCGGAGGAGGAGAGAACCAGGCACTAGATATAGAGATGTCTTGGTTGCAGTAACCTCGTATGCATTGAAAGCGTATTCTACGGGCAGCAAGACTAGAAGGGGATGTCACAATTAACAGGATGCAAATTCAACTGTACCAAGACATTGGGTTGGGGACACTTCAGAAGCAAAGGGATATGAGTCGGGTAACACGTGCATTGGTGGTAAAACAGATCCCATATAAATGTATGTTTCCATTTGGTTTGCTATTCACCCTGGAGGGACTACAACACTGTATAACAACATCTGTTGAAGGGCTGGCATTGCTGAACATCGAGGAAGAAGAGAAGACACGGAGAGCATTGAGTGGGGGCCCCTCGCTCAACGGGGAACACGATGATGGAACTGGTCATCGGTAACAGGGAAGAAGGGTGGACGAGGAGCAAATTTAACAGGTCCTCGAGGGAAAGGGCAAGTCGGAGGGGATTAACAGAGAGGTGAAGGAACTTCTTAAATGAAAGAATCCATTTTGAGATAAGAAAAGTGTGGATATGAACACAATTGTGGGCTCAAGGGAAGGCCGGGGCAGAGGGCTGGCGGAGGATGGCTTGGAATTCAAGGGAGGTGGTAGGATACCCCAGGTTTGCATCGGGCCTTGGCTTGGGGGTTGTCTCCTGAGGGTATTATAGGATCGAAGGCCTGGGACTGGGATGGATTTGGAGGGGATATGTTGGGGTAGGTGGGGGGGTGGTGTTAAGCAGGGACAGAGTAAAAGTGGATGGGGCAATTATTTTTATAGTGGAATTACTTGATTAGAATAGTGAATATCTCTATATAGAAAGCATTTAAGGTTATATCTTATAATGTAAGAGCGAAAAAGGGTGGAAGCCATATTCAAAAAGAAAAAAGTAGATATTATGTTGCAGGGGACACACATTAGGAAGGTGGATAAACTAGTGAGGAAATTACGCTGGTTCTCTAAAATCTACCAATCCAACGCAGTTGAGAAGAACTTGGGGATAACGATAGGACTTAGAAATACATTAAAGGCATTGGTGGTGCGTTACGTAGCGGATAAGGAGGGCAGATATCTCTTGGTAGTGCTGCAACTGGAACATAAACTAATTACCTTAGCAACAGTGTATGCGCCTAATACAGGACAAGGGACATTGTTGCAGGAAGTCGTTAGCAAGTTGGAAGATTTTGCAAGTGGGAAAATAATACTCACAGGAGATTTTAACATAGCGTGGGATCCTAAAGTAGACGCGAGTGGAGGCGGAGGGAAAGGAACAGTTGAACTACAATAACTTTTTTCGAAAATGTAACACTGCAGGATGTATGGCGGATGAAGAGGGGAGACAAAAAGGGAAACACGTGTTTTTCACACAAATCAATCCATCTCTAGAATGGATTATGTATGGGTTTCGGCCAGACTAATGGGGGTAGTGAAGGGAATAGAGGTGGGATCTATAGCTCTGTCGGATCATACCCCATAACGGTTCAGTTTAGGGATAAAGGACCACGTGTTGGGCTTTGGAGTGGACGTCCCCGAGGGAATTATTACACAATGAAGTAACAGCGGAGGAAATAAGAATTAAAATAGAGAAGTATTTCTCTATTAATAGTAATCATTCGGTCTTGCTAAAGGGAACAACTTATTGCACTTAAGGTTTAGCAGGAGAAAGTGCGTGCCAAGATAGAAATGGAACTGGAGTCTCAAATCCGGGATACCCAAATGGCTATAGTCAAACATAGAACGAGGGCTTTGTCCATTAAATTGAAGAAATTGAATAGTCAGCTGAATATATTGCAGACTCGGAGAGCAGAGAGATCTTTGCTTCGACCTAAACAAAGATATTATGTCTGTGCTAATAAAGCAGATACATTGTTGGCCCGACAGTTGAAGGGAATGGAAGCCACAAAGCTGATACAACGAATATCACAGCCCGATGGGTCAATAGTTAGTGGGATGGAGGAAATAACCGAAACCGTTGCGCAATTCTATTAATTATTGTACGCATCTATTCACCCTGATTATCTAGAGAAGCGTTATATGGTGGAGATGAATTTGCCTAAAATAACAATGGAGGAACAGGAGAACCTAGATAAGGTAATTACTGAGGAGGAGGTGCTAGAGGCAATAAGAGCGTTACCAATAAACAAAGCTCGAGGCCCAGATGGGTTTCCGGCAAATTTTTATAGGAAATATGCGAGGCAGTTGGTCCCGATATTGAGGGAATTATTTAATATGATAGGGGTCAAAGGGGCCGTCACACCAACTATGTAGGAGGCGAAGGTGATGGTTTTTGGGAAATCTGGAAAAGACCTGACGAAATGCAGGTCATATAGACCCATTGCCCTGTTGAATATTAACAGAAAGCTGTTTATTAATATATTGGCAGTAAGATTAGCACAGCTCCTCCCCGATTGGATACATATGTATCAATCAGAGTTTATATTGGGTAGACAGACTTCGAAAAACATTAGGAGAGTTACACATTTAATTGAAAAAGTTATTCAACAGAATCCCACAGTTTTAGTGTCTTTAGATGCCAAAAAGGCGTTTGATCGCGTAGAATGGCCTTTATTATTTTTAGTGATGGAACAGATGGGGATGGGGGCCAAGTTTATTCAGATGGTGCAGGCTAACTATAAAGCTCCCATGTTATGCTTGGCAATTAACAATCAAGTGTCTCGTAGTATAAAAGTAGCTAGGGGCATCAGACAGTGGTGCCTGCTTTCACCACTCTTATATGCTATATATTTGGAATCATTTTTGTATAAAATTAGATTGAGAGGATATATGAGGAATTACATTCGGGGGCGAGGATCATAAGATTGCGGCTTTCGCAGATGACATGATATTTACACTGAAGGAACCTGAACGATCGATAGCGGCATTGTTGGAAGAATTGGCTGATGTAGAAAGAGTAGCAGGTCTTAATGTTAATATGGGGAAATTAGAGCTTTTGGAATTGGGTTTATCCACGCAACAGAGGGAGACTCTTTCCTCCTATTTGCCGTTTAAAGTGGCAGATCATTTTGTTAGATATTTAGGGATCAATATTACAAAGAAGGTATCCCATCTGTTCGATAGTAATTACCCGCAATTATTGCAGAAGGTGAAATAAGATCATGGGAAATTGACTCTGCTACAAATTTCATGGCTAGGTAGGATAGCCACTATCAAAATGGTTACCCTTCCGAGATTACTCTATACATTTCAAGCTCTTCCAGTTAAAGTGCCTTTGTCTTACTGTAAGGTGTTGAATAAAGAGGTTAGAAGATTTATATGGCGAACTTTGATGGCATCTAGAGAAAGTGGGGGAGTGGGCCTAACGAATTTTGAAAAAATACTATGAGACTGCACAGTTGCGGGTACTCCAGGAATGGTGTACTTTGGTAAAAATGGATAGGGCAGTGGCAGGCTCCCTGTCGGAAGGGGTATTGTGGTTAAATAGACAGGATAGGCCTATAAGTACACAGACTAGCGTGGTGCTAGCAGTAGGTTTCGATATATGGGATCCTCCGTTAGATAAAGGAGCTTTGTCGACATGTCCATCACAGTTTATCACACTATTTGGGAACACTCAATTTCAGCCTGGGATGATACAGGGTACATTTAAACAATGGCGGAAAGTAGGCTGTACAAAGATGTATGATATGACGCAAGGAGGGAACATTTATTCTTTTGAGGAATGCAAACAATTACTGGGTCTCTCGGAATAAGATAGGTTGGTGTACTACCAACTGAGACATTGGTTAGCTAGATCTGGTGGGCGAGAAGCAGCGGGGAGAGAGCTCACTATGTTTGACAAATGTATTCCCACACATTCAGGGAAAAAACAAATGGTTTTAAAGTATTATTCAATACTGACAGAAGAAGAAAAGGGACAGACCTACTAAGAAATTATTGGGACCATTTATGGAAAAACATCCCCAAATTAACAAGGTCTATCCAGATAGGAGAAGCTTGGTATAGGATCATGTATCAATGGCATTTTACCCCAGAAAAATGACATACAATGTTCCCGACTTCCACAGAGAGGTTGGCGAGGCTGTGGTGGGAAGGGTGATTGGTGGCTTATATGGTGGGATTGCCCAAAATTGAAGTCGTTTTGGGACGAGGTCTCAGATAAAGAAAACTGGTTTTCTCTGTAATAGTATGATCTCCTAAGGAATGGTTGTGTTGTCGGTTTGACCTGGAAAATGGTTTACCTACCAAAATTCAAAGTAAAGCATTCATGTTAATAGCTGAATGGCTGGTTATAGCAAGGGCTTGGAAACAGAACAAGTAACCAGCGGTAAGAGACTGGTTAATCAAACTGTGGGGGCGGGGAGTTCATAGCTTTGGAGTGGATGACATATAACCTTTAAAGGCAACAGGAAAAATTTCGACAAGAATAGGCGATGGTTTTGGACTTTCTCAACTGTGACTTTGTACAACAATGGTGTACACATAATATAAGGATATTGAATATTATGTAAGCAAATGTATTGGTCGCCAAGAAAAATGTTACGCTCTCTCTGCCCGGGGGTGGGTGGGGGATGTTGGGAGGTGCAAGGTAGGGGATGGGGAGATTAAAGATGTTTACTTGAAAAATGTCAATTAAAAAAAAATAATATATATGGGATACATTACTCACCGTAATCGTATTTTTTGATGCTTCTATCTGTTTGGATTCACATGCTGTGCATAAGCCGACATCTAGTGGAAGCTGCGGAGTATTACAGTTTGTTTTTCGAATCTCGAAAATGGGCGTGGACATAGGGCGTGCCAGTAATACTATCCCTAGTGTGATGACCACTGTACCCATGATCCCTCACGCGTGTAGGACCCTCAGATTGTATTTTTTCTGACATGAGGTAGCATGAGGAGAATCGGGAGTACAGATAATCCAAGCAGTAAGCAGTTAGAAAGAAAGGTAAGACTACAAGCATCTATGCTCCTTCTCTCAGAGGGGAGGAAGGGTGGGTCGCATGTGAATCTAAGCAGATACAAGCATCAGAAATACGATTACGGTGAGTAATTGTAACGCCCACCTGATTCCCACGGAGGCGCAGGTCTGTCTTCGAGTGCTGATGCTTCTTCAATGGTGAAGCGCAGGACTCTGAAGATGGACAGGAAGGGCCCTCTACTCTGGCTTCTCCGGCTCGCAGGAATATTCCCCTGTGCGTGAAAAGGGAGTATTACCTACTGACTGAGTTATGCTCAAGCCTCCCACTCTCTTCCAACCCTCCACGATACCCTTCCACGATTCCCCGTGAAGTCTCACCTTAGGGTCAGGAAGGATGAGCTCTCCATCCCGCTTCTGATGCAGGGGCGCGTTGAAACCCAGTTACTTCACTCGATTGAGGATT
Organism: Ambystoma mexicanum; assembly: GCF_040938575.1. Taxonomy (NCBI): domain Eukaryota; kingdom Metazoa; phylum Chordata; class Amphibia; order Caudata; family Ambystomatidae; genus Ambystoma; species Ambystoma mexicanum. The sequence continues at coordinate 321,076,018 of NC_090935.1, forward strand.
GATGGGAGTTCAGGTAAGCTTGACTATTCAGGTAAGGCTCTGTAAAAGTTCTGTTGCAAGTTCAAAAGTCCAAGCTTAATAATAATGTTCATTGTCTTTTTGCAGCAAGCGCTAATGCTTATGTCTTTTTTCCCCTTAGGGGCCGGGGTTCGGAATGCTGGAGATATGGCACCGACCCGAAGTGAAACGTGCAGTTCCAGTTCCAGTAAATGGCAGGTTAGTTCTGGATGAGCGCTCGGGAACTGACTTTGCATACGCTCATTCAATGTCTTTGTCTTTTATCCCCATAGGGGCCGGGGTCCGGAAAATGCTTGGAAGCGGCAAGACCCGAAATGACATGGGAAAGACCCAACAGGTAAGTCTTATTCCCTTCCTTCTCTCACCTCTTATTCTTGTCTTTTTCTCTAGGCTCTGGGAAGTGGCTGTGTATCCGGATGATTGCTGCTGAAGATGGAGGAACCCAGGAAAGGTGAGTGAAATGCAGCGCTGCAGCGATCGTAACGAAATGCTTTTAAAAATAATGTCTTCCCTTTCAGGATCGTCGGTGAAGTCTCCGTGGTGCAGATTTAGCTGGTAAGGTCTCTTGTCTCCCTTTGCAGGTGACCCAGGATCCTGACAGGCGTGGCTGAAGTCCAGATGCAGGAGCTGACACGGTGAGCGTCCAGCTGCGAGGAGCAGAACAACGCGAAGCGTGAGTTGCTGATCGGGTGTAGTTTAAATAGCTTTGGAAGAAGTCCCAAGTGTATCCTTCCTCCGATCAGGTATGTATCCTTCCCCGACCACACCCGGGTGGAAAGTAATCCCACAGGTAAAGTAGTTCCATTCAGGCCTCAAGAGGGCCTGGATGTGGCAGCATGGTCTGCATCAGGTAAGTGCACATTAAAACACTTGAACACATGTCTAGCTTTATGAGCCTGGCGCCTAAGGCGCCAGGATAGAGGTCCAACATGAGCCTGGCGCCTATGGCGCCAGGACTGCGTCCAAAGGGCCCCAGCTTGGGCCCGCGGGCACTCCCCTGGGGGAAATGATGCCTGCCTCTGGGGTCGCTGGGTCGGACTTGGCTCCTTGGAGGTAGGCATCATGACAGTAATGTATCCCTTCTGAGGCTTGTGGAATCTGCTTAGATCACATGCTGTGTATAGATTAGGGAGCAGTACCTGAAGAAGGAGGTGGGATGTGAGAAGGGTCATGAGCAAATAAATGTCTTAGAACCGCTTGTCCCACTTGGGTACCTATCTTGGAATGGGTGTCAATGCAGTAGTGCTGAGTAAAAGTGTGAATAGAGCTCCAAGTAGCTGCTTTGCAAATGGTGTCAAGCGGGACATTTGCAATGAAAGTCAGAGTGGCCCCAATGCCTCTTGTAGAGTTGGCTCTTGGCGTGAAAGGCAGAGTTTTTTCAGAAAGGGAGTAACACAGCTGGATCCAGTTAATAATCCACTTCGAGATGGCACCTTTAGAGACGCAATCCCCCTCTTTGCGTGTAGCTACGGAGACAAACAGTTGGTCTGATTTCCTTAGCGGTCTGGTCTTGTTTACATAGTAGAGGACCGCCCTACGCACTACGCCCTACGAACATCTAGGGTGTGTAGTTTCACCTCAGCCGAGCTCTGTGGGTCTTGGAAGAAAGACGGAAGCTCGATGGACTGGTTCACGTAGAATTTAGAAATAAACTTAGGTGAGAACCTAGGGTGTGTGCGTAAAACCAGTTTATCTTTATGAACTGTAAAGAAAGGATCTTGCACTGACAGAGCCTGAATTTCACTGACCCTTCTTATGGATGAAATAGCTACTAAGAAGGCCGTTTTATAAGTCAGGTGTTTCAGACTGCTTTTATGCATGGGCTCGAAAGGGGGGCCCATGATCTTAGATAGCACCACATTAAGGTCCCATCCTGGTAGTGGGTTTGAAATAGGAGGGTGAAGTCTCTTTACTCCTTCCATGAAGGCTTTAACTACTGGTACTTTCCACCACGACACCTTGTTATGGGAGGTGGTGTATGCTGACAGAGCTGCCAGATGTACCTTTAGTGAGTTAAAAACCAGTCCTGCATCCAGCAGGTGGAGCATGTATGTGACAATAGTTGAAGGAGTGCAATCAACCGGGTTGATTTGCTTATTTTGGCACCAGATAACAAATCTTTTCCATTTGTCAAAGTAGCAGTGCCTCGTGTTTGGCTTCCTAGATTCTTTTAGGATATCCATACATCTCTGTGGTAAACTGAGATGTCCAAACTATGACCTCAGGAGCCATGCTGGCAGGTTCAATGAGTTGGGTTGAGGATGCACCTTGTGCGCTTGGTGCTGGGACAGTAGGTTGTACCAGCCTGGGAGCCTGATGGGTTCACACACTGCTAGTCTGCGTAGGTGTGGGAACCACAGTTGTCTGGCTCACATGGGAGCAACTAGGACGAGGGTCATCGATTCTCTGTTCATCTTGTTGACCACCTTCCTGATGAGGGGAGTTGGTGGAAAAGCGTACGCACTGACCAGTTCATCCACAGGGCGTTCCCCTGGGAGTCTGGTTGGGGGAACCTGGATGCAAATCCTGGGCATTGTCTGTTTTCGCTTGTGGCGAATAGGTCTATAGTGGGGGAACCCCACTGAGAGAAGATATCTTCTACGATTTCTCTGTGTAGACACCATTCGTGTTCCCCTGGAAGGGAGTCTCCGCTCAAAGCATCCGCCAGAGAATTGAGGTCCCCTGGAACATGTTGAGATGACAGGAGTATGTTCCGTCTGAGTGCCCATATCCAAATTTTCTGGGCAAGCTTGGACAGATTTGGCGAACGAGTCCCCCCTTGCTTGTTCAGGTAAAACATGGCTGTAGTGCTGTCCGTCCGGATCTGCACTGACAGATCCTGCAGGTAGGGCTTGAACGCTTGAAGCGCTCTGAATACCGCCAGAAGCTCTAGTAAGTTGATATGATTCCTGGCCACTGAGTGAGATCAGGATGATGGGTACAGTGGACGTCACACTAGGGATAGTATTACTGGCACGCCCTGTGTTGACGCCCATTTTCGAGTTTCGAAAAACAAACTGTAATACTCTGCAGCTTCCACTAGATGTCGGCCTATGCACAGGTGGATGGCACAGTTCTATCAGTTTCGCACACTGTGGCTTGCTGGTACAATTCAACAGTTCAGGCTTGGGCTTCAAGCTTTTCTCAGTTTCAATTTTTTAGACGTCATCCGCCTTAGCACAAATACACAGTTCTTCTCTTGGCTTTTACTTTGCCACTATTCAACACTGGATTCCCTCTGCCGGGCTCAAGCCTGTCTTTCTCTTTTACTGTAGAAGATTTTCGAAACGGCAAGGATTTTACGTAGACCTCTTCATGACTACTTCGACTTCCTTTCAAAATATTTGAATATCAACAATCTTCACAACACCAATGCTCCTTGGTTTTTGAAAGTTCATATAGATTGCTTTTCACTCAATTAACTCTCGCTCAGAATCAGAGTTACTTTATTGCCTTTGTTTACTGCTTTCCATTACTCAAAACATTTCACAGTGATTTTCCAATGAGTGATTCTTCTTCGGAGGACCACTCTGTTACTTTGTATACCTTTCACAGTATTCAATCATTATTCTCTTCATTACGCGTATTATCGGCACACGCACAAACTTCAGTACATGGCTCTTTTGTTCTCAACACAAACCGGGCTTTTGTTTGCCTTTGATAACTCACCGGTCATGTTGATTGGACTTCTATCTTCAATGCTTTTCCCGTAGCAGTCAAGGCTATTACCAACGCAAGCACTGCTCCTCCCCAATGCTGTTGTTCACCCGGGAGGGTAGTGGACCACCTGTAACCACTTTGAAGGTTTCTCTTTTCCGCTAAATCGTTTTTGGTCGTGGAACACTTACGGCTTCCCGAAAGGATGGAATTCTCGCCTGGCTCTCTCTCGTTCGCTGCAGTAGTCGATCAGCCCCTTGGACTTTCAACATCCATAGCCTGGTACACATCAGCCCCAAAACAGCTATTCTTTCTCGCTCCCAGCCCCACGTAGTGTGCTTGTGCGCACCACCTTTTATCCCGACATGGAGTGTTAACAAGCGGTAGGTGTGTGTAATTCGTATTATGTGACTGACTCAGGCTGATCTCATTAAAGGGACAAAGCCATTGCAAGTCATTAAAGGTAATGCTCCAGGCCTCGTTCCTCAGTAGTGTTGTCAATGTGAAGTGGGGAGGAATTATGGGAGTTATAGTTGTAGTTTCCTATAAAATAAGCAGGGATAGGTTTTGGATGGGTTAAGGAAAAAGGGGGATACCATGTCTCACCATCAGGTGCTTCACCCACACTCCCCGAGGACCCCCTGCCTAGGTGATCATCCCTTGCTAGTCCACCCCCAGGGTCGGGAGCCAAAAGCGATGGCCTTTCCCAGGCCACCCGAGTACGGGATCCCTGGGGACTAGGCTGTGAAACACCCTCTGGGTTTTCATACTACCAAGCACCAAAAAAACAGACTTCAGTTATATTCAGCATCCCTCAGTTGAAAGGCCAGGTCTGGAGAGTGGTGACAGTTAAGAATTTCGTTTTTGGACAAGGACACCCCTTTTCTTTTGGAAAGTCTGCTGTTGACAGGAAAAATGCATGTACCCAACTACTTTAAATTACTGTAATTTGAATTACCGCTAGGAAAGAGGGAGTATGTTTCAAACAACCCAAGCTCCCCCTGTATCAATCAATATGAGAGTTAATTACATTATTATAAAGTAAAATATGATAAGGGTCTACTCGGTTTGCCTACCACCCACTATTAAGGGAACAATAATAAGGCAAGCAGATCCCCCAAACACTTGGTTTGTTTGGATTCAGCTACTTATATTGGAAATCTCTGGTTTTGGTGCTCAGCAAAGTAAGCATCTTTTGGGGAAGCACAGGGATCTGGTCAGGCACTTCAGTATAAGATTGCCACCAGCATCCATTTCTCAATTGGCTCTCCTTAATCATAGCGCACGTTCAGCTCCAGTATTTCCCAATTTCTATCTTCCCAGACAAAGTTAAACCTGCAGCAATTTTTAGGGCATTCCAACCCAGGTAGCATCAGGCAATTCTCTCCCAGATGATTCAGGCAGCTCTCCTGACATGGTTACATTTTGCCACCATCTTTCAGTATTTCACCCAGATGATGTTAGGCCAGTCTCTGTCCCTCTCTGGCTTGTGCAGCACTTTTAAATCCCAAGTCCCACCCCCGAAATATTGAGATCTGGAGGTGTTAACTTATTAGCACTGAATTTCCATTGGCCCTTGACGGTCCTCTCCTCCAAGGTTCAACCCCTCTCTACCGATAGGCCCTTGAAGTTCTGAAACTGAAATCATGGGAGGAATGAACACACCCATCAGAGTTACCATTTACACCTTTCTGATTTTTCACCTAAAAAGTCACAACATGACTAATCACGGCGGAATTATTACACTGCGTCTCATTTCAGGAGGATGCTGCATGTGCAACTGTGTTTTATCACCATTTACACACAATACCAGTTAGTGTCACCACACTTTACAGTCACATGATTCATGAATCTACTACCTCCACGAGTTTCGGTCTTGTGACATTTTCTGAGAAGTTACCATCACATTTTTTATTATAACTTGAGATACGAAACTCAGACTTTGGTGCAGGTTATGGCAACAAAACCACCTTGGGACAAGCTTCAAAAGGACACCTGAATGGCCTTGGTGCATCTTATCGTTGCTGAGAAAATGAGCAATTATGATAGTCCATTTAAACTAATGGGAATCTTCAACATGTATGCAGATCCTAAATTTCAATTCACAGTTTTCCTTAAGTTTCAGTTTAAAATTTCCCCTCACACCACAAGCTCTGGGCATCTCTGCTTCATCATTGCTAGTTCTGCTGACCACTTCCTTTTTACTGTTCCTCCATCCCCTTGTGCCCCCTCCCGTTTCCGCTCCTTCCAGCTGCTAGCCCCCCTGCACTGGAACTCCTTACCTCTCTCAATCTGCTCTATTCCTACCTTCTCCTCATTCCGCACTTCCCTTAAATCTCTCCTTCTCCATTCCTCGCCATGAAACCCCTTCCCCCTTCTTGCTCCCCCTCCTTCCTCTATCTTTTTCCCCTTGATCATCTCCCTCCCCCAGCACCTCACCTTCACCCTTTTCCCCTTCCGTTTCCCTCCTCCTCACCCCTCCCCGTCCCTCTCAGTCCTACTGCACTACTCTCCCTCTTCCCTTCAGTTTAATTGCTCTTCTTACCGTTTTGTTGGACTGATTCACAATTGTAATTTGCTTCTACTGTTATAATGTTATATGTATCAAGTTGTTAAAATGTTCAGCGCTTTGGAGTAAAGCGCTATATAAACAAAATAAATACAAATACAAAATCATTGCTGCTCTGATGTTGATTTTAACCTGGAGTAAACTCCTTCTTCTTCCACGGCTAATGGTCATTTTAATGCTTCGCCCAGAGTCAAGGCCCCTGTTTCTTAACCACTGCCCGAGTGTTCTGCATAGCAACTGGCTCCTTCTCAGAAAATCAGAACGTACAGTCCTGCCTCTAGTAAAAGCCACTCATATAACCTTGTTATCTGTGATACTGTGTAATCACCCTGAACTGTAAACAAGTACTCTTGGGCGGCTTCATTGTAACCCTTTATTCAAGCCTCCTTATGATCTTAAATAGCGCCTCGATGCCTGCGGGCTGTTGCGCGCACTACAAATTTAAATAAATAAAAAATATTGGTGACGTCGCATTTTTCCTTGGGCCCATAAGGCCTTTAAATGTTTCATCTGAAAGAAAACACAGCTTTTCAATCTGTTGCATTTATTTCTTGTGTGAAGGCTTTAATGTATTTTTAAAGGAATGGTGCACTCAGAAATATTATTGTCCCGAGGGTTTGGGCATGTGTTTTTAACAATAATACGTTGATCGATCGCACAAACATTTCCAATGCACCTTACCATAGTTTTCCTCTTTTGTACACATGCAAAATCAGGCAGCAGGGCGCGGCCATCTTGTGATAATATGATCCGCTGCTGCATCGCCCAAGCAGGACTGCCCTTGCTGCACTAAATCATATCCCCCGCCCCTGATCCTGACATCACTAGACACGTACCGCCCATTTCACAACGCCAAACCAGGTCTCGTGGCAACATTCTCTGCGCCTCAACTAATGACGGGTCGCCATGGAAATGGCGTGACGCCTCTTTCCTCAATAAGTATAAACAGATCGCTTCACAACAAACATCAGATTTTCTTTTCCATTCCTCTCACTGTATTTCTTTGAGTATTCTGTGCCTCGTTTCTGTGCTCTGGTCAGCTACATTCGTTGCTTGTAGCCAGTGCAAACAGATTCCAGTACCATTACTATAAATTATTTTCGTTTGTTTCCCCCACAATGGCAACAATACAGCCCTACCAGTACGAGCCAGAGTATTCCGAGGCGGAATTACTGGAAAGAGAAAGATGCGGAAATGATGGGGCTTCGGACGACAGTTGGGAGGACGATTCAACAGATGAAGAGCCTGGTCCTAGTTGCATGGACTGCGTTTCCACCTGGTGCACCTGCAATCGTTGCACGCTAATGCCAACCGAGGAGGAGAACTGCTGCTGCCGAGAAAACTCTGGATACTATCGGAAGGCGAGCCACGGCCGCAATGCGTTACTGAGCTGCCAGACCTCAGGGCAGCCTGCCTCACACTTTCCGTGTTGAGGATTTTGATGGTGCTTCTGCACGAACTTCGCGCAACAGTTCGCCCTCTGAATACAAGTAACGAGTAAGTATACTCTGGCTGTGATGTCAGTTAGGCCACTACTATTTCAAGGTTGTCTCCTACATTGTCGTAACTTCAATATATAATTTTCAAACCAATTTAGTCTTGCAATTCTCTAGTAATATTCGTATAATAGTCGTTCAATATTATACAGTATCTAGGTAGCATTTGCACTGGCAACAATGCCATTGGATACAAGAATTGTCATTGGCAACTAAGGTTTAATACACTTATCTTGATCATTTAAAAACAGTTTGTATCTTTCTCTTTTCACAGGTGGTACATGCTGGTGGCACATCGTTCATACACATGGTGGCTTCATGGGAGGCTTGGACACCGTGTTCGACGGGTAATAACCGCATGTGCCGTTGGTGCCATTAGAGACACATTCCCCAGTGACAGCGATCAATACAGGGGATTTTCCCTCACTGTGCTGCAACCTGAACTTTATAATGTATAGTACATTTCTGCCATAAAATTAAGAAACAAAATAAAGCACTACAGAATTTTTATCAAAGGTTGTTGCAGTTTTTCAGTGAATTAAGTGGGTCTCCATTCAGCAGTGTTCCGGGCCTTGTCTGCACGCCTCAGGCCCATCCATCCCCCCTCCATTATCAGAGGCAGTTGGCACCAGTGGATGTGCGCTGCCAAAGGGGGCCTGCAGGGGTGGGAACAGCCAAGGTGCCAAATACCATGTACACTTCAAAGGTATCTTCCGCACAGGGGCCATTATATACATGGCCTATACAGACCCTGTGTCTCCAGGCATGATCCCCTGAAGCAGGCCGCGTCCCTGCAATCCACATAAGTGTGTCTCCATTCAGCAGTGTTCCGGCCCTTGCCTGCACGCCTCAGGCCCATCCATCCCCCATCCGTTATCAAAGGCAGTTGGCACCAGTGGATGTGCGCTGCCAAAGGGAACTGGCAGGGGCAGGAACGGTCAAGGTGCCAAACACCATGCTGTACACGTCAAAGATATCTTCCGCACAGGGGCTATTCTACACATGCCCTATACAGACCCTGTCTCTCCAGGCAGGATCCCCTGAAGTAGGCCGCGCCCCTGCATTCAACATAAGCGCACGACATATACACGTCATTCATTCACATACACACCCTCTTTTCTAATTCTTTATAAACCACTTGATTTTTATCATGAAAGCATCTTTGAGCACTGCAAGTCAACTTGTCAATGTGCTACCTGAGAACCTCGGTGACCACTGCGAATCTGCTCGTCGTCGTGCTACCAGACAACTTCTGTGACCACTGCGACTCTACTCGTCGTCGTGCAACCTCTGAACATCTCCCTGTTCTCCTGACACCAACTACCCTGCTTGCTGAATCTAACTGTTTGTTGGTCAAGGTAAGGGCATGTCTCCTAATCACATCTCCTTGATCTCTAAATTTCTATCTTTTTCGAGCGAACGTACACAGTAGTGTTATGTTCATTCGTCTCATTGCTATTGATGACTTGAGTTTAATTTGTTATGTTATCAATATATCAATTGTCATCAATGTCAATTGGCATGGAATTGCATCCTTAGCGGACCATGTCAATATTATAAGCATGTTTCCTTTTGATGCACAATAGTACATTCAAGGGACGAGTAACATGTTCTGATTTTCGTCACAACAAAGAATTGTTTATCCTATAATACAGCCGCCCACACCACACTGGTTTTGCTGGGGTGACCAAAACATACCTTGCATAGAAGAATTTCTTCTTTCTCACGTTTTTATGCAAAGTAATTTTCGAATAATGTTCACCTTTTGTTTTTGCAGAATGTACAATGCCTGCATGTGCGATTATCATTTGCCCTTCTAAGACCCATGAGAAATCTGAAAGCACTACAATGCATGTATTCCCAAAGACTGTAGATCGAATTAGAGAATGGGTCAGATATTGGGGATATGCGCTGGAAGAGCTCGAAAGTAGAGTGAAAGATGTCTTGGATGGGGGACCTTAAGCGAGTAACCTGGAATGTCAGAGGACTCAATAGTTATCTGAAAAGGAACAAGGTCATGTTGTACCTGAGGAGACAAAAAAATAGATATAGCTTTGCTGCAGGAAACCCACCTTACAAAAGAAAAACAAGAAGTGATAAGCAGAAAATGGAGGGGGACCATTATAGGGGCAACGTACTCAGCATTTGCCAGAGGAGTAATTACTTGGATAGCGCCACATGTACCCTTTCAGTTATTGCAGCACACAGTAGAAGCAGACGGAAGAATGGTGGGGATATGAGGGATGGTGGAAAACAGGGAGTTGTGCATTTTAAACACGTATGCCCCGAATCAAGAAACAGTGGCATATTTTAAGGCCCTATATGGAAAAATTAGCCCGTATCTGGGAGGCGCGATTATCTGGGGGGGGAGACTTTAACCGCACGCTGGACCCCAGGATGGATAGGTCAGATAACAAGCAAGATGGGCCCACTCCTGCAGCCAAAATGCTGTGGACCCTACTAGGTGACCTTAAGCTAGAATACGCATGGAGATGGCACCACCCCAACGATAGGCATTATTCACACTACTCTGCTCCGCAAAACATGTATACTAGATTAGATTATATGTTTGTCAATTCGGAATTTACCGGGGAGATAGTGAACTCGGAACATAAAGCAAGAGTGTTATCAGACCACTCACCATTGTTCATGAAGTGGCAACACCAGCCCCCCCAGACCCAAGATTCCAACGTGGCGGCTCAGAGCTGAAGCATTAATAGATACATAGCTCAGGGAGGACCTGAGGGAGGAGATCATTGAATATTTCCAGAAAAATACCGGTTAGCGTAGATTCGGAGAGCACCCTGTGGGAGGCATTCAAAGTAGTGATAAGGGGGACAGTGATATCAAAATCCAAAGGGCTCCAAGGGGACATAGTAAAAGAACCGCAAAAAACGGAAACCAAACTAGAAGCAATGATGAACAAAAGGGATGTCACCCGAGAAGATGCAGAAACCATGAGTCAATTGCAACAAAAATGTGGAGGACACTTGGAGAGACTATGTAACCTAAATTGCAAGAAGTACATAGAAAGACAACATGCTGGAGGAGATAAGACGGGAAGGCTGCTGGCATGGCTATACAAGCAAGAGAGGCACAGACCTACGATAAGAGAGATAAGAGAAGAGAGTGGTCAAATACTAGATACCAAAAAGAGTGTAAACAAGGGATTCCAGAAATTCTACCAACACTGATACGCAGATGCAGGTGGAGTGGATGAGAGAGAGAGATGAATGAGATATTGGAAAACATCGGGTTACCTAAATGGAGTATAGAAGAGAGACACACTGGAAGCCCCCATTACATTAGAGGAGTTGGAATTCGTGATTAGACAGTTGCCCACCGGCAAAGCCCCTGGAACAGATGGGCTCCCTAGCGAGTTCTATAACACATATACGTCGGAAGTACCCCCCCCCCGTTATTAGCGATGCTAAACGTAGCGTTTGATGTTGGGCGATTACCAGAATCATTGAGAGAAGCAATGATTATCCCGCTTCTCAAGCCAAATAAGCCTAGTACAGATTGCGGGTCATACAGACCGCTATCCATGCTGAATCGAGATAGCAAAATACTCATGGCAGTGCTGGCAAAAAGGCTTGGACGGGTTATAAACAAACTGATACATCATGATCAGACAGGCTATGTTCCTGGTAGAAGTATAGCCGATACTCACAGATGGCTTCATTGTGTCCTTGAACAGACAGAAAGAGATGCAAACGAAGTAGCAATAGTCTCGCTTGATGCGGTGAAGGCCTTTGACTCCGTGAGGTGGCCTTGGCTGATGGCGGCCTTGAAGGAATATGGTATGGGGCCTGGGTATCTGAGATGGGTGCTATTGTATAGCTCGCCGATGGCTCTAGAGTCCAAACGGGAGCGACCATCTCGGATAAATGGCAACTCAGTAGGGGCATCAGACAGGGCTGCCCATGATCCCCGATGCTGTATATTCTCGCATTGGAGCCCCTAGCGATATACCTGAGGTAACAATACGAAGAAATAGGAGTCCACACTAGAGAGGGGCCACACCTCATATCACTAAATGGGGACGACATGCTGCTTTACCGGAAGAACCCTGAAGAAAACTTGCATTATATCCTAGAAGTGATGGAACGGTTTGCGACATTCTCCGGCAGGTTAACCTGAGGAAGGGCCTTGCACGAGACAAACTACCGGTATTACAAATACCTTGGGAGATTGGCACATTTCGATACTTGGGGATAGATATTTATCATGAGGTGGAACAAGAACATAAATATAACACAGGGACAGCAGTAGCTAATATTGAAAACAGTATGAAGTTCTGGGCTAAACTCCCCTTAGCTATGATGGGAAGAGTGGCATTGATGAAAATGGTTGTCTTGCCTAGAGTATTGCACTTTTTTGTAAACATCCAATACTTGCCACCCAAACGTTTTTTTGGTAAACTACATAGTTTATGGAGAGGTTTTATGTGGCATAACTCCAGAAACTGAGTTGTTTTATGAAAACTACAAAACGCATACGAGAGAGGGGGAATAAAATTGCCTAACTTTGAGATATACCATTTGGCTGGGCAGCTACAATATGCAGCCAAGTGGCTAACTGAAGAGACAACAGCAGAGTCCAGACTGCTGAGGGCCGAATGTGGACCCTTCTTTCTAAAAGAACTAATATGGCTGCCAAGGTCCGAGCAGAAAGGGCGACCAAAACTGTTAGAACTGGGGTGCAAAATGTGGCATAAGGGATGCCAGGTCATGGAGAACCCAGCACTGTGACCTCCCCCCCCCCCCCCAAGCGCCGCTAATAGCACTGAGGGGAGTAGACGAACAACTAAGGAAAACGATACGTAGGCATTGGGATCCAGTGGACATAGCAACACTGGGGGAAGGGAGAGCACTGGAATTCACAACATTAATGGAGGAAACCGGAGTACACCCTGGACAATATATTACCCACACCAGATTGGTAAGGCAGATAAAAGCCTTGTGTTCAGAAGTAGTACTAAAAGACCAACCAGACCCGGTCATAGAGACTATGGGGGTCATTAAGAGTTTGGAGGCAGCCATGGTGCTAATGGCACCATGGCTGCCTCCAAACCCGTGCCTGGGTCCGTGGGGTCGGAATGGGGACTTACCGGGACATTCCGACCTTTGTGGACCCGGTGTCAGGCCGAGATTCTGCAATGTCTATGAACACCTCCGTCCCCCAAGCACCGGTCAGGGAAGAACCCAAAGAATGCCTCCTGACCAGTTACTGAGGCCACAGGTGCACAAGGGGCAGGAACGCGGGCACCAGGTAGCTGCAAGGGAAATAGGTTAGGAAAACGTGAATACAGGACCCACAATCACGAAAGGGGAATATAACAAGGAAGTATGAACGGCACCTACCGATGTTGTAGTGTGGGGAAGGATAGAGGACTCAGGCAGTTCCCTGGTGGTAGAGGGTAGTGAGAAGTCCACAAGAGGACGGGTACCCTGGTTCCCCTTGAAATGGAAGCACCTGATGTAGATTACAGTGTTCAAAAGAAAGAGTTCACTCCAGCAGAACGGTATCCAGAAGCAGTCCCAAGTCCATGAGCCAAGAGGTCGAAAATCCTGAGAAGCGAAAAGTTCCAAAACGCTGAATCCAAGGTACAATCGAAAGCAGTCCGGTAACACGAAGCACAAGGTCAAAATCCAGGAAAACAAAGTTACAAGCACCAAATCCGAGGGAAAGAGCGGAAGCAGTCCAATTACCAGAAACTCAGGGTCTAAGAGCCAGGAGAACGGAATCCAAACAAGACGAACGCCACTCGAGCACTGTGGAACAGCTGAGAAGCGGAGTAAATGGTAATCAGCGTTCCTTTATGCCGAAGACTGGAGATCATGTGACCGCATCTCTATCGGGTCACATGGGCGGCATGGCGTGTCACATGATGCAGAGGAGCAGGAGGCAGCAGTGGGATTCGTGAGGTGAAGTAGCCTCGGAGTATCACATGACCGGTATCGAATGGCACGATACCAGGAAGTAATGTCGGCATCTCCTGGTGCTCGCCATCGTGGCCACAACCGCCAGGAGCCTGAATGGTGCTTTCCTCGCGCGTAGTGGATCTTGGAGAGGCAAACCCGCGTGGAGCGCCTGGCGCAGGTATCGGACTGTGGGGATCTCTGGGTTGCAAGTGTGGGTTTCATGACACCCGGTAAGTCCCCATTCTGAAAACCATTCCCCATTCCCACTCGAGCCCCCATAGGGCTCAATGGGAATGGGGAAGGAGCTAATAAGGGGCCCGCAAATAGCGGGCCCGTTATTAGCTCGTTGGTCTCTTAGCGGGACCCGCTAAGGGACCTTTGAATGTGGCGGTAGGGGGTTAACGGCACCAGAATCCTTACCAGTGCCGTTAACCCCTTACCGCCGCACACGGAATGAGGCCCTATGTATGACATCTCGGAGGGAGGGCATGAGGTGTCCCGGATATAAGAGCTATTAATGTCCAGGGTGGGGAAGGAGGTGACCCAGCTGAGAAGAGAGTGGGAGGAGGATGCAGGAGAACCCATGCAAGACTGGCAATGGGAAAGAGCACAGGGATACCATAAGAAAGTGTCCAGAAATGCTAGATTACAATAGATCCAGCTATATGTAACCCACAGAACATACATGACCCCCCCAAAACACAGATGCACAAATGTGCCCCAAATGCGGAGAAGTGAATGCGGAGATGACACACATGTTTTGGGCATGCCCAGAGATTCGGAAATTCTGGGGAGAGGTTACCCACCGCCTCACCGAGAAAGGTATTAAACTAGACATAGAATCGGTGTGGGCATGTATGGTGGGAGGATTCACCAGACCACGTAAAATGAAGCATATATGTAAACTTAAAGATTTGGCTTACATCCTGGCCAAACGTAGAATAGCTATGGGGTGGAAAGCAAGCCAGAGACCTCGTTTAGAGGTGTAGTGGCATGACCTACTAAAATGGGCAGAAGCGAAAACAGCAGCATGGTATGATGCGGCCTACAAAGGGGAAGACGAAGAAGTGGGAGCGCTGATGGCCTGGAACAGCTAATAAATACACTAACTGAGCCTGCGCGCAACAGCTTAAGTGAACATGACACCACTAGGAGCACCGATGAGGAGGTGCCCCAGGAGGAATAAGGTTAAAGGTGCAACAAATAAGCTTGAGTTAAGGGGGGGGGGGAGGGATGACAGTGACAAACATAAGCTAATGTATATGATGTTTAAATAAGTAATATTTTCACTGCCGGTCGTGCTGTGATGCGTTTATTATGAAAGAGAAAATTCTACAAAAATGCTTTAAAAAAAAAATAAAAAATAAAGATGTCTTGGAGGACAAGAGGGGTGATCGATTCCACATCTACAGCCTGCACTTTACCCATACTATGTACGGCCCATCCATGTACACTAAGAAGAATCAACTGAGAACGACTCGAAAATTGCTCCCAAAGGCAATACTGACTATTTGTTCACATGCCGCCTCAAGTGAGTCACGGTTCCAGGTTTAGCAGTAGCCCTTGGGGTCATGAACAGGTAACTAAATGGACGGATTAGTGTTATAGGTGTTTTTGTCCCTTATAAATATTTTTCATATTAGTAAGATTGTATTGCTTTTTAAATAAAGAGCATTTTGCTAAACATCTGCCCTTGGTTTTAGAAGCCTCATAGAAAATTGATTTATGGGCACAGATAACTATGCTACAGTGTCCTTTGAAATAAGCATTATGTTTTCGTAATCAGTCTACTTACATACCAATTTTTAAGATAGGCATTTCTAAATAAAATAATATGTTCCCTTTACAACTCCATGACTATGCACTGAATATGAAGGAACGAGATTCAGCATCCATGTCTTGCCTGGAGTCAACAACCACTTCCAGCATGTATCAGGTAGTCTTACTTAGCTATTCAGTTCCGGAATTGTTTTATGCATGGAATTTGAGATAATCTGATCATATATACGTACCTTGTCTTTCGTTTATACGTTTCATTCATGAATTGCTATTGATATGTACCAATGTCTGCGTCACAATGTGTGTGTTCAATTTCAATTTCAATTGTTTCATCCATACTAATACAAGTACTGTGTTTCAGGGAGATGCTGAAGCTTCCACTACAATTACATCATCCCTTGTAGTTGATCCAGAGCCAGAATTATGCGTACTGACAGTTCCATCGAATGAGATAATCTCATCATATTTACATATTGTGTCGTTCGTTTACACAATGTTTCATTTGTGTTTTTTTTATAGATATGTACCACTGTCTCTGTCACATTGTGTGTGTTAAATTTCAAATTTTTTCAACCATATTAATACAAGTACTGCGTTACAGGTAGATGATGAAGCTTTGACTACAATTACATCATCCCTTGTAGTAGATCCAGAGCCAGAGGTATGCGTACTGACCACCTGGAAATCTGGAAATCAATAAATCAAAAACTAAAATTCTGTCATTTGGGAAAAGGAGAGGCAAAGCAGACAACTTCGCCTGGCACCTGGAAGGCCAACGGATCGAGAAGGTCACAGACTTCAAATACATGGGCGTTCCGATAGACAACTCTCACTACGAGAATGCCATGCAACACTATCTGCAAAACAAAACAAAGAGCTTAATAGCTCAGGCGAAAGCAATTGATAAGAAGTTTGGGCGCTTCTCTTTAACCCCAGTCATAGACTTCTATAAAGCCAAGGTTGTTCCATCACTTGTCTATGGCACGGAAGCCATGCCAGAGCTGCCTAAGAAGATCTGGCTCACACTTGAAAGCAATTTCTTCCGGAAAGTGTTGAACCTGCCGACCTCAACGCCCATGGTCTTGATAAGGCGTGAACTGAGTTAGCTGTCACTACAATTGGTGGTGGAAAGAAACTCCCTGATGATGTTCAGGAAACTCCTGCTGGAAAACAGTACCAGGTTACTAGAGACAATCAAAAAGGAGCTGACCGGCAGGAACTGCACAGCCTTAAACCACTGGTCCTCTGATCTAGCGGGTAAACTAGAAACAATCCAATGCTGTAATCAAGACCTACTCGAGAATCCAACCAGGATCCACAAAAAGATGAACGAACAAGACTGGATCAATACATGTGAGCTAGCCGTAACTTACAAATTGACCTCGTCTTTCCCATATGTGCCTCAGAAACTACATACATTACAACCATTTTTGGGCAAATACCCCAACCGGAAACTGAGGAACATCTTCTTAAGAGCCCGCCTCAACCTGCTGCACACAAATGAAATTCTCGCCATTCGTGGGCAGTCAACGTCAAACAAATGTAGATTTTGTAAAAATCCAAAGGAGGTGGAGACTACGAGGCACTTGCTCCTATCATGTCCTGCAGTGGAAAGCATTAGGCAAGCTTACTTGAATCCTATACTGTCCTCGGCTTACATCTTCAACGAAGAAGTCTGGTGGTCAAGATTGATCAGAGGACAGAAAACAGTGTGGGTAACAGCTACGGCCAAAATAATGGATTTAATTTTGACTTCGGCCGTTCAAGAAGAAACAAGACTGAAATGTACTGTAGAATAATGCAACAAAGACCTGTTCTTTTAAAAACCTTGAAGGTTAATCAAGCATAAAAATGACTTATTTTAAATGGATACTCTTTTCTAGGGATGTATACAAGATCCAGATATAGAAGAGGAGGCACGTGGATCCGAGTCGGTGGACCAGCTTGCTGTTGCTGACGTTACAGTAAAGAAGGTTTCAACGAAAAGCAAGAAAAATAAGGTAATTTATAAACAATTTCAATTTTTAACCAGTGTTTTGTGCTGGGGCCTTCATAATATGCTTTTTTTGTCATGTAAACTGTCCAATACTGTATGTTGGATTAATATTGAATATCTTTTTCCAACCTGTCTTCTAGTTGCCCGATGGTGTACAGACTATGCAGACACCATCGGGCAATGCAGACACTGTACGGACTATGCAGACACAGGAAGCGACACAAATGAGAGATGCTGCTTGCCAAACTGATTTCACCATGGAGCAACTATTAATTGAGGTACGGCATGTTCAGACTCGAGATGCATTTGCCCAATGGCCAGAAAATGAATCTAATGTGACTGGCAAAGCCAGCAAAATGTTTTTGGACCATTGCTACAATGCGTCTGCTCCACCAGATGACGATGAAACTGAATGTATTGAGGATGCTTTTGAATTAGTCGCAGACCACTTGACACAATCCACACTCGCCAAAAAAGGGCCACCCAAAAACTAGTCTACATTGATATTTTCTCTGATTCAGGTTCAAGTAACAGACACTCAAATGACGGAGACTGAAGCATGAATATAATTGACCGAGGAACTAGACAAAGATCTCGACTACAGTATGTCCAGTTTGGTTGATATGTTAACCACAGTTCAGTCATAAACAACATTAATGCAGGGTATACACGCATTTCGTCGAATGATTTTACATCGCAGGACTTTTCATCGCCAACCCTTTCATCGCCAAAAACTTTTTTTTTGTTTTTTTAAAAACTTTTTTATGGGGGTGTGTGGTGCGGTTTGGGGTATGATTATTTAAGTAAGGGGAGTTTGGCGATGAAAAGTCCCACGATGTAAAATCATTCGGCGAAATAACGTAGAACCCTAATAAAGGAGGCCAAATACATAGTATTTTACAGCAGCTTGATGGAGATTATAAATATGCTGACATGTGTACATTCAATGAGAGGGGAAATATGTGGGAAGCCATTGGTGAATGTGACTTGTGTATCACAAGGCAGTAACCTCAAAATACATGCCACCTGTGAAATGTTCCATGAAAAATGTTCATGGTCGGCTCAACCAATACTGGGGAAACTGCCAGCTGGCAATCTACTGCGTGCAGCAGCTTTACTTTTCAGTGGCTTTAGTTTCATTAAGTTGTCCAGTTTCTGTCAATTTGTGGGACTCCATTTCATTTCTAAAATGCAGTACTACAAATATCAACGTCAATATCTATTCATTGCCATTAGTGAAGCTTGGAAAATTGAACACTGTGACAGCCCCAAATTTTCAGCAAAGTACTGCACATACCACTTTCAGGACAAGGAAAGTAAAAATAAATTGTGAGTTTGGTGGTCATGCAGGTGTCCGAACGTAAATCCTCAGTGGCCATGGAGAAACTTGGTTTTCTGAAATCACTGGAAGATCTACAATCGAGGGGAATGCAAATCAACCTCATCACCACGGATGGACACGTTTCAATAGCCAAGACAATGAGAGAGCAGTTTACAAAGATTCACCATCAATTTGATGTATGGCACATTGCCAAATCCATCGATAAAAAAATATCACCTGCAGGCAAAAGAAAGGTTCTGAAAGTATTTCACAGTGGTCCCTTTCAGCAACCATCTTTGGTGGAGCTCCAAAACTTGTGATGGGTCTGTGGAAATTCTACTAGAAAAATGGCAGTCACTGATGCACCACTGTTCCAACGTTCACTCTTGGACAGAAAACCAACATTTCCGCCAATGTGAACATGGCCCATTGTCGCCGGAGCAGGAAGGGAAGAAGAAGTGGTTGATTCCATCTTCGCCTCCATACAAAGCCCTTGAGAAGATTGTGTTTGATAAAACTCTATCAAGAGATCTGAAGAGATTCACAGCATTCTGTCATACGGGAGATTTGGAGTGTTCCACAATATGTGCCTAAAGTACAGGACAAAGAGATTGCATTTCGGCATTCAAGGGATTAAATACAGGACAATACTAGCGGTATTAGCGGATAACGAGAATGTAGGCCGTGAACAATCAATGACTGCGGGAAACCTTGGGATGCTTCGTTACACTATGGCCTTTATGGTCAAGCCAGTATATAAAGAAATGGAATTTGATTTTGTGAAAGATCTTATTATTAATGTTTTGGAGATGCATAATCATGGAATTGTGTGCGATTTTGTTCTGACAACACATACATTGCCACAAAACATTGCCAACATGTCCTAAATCAGAGCTTGTGGAATAGTTCAAATCCAGGTACAAATGATTACCATCTGCTTTTTTGATGAACAATGTTTTTATGAAGCGTCCAAATAAAGCATCCAATTTGTCTGTTAAAATGTATCCTCTTTATTAATTTTATTTTTCAAATAATGCAGTTTTTACAATTAACTTGCAATGTAACACTGTGCTTTCACAGTTCCCAGTTTCGTTGAGCTACTGTGGGGCCTTCACTGATCGTGGGAGGGCCAGATGGATAATAGTGTGAAAGAAGAACAAGTTACTTTCTTAACTGGTAACGTTCTTTCGATGGGATGTTCCGACGACTTATTCCACATCTATGACAGGTAATCACCACAGATGTGCTGCTTCGGAAACGATGTTGGCGTTGATGGCGTTGATACGCTGTGCTCGAGGGCCTCCGTCGAGCCAACGTCACTGGATGTTATAAGTAGGACGCACGACGACAGTAGCCTCAGTTGTAGTTTTTTCCCCAGAACGCGTGGCACCAATCGTCTGCCAGAATGACTACAGAAAGCCTTGCGGAAACGTAAGCTGCAATTGCATAAGAAATTCTGTAGAGGGGCAGGCTGGGAGGGATCGATGTGGAATACCTTCCCTGAACCGGCGAACCATGGGACATGGCCTCATGACTGAGCTAAAGCGGCTGCGGCGTTGCCTGAGGGCAGAGAGGCAACCGCCCGAGCGGCCTTGGCACCTCGAGTACCCTGTTTTCCACCTCTGGCACTCCTACGGTGGCCCCTTTGACTAGCAGCTCCTCTCGCTTTACCAAAGGATGAGTAATAACGAAAGGAACCTCCCCTCCATTGCTGTCCCCTAGGACGAAAAGGCGGAGGTTGTCGAACTGCAGCGCCCAATGACTTCGCTGCAGCTTTGGAGGTCTGCAACCTCTCAAGGCTCTCGTCAGCCTTGCTGCCAAAAAGATGTTCCCCGTCAAAGGGCATGTTGAGGAGCCGGGCCTGCACATCAGGAGCAAACCCCGACTTCCGCAACCACGCAAACCTGCGTATCACGGTGCTCGCCGCCATGGACCGGCTGATGCAATCTGCCATGTCCAAACCCGACTGAACGGCCTCACACATGGCATCCCTGCCATCCTGCCATGGCAAGGAAACCATCCCGTTCGTCCCCTTTGGGAATATGTTCAGCCGCTAAGGAAACAGTCCCACAGAGTGTGCGTGAAACGTGACAAGGCAGATATGGAGTTGGCTGCCTGAAGTGCCATACCCCCTGCAGAAAACACTTTCTTCGCCCAGCCGTCAAAACGCTTGTCGTCCCCATCAGGAGGGATGGTAGGATACGATGCCTGCTTTGCCGGGGCCGTAGCCGCCTGCACCACCAAACTCTCCGGAGTGGGGTGCTTGGACAAGTAGGAGGGGTCGCTACTGGCTGGGTGGTATTTTTGCGGCAAAGACTTGCCCACTGCCGGGAGACTCTCCAGAGCAAACCAAGCCGCCGCCACCCTCCTCTGTAGAGCCATATGGAATGGCAGTAACAGGGCATCTTGGTGGACCTAGGTCGAGGATATCCGTAAGGTCATACTGAAGAAACTCCCCTGGGGGAGCGGACCATCCCAAGTACTCGGTGACCCTAGACGTAAGGCGCCGGTACGAGAAGTTGGCATGAGTGCCAGGCTCAGGCCTACAAAACTCCACCTCCGGAGAGGTGTCCAGCCCACTGGCATCGTGCAGGGACTGCCGCAGGTCCTCAAATTGGCTATGGCCTTAGAGAATCTCGTCTGGCACCGTATCAGGCACCATGCCATCATCAGAGCCCTCATCGACCTCTGAAATAAACTCAAGATGGCAGTAAGAAGGCACAGAATGTGAACCAAAGCCATGCTTGACCTTGGCCAGAGCCTTTCTAGGGGGTTCCACCAAGCCCTGGGGTACCCCGTCGACACAGTCTCGAAAGGCGTGAATCGGCACCGACGGCGAACGCGGCGCTGACAGCATCAATGGCGTCAACACAGGCCTCGAGGCCGGAGCCCCGAGCGTGTCCCTCAACAGCCTGGGCGCCGATGGCGCCGATGACTTCTTCGGAGGTGGGGCCTCGACGACCTGGCCGCCATCGGCGTCGACGTCTTCCTCGAAGACACCACAGGTTCACACGGTCTCAAGCGCGTCGAGGACCGGGACCTGGACCGGGCATGACGAGAACGATTCCCATTGTCCGAGCGGGACCTCTCCCGCAAATCGTGCCGACCACCCGAGCCCGAAGGCGTGCGAGCGGTGTCTCTCGACCGATCACGACCAACCCCACTCCGAGGCGCGGACGGACCGGTGCCCTGCGATTCGAGAATCGCTAACATTTTCTTCCCAAAAGAAGCCCATTTCTCCGGAGTCGCATGCTTGGTGGGATAAGCGACCCACCGACGGGCAGAGTCCTCGGATGAGGACGGGGAAGGCGACCGATGACTGCGCTTCCGGGAGTGCCTCGAAGAGGCAGAGGAGTGGCGAGACCGACTCCGGGACCGAGACCTACTGGACTTCTGACGAGGTGGAGAGTCGCCCCTCGAATCGTCTGTCGAAAGCCCCACAGACCTCGACTTCCGTGGCTTGGACACCTTACCTACCGACAACTTTTTCTTGCACTCCCGCAAGGCTTTGGACGTGAGCGACTGGCAGTCGAGACAGTCATCCGTGTCATGTGCCTCCCCGAGGCACCACAGGCAGGCGTCGTGCGAGTCCGTCACCGACATCTTGGACCCACAGTCCCCGCACTTCTTAGAGCCCGGACGCGGGGTGGAAGATGAGGTAGACATCCTTCACTAAGAAGAAACTTCACAAAACGAACAGGTTCGAAGAACCGAGAAACAGAAACTCAAAAGTGTCGAGGCGCACCGAGATTCCGGAAGCGGACACGTTCGTGGAAAAAACTGAACTGAGGCTACGGGCGTCGTGTGTCCTAGTTAGAACATCTGCTGACGTCAGCCGTCGGAGGTCGTCCTCGAGGGCGGCGTATCGACGTCATCGACACAGATGCCGAAAGATTTTCCGAAGCAGCACAGCTGTGATGATTACTGTCATAGATATGGAATACATCAGAGGACCTAATCCCCTCGAAGGGAGTAGTCTCTACTATAAAACGATAATCAATAACAGTCCAAGTGGAGTCTGTAAAATAAAAATCACCTATGTGAACAGAAACCTAATACCTGCCCTATCTCTTGTACAAAAGTGTAAAAAGGAGAAATGTATGCAAAAGGAAAAGTCAGTGTACAAATGATAATGTGACTGATGCAGCTCTCCTCCCTCCCTACGTTAGGCCTCACAGGGTAAAGCGATCCTTGTCGGCAGGATGACACACACTAGCCAACACAGTACACAGTTCAAAACTGTGGATCGAGGCCCGCCTGGCCTTCCAAGTCTAAATTTCCTTTCTCCAACTTCCTAAATAAAGTTTCAACCAAAATGTACACAAAGGACCGCCTCTTCCCGGCTCAGACTTCTCACGATACAGTTCACAGGAAGTTGCAAGGGGGCTGCCTTTCCCAAAGCTAAGTATACTTCGGGTCTCCCTCAATCGGACTCGGACCACTTTCGAATGTTAAGTCTTTCGAATGTGTGTGGCTTTCTTTACAGACTATCGCAGGACAACTTCTACTCCACATTCACTATTTACTTTCACTCTTGCTGTTCGTTTGCCCTTTAGCTTCAAACAATGCACCTTTCACAGAGATTTTTAAATTGGCTACTTCCTTTCACCGGACCACTCTGTTACTTAGTATTGCTGATTTTGCAGCTGTATTTTACTTTATAGTTCATTCACGGGTCTGCCATTCTTCGCATTTCACCCAAACACAGGCAACCTTCACTTGTGATATGATGTTGCTACTTAATTCACTTTAACACACACCAGTCTCAGGTCACTTCCCAACTCACCGGCTGTGTGCGCTTTTTTCTTGTTTAGCGTCTTATGCTTTTTGAGTCATGGTTATGACCACAGGATTGACCTCACCACCTCACCTCCCCAACTCCGACATTCACCCGAAAGGGTCACTGGCATCCTTGAAACACAATGTAATCTTCACTTGTGGGAACTGGCCTTCTCCACAGGTCTCTTCCAGTCTGTCGGAAGCAACAACTGCCAGTAGGGAAGCCTTGGGGTCTTCGGACAAAGGGACAAGAGCAGCGGGCTGTCGCTCTGCTCCAGTAGGTGTGCCTTCGTCCCAGAAGTTCTGCTTGTTCTCGTGTTCCGCATCACTCAGAGTGTCTCTATAGTTGTTGCCTTTTATTCGTGTGCGGAGAGTTAACTGATATCAGGTGTATGCACTTAGTGTAAAGTGCCTGACTTTGCCTGACCTGATTAACAGGACATGTCCAGTACGATGTGAGAGAGTTAGTCTGATTACTCTCAGTCTCCATCTTCCTCGACCCAGTGTTTGTGTAAAAAGGGGGATAGGGGAGAGTTGGGACTTTGGAAAATCCTAAAAAATAGGATGGGGTAGATTAACAAAAAGGGGGTAATACCGCATCTCACCATCGCCCCTCTCATCCCCACTCCCCAAAGACCCCTCACCCAGGTGATCCTCCTGCACTAGTCCACCCCCAGAAACTGGATCCAAAAGCGATGGCCGTGTCCTGGCCACCTGGATGACAAGTCCCAGAGGACTAGCGGGTGAGATACCGTTTGGTTTGTCACACTTTGCACAGACCATCATTTTTTAATGGGGAAAACTGAAAGTGAAACCCTGCGGTTCATTTTGTCATTCAGAATGTGCATCTTCAATTCCTTTCTGCAGTCTGGTTATATTTTTCGCTTACTCCTTGTTTCATCTGCATAAAAACACACTCTGCATCCACTAGGCACCTTGGCTGTGTTAAAGTTTTGAGACTGGCTTTTCATTCTGCCAGTGTGCATTTCCATAAGAAGAATGTATTTCACATTACAGGCTTGACCTAGACTTTAATTTCATGTCATCCTGGCTGTCATTAAACCCCACATAAAGAAAACAACATACTAAGCACACATCCAAACAAATGTATTGAAGTATTCTAAGAAAACCCACCCTCACCCAGAAAAACTAGAAAACGATGGGCCAATCACTAGCCCCCGCTTACCGGCAAAGTCATTGAGAAAGTAGATGCTAACCAACTACTTACAAAAATCAAGTAACTTGGTCTGCTCCGGTTTTACCAATCTGGCTTCCACACCAAAATCAGGACTGAAACGACCATCACCCAGGTGGTCAATGACACTGTTCAGATTAATGATAAAAGGGTCTCATTTATGGTAGTACTCCTGGACCACTTGTCTGCTTTCAACACAGTCGACCATCACATGCTACTCACCGTCATTGCACACAGGGTGGGCTTCTCTGCCCCTCCTCCCCTCTTGAAATGGTACACACTTGATGTTCAAGGCCTATCCATTGGCTTGGTCAGGAATATTGGAAATCTTATTTAGGAGGTTATGAAATTTAGATGCATCCCATGGAAAAGATCGATTGTTGTCCCAATCTTCAAGAAAGGCAAATCGGATGGGGGGGCATGGGTTGCCTACAAGGTATGCGCACGCACGGAGCTCCCGCTCCGCCGGACGAAATCCAGCAGAAACCCGCCAACTGACCCCGCTGAGTGTACTAGGACCACCTTAACGGCTGGGAATAAACTAACGCCATAAGTGGAGTGCCAGAGAAGAAGCAGAGTGGGCTTTTGTCTGCCGACATCAGGGTCTGTGATCAGGTGGCGGGACCGTAACGTGGACAATCAAGATGGCCGCGTGGGCTGCCTGATTGAACACAACGGGCATCCGTGACGGTGTCTGAAGCCTTGATCTGGTACCAAACCCCCCCGGGGTGGGGACTTGGATGCGGGTGGAGGGGCGAGGAACAATATAGCCCCGGTGCTAACAGAAAGAGAGGTGCGCAGCATCTAACATTGCAGGAGGACAGCGTTTGTCTGGTGGTACTCTCCCATGGACTACACAAGTATCCACATATGACAAATCCACCCCCATTTCTGATTGGGCCACCGAACATCATTGCGGACAGACGGGGCAGGATGGACCTGCTGTCTCGGAGATAACTGAACGGCAAAGAGAGGCGAGACCGAGGAAGCACCGCAGAGGTAGTGGAAGGACGGGAAGGCTGGAACGCCACAGTTGGAGCTGGACCAATGAGTGAACAGACTAAACAGTTACAGTGAGTAATCACACAGGGAAATCACCAGAGAGGTGAGAGGCAGACTAGCGAACACTGACATTGAACCCATGTGTCCCTCTAACAGCTCGCACCCAGCAATCCTTGGACAGTGGACAAAATAGAGGAAGAGGAGGAGGAGGAGGAGGGAATGAGGCAGAGATCAAGGCCAGTAGCTGAGATCGAGACTGGGGAGATAAGCAGGAGTGGAAAGACCATCACAGGCAAGAGAGGGGCAGCATTGGCTGACTGGTCCTGGAGGTTTGGAGTGACCCAGAGAACGTAAGGGGGTGATCCTTCACAGTAGAAGGGGCATCAGGGGCTGAAATAGGAAAAGGAACACGTTACTTACCTGGAACTGTTGTTCTCCAGCATGGGTCTGGCATGGATTCACATGCTCATGAATATTCCCCGTCGTCAGGCCGGGATTCCTCGGTATAGAAAAAATCAGTATCAGTTTTGTTTCTGATCTGTCTTTCTCAGTAGTAACCAATCACTGGTCTCTGGGTCATACTGCCCCCACCCAATGACTGCCCTCTCCCTAAGCCCCGCCCCTGGCAGCCATCCTCAGATTTGGTAGCACGTGAAGTGGCAGTATGACCAAGTGAAGAGCCGCAGAGGGGTAGGCGGGAGGGTTCGCATGTGAATCAATGCCAGACCCATGCTGGAGAACAACAGTTACAGGTAAGTAACTTATTCCTGCTCCAGCATGGGGTCTGGCATGGATTCACATGCTCATGAATATAAGAATACATAGCAGTATACACATGCACAACAACGGGAGGTGGCAAAAGGCTCAATATCAAGCAATACAACAACTCATCAGTAAGCAACTCTTACCTCCTCATCAGGCTCACCTTAGGCGAACAGGTTGCACAGCACTGCCTGGCCGACTCTGGACTCCTCCCTGGAATCCCGGTCGACGCAATAGAATCTCGTGAAGGTGTGCGTCGACCTCCACGTAGCAGCCCTGCAGATGTCGAGCAGGGGCACACCAGACAGGAACGCCGTAGTAGCAGCGATCGCTCTGGTCGAATGGGCCATCGGACGGCCTGGCAACGGTCGGTTTGCCAACCGGTGACAGTGCATGATGCAGCCGGAGAGCCATCTGGAAATGGAAGCCTTCGAGAGAGCCTTCCCTTGATTCACAGGTCCAAAGTTCACAAACAGCTGGATGTCTTCCGAAAATTCTTCATGCGGTCCACGTAGAACTTCAGCGCTCTAGCTACATCCAGCGAGTGCAGAGTCCTCTCAGCCGGCGACGAAGGCGACGGGAAGAAAACTGGCAACACCAAGGGCTCGTTGAGGTGGAAGTCCGACGGCACCTTAGGCATGAAGGAGGGGTGCGTCCTCAGCGCCACCCTCGTGTCGTGAAAAGTCAAGTATGGAGGCTTACAAGACAGGGCCTGAATCTCTCCCACTCGTCGTGCAGAGGTGATGGCCACGAGGAATGCTGTCTTCCATGACAGAAACTTCAACGGCACTGAATGCATAGGCTTGAATGGGGCCCCCCCATGAGCCTAGTCAGCACCACGTTGAGCTCCCATGCCGGGGCACGGGCCTTCACCAGCGGGAATGATCGGAACAATCCTTTCATAAATTCCTTCACCAGTCGATGAGACCACAAGGACACCCGTCCTGTAGTTCTGGTGTAACGTGAGACGGCAGCCAGATGTACCTTGATGGAAGCGTGAGATAGGCCAGCCTTGGCCAAGGACAATAGGTAGGGCAATACTTGAGGGGCCGTAATCCGCAGAGGGTTAATCTTCTGCGCACGGCACCAGACAGAGAACCTCTTCCATTTGTGTCCGTAGCACTTGAGAGTTGAGGATGCCCTGGCCTTCGCGAGAACCTCTCTGCATTCGGCCGGGATGTCGTATCCTCCAAACTCTAGTGCTGCAGGAGCCAGGCCTGCAAGTTCAGCGACTCTGGTTCGTGATGAAGAATGGCGCCTCCTTCTCTGGAGAGAAGATCCGCGTCTGTCGGCAGCTTGACTGGTGTGGACGCTGACAAGTCCAGAAGGTCCGGGAACCAGATCTGCCTCGGCCACGGCGGTGCAACGAGGATCATCCTGCACCGGGACCTCTTGAGCTGGTTGACGAGCCGGAGTAGCAACAGCAACGGCGGGAATGCATAAAGGAACAGGCCGTCCCAGGGGAACGAGAAAGCATCGCCCATGCTCCTCGGTTGGGGAAACCTGCTGGCGAACCTCCAGCACTTGGAGTTCGCCGCCGTCGCGAAGAGATCGATCTGGGGTTCGCCCCATCGTCGGAAGAGTCGGTTCACTTGATCCTGGCGCAGTTCCCACTCGTGGCACGAGCGCAGCTCGCTGCTGAGTTAGTCGGCGATGGTGTTTTTTATCCCTGCCAGATGAAAAGGTACCAGAAACATCCCTTGGGCAACGGCCCAATGCCACAGATCCTGGGCTTCCTTGGATAGGGCAGGGGATCTGGTTCCGCCCTGCTTCCTAATGTAAAACAATGTGGTGGTGTTGTCTGTGAAGATCCTCACCACCTTGCCCTTGAGGGACGGAAGGAAGGACCTGAGGGCCCAGAACACTGCACGGAGCTCCAAGATGTTGATGTGGAGAGTCTTCTCCTCCGGGAGCCAAAGGCCTCTCGCGTGGAGACCCCCGGTGTGCGCTCCCCAACCTTCCAGGGAGGCATCCGTCGTCACCGTCACCTGGTGGGCCGGGGCTAGGAAACCTGTTCCCGCCGTCAGATGAGAGCGGACACCCCACCATCGTATCGTCCGACGGAGCGCTTCGTCGAACGGGATCCTGTCCACGAAGCTGCCCGTCTGGATCCAGTGGGCGTCAAGGAATTCTTGCAAGGGCCGCATCCGAAGTCTGCAGTGGCGCACCAGATAAATGCAGGACGACATCATTCCGAGGAGGGACTTGATAGACCTCACTCTGGCCTCGTCCGTGGCCAGCAGACGTTGCACCTTTCCTAGGATGGTCTTTATCCTTTCCTCCGACGGTGAGGCCCGCCGCGCCACTGTGTCGAGCTGTGCTCCCAGAAACATGGCGACTTGCGATGGGACCAGGTGGGATTTTGGAAAGTTGATGGAGAACCACAGGTCCGTGAGCAGCTGGACGGTCTTTGCAGTGTGTTCCACGGCGAGCTCCCTTGTCCTTGCCCGTATGAGCCAGTCGTCTAGGTAGGGGTAGACGTGGATCCCCTGCAGGCGCAGCCACGCGCCACCGGTGCTAGGCACTTGGTGAACACCCTGGGCGCCGTTTTTAATCCGAACGGGAGGGCCTTGAACTGGTAGTGCCGCCCTTTGACCACGAACCTGAGGAACTTTCGGTGTCTCTTTAGAATAGGGATGTGGAAGTATGCATCCTCCAAGTCCAACGACGACAGGAAAAGGCCCTCCTCCAGCTGTCCCTGCACGTGCTGGAGGGCGACCATCCAGAACTTCTGTGCCTTGATGTATTTGTTCAGTCGTCGCAGGTCCAGGATGGGACGCCATCCTTCTGTCTTCTTCTTTACGAGGAAGTATCTTGAGTAAACTCCGGAGCCCCGAAGCCTCTTTGGGACGAGCTCGATGGCACCTTTCCTGAGCATCGCCCTTACTTCCAACAGCAGTTGAGGGACGTGATTTTCCTGCCTGGCCACGGGAGGAATGCAGGGGCACCTCTTCTGGAACTCGAGGGCGTGCCCCATGGCCAGGGCGTCCAGCACCCAACGGTCGGTGGAGATGGACTCCCACACGCTGACGAACTTCGTCAGCCAGCCTCCCACCGGGGTGCTTCGGCGGGGGCCCGACCCGACGGTCGGTTCAATCTTGCTTGGAGGGCGCTTTGCCTCCTTGACCACCTTGGCAACGACGGCGGGATCCACCTGACTTGCCGCGTCCCCTGTAGGCCTCCTGCGACGAGGATCTTGCCGCTTGACGGTACGTAGAGGAGGTGCTGCTGGCTCCCTTGGAGGCACCCTGTCTGCCACCGGAGCTCCGAAAGGACGGCCGTCGCTGTTGGAGCACACCCAGTGCACGGGCAGTCTCTGTATCCGTCTTGATTGCCTGAAGGGACTCATCAACCGCCTTGCCAAAAAGGTTGTTCCCATCGAAGGGCATGTCCAAAACCTTGGTCTGTACGTCCTGGCGGAAAAACATTGTTGCCCAACGGACGGAAACCGGTGTCGGCGATGTCCGTAGCCACCATAATGGCGTGATCCGAGGCAATCTCACCTTCCTGCAAGATTTCCAGGGCCTCAGCCCTCTTGGCGTCCGGAAGGAAGTCCAACAGAGGGGCGATCTTGAACCACAACTCCCTGTCGTAGCAGGCTACGATGGCCAGGGCGTTGGCCGCCTTGATGGTCGTCGTAGCAGATGAGATGACCCGTCGTCCCATCACATCCAGCTTCCAACCCTCGCTGTCTGGCGGGGAGGTTGAAGTCGAGGCCGATGCCCCCCACACCTTGCTTTCTTCTTGGCCGCCGCCGGAACGACCAAATCCGGGGTAGGTTGCGCCCTAAGGCACAAGGGGGCAGCGTCGGGGACCCGGTACTTCTTCTCGTACCGGTCCCTCTTCGCAGGAGCCGTGGCAGGGTTCTTGAGGAGGGCGAGCCCCTCATCCCAGATGTCATCAAGAAGCGGTACGGCGAGGACCGTCTTCCTTTTAGCCTTGCGCCGTTGATAAAGGAACCCTTCCTTCTTCTTTTCTTCGGGGCAGAGCTGGAAGAGCTTGGATGCCCTGGAAATCATAGCATGGAAGGATCCAATCTCGTCAGGCGGGGACGCCCGGGCAGGGGGCGACGGGGGACAATTTCCGTCGTCGCCTCCGTCGTCATCCGTACCCGTCGTAGTCGTGTCCATGCATGTATCATCCCCGTGGGTAGTTGACCGGGGGGAAGGCAGAGAAAGCCGCAGAGGCGGGAGAGGAGGCCTAGGATGCATCCTCCTCCTCTTGAGTGGTGGGCTCTCCGAAGGTCCTGGCTCCTTTTCCCCCCCCCCGTCGGGTCTGGCTCATCCGTCGGGGGAAGGGGCAACCTAGTCCTTATCTCCGAGCATAAGGACTGGATGGCTGACAAAATGGCCACCGAGGTGTCCTGCGGCGCCGGAAACGACGGGAGCGAGGGCTCTTGAGGAGCCTCGTCTGCGACACCGTCGCCGTCGTCGTCACCCTCGTCGGGATCCCTCCGGATGGGCTGGGCCTCCTCCATGACTTGGATGAGCTCCTCTTCAGAGGTTGTGTCCGTATCCACGAGGGCCACCAGCCCCTCCCCCATCCTTTCCAACGAGGACTTTGTGGGGTTCTTCTCGATGGGCCTGAAAGACGACTCCCTCCGCGGTGGCAGGGAGACTCTGGTACCTGATGGCGCCTCCATTGGTGTAGCCTCCACAGGCTGAGCCAGGGCCGTGGCGACATCCTCAATTGAGGTCTTAGCAGGGTGAATTAAGGCCAACGTCACTTTCTGTACGCCTGGGGCCTTCACCTTGGGGGGAGGGTCCGAGCCTCGCTCCCCCTCTGCCGGAATCTTCGAGATCGACCGGGGCCTCTCCAGAAGCTTCGTCGGGTTCTCGGACTTCCTCTTACCCGAGCCAGAACATTGGCTCGTGGTTGATGGCGCCGGGGAGGATGCGCCCTGCCTGGCAGCCAAGGAGCCCAACCGTTCGGCGCTCCGGGTGCCCGCAGACTCGCGGTGCTTAGCCTTTTGTTGGGCCCCCGTCGCCGGGGCACCCTCACAGGACTTAGAAGACCGCTCGGACTTCTTTTTCTTCTTCTCGCCTGGCGGACTCTTACCTTCCAGCCAGTTGGCGAGACGGAGGTGGCGATCCATCATGGTCCGCTCCGACATGTTCCCACAAAACGTGCAGTCCTTTTCCTTGTGCGTCTTGTCCTCATGGAGACAGAGGCATAACGAATGCTCGTCCTCCTTGAAAATGTTCTGAAGCTGGCATCCAGGGCAGGTCCTGAACAGCTTCCCGGGCGTCGAGCTCCCTTTCTCCTGGGCCTTGTCCGGGTAGGCCCTGGAACTTCTGGAATCCTCCAAAAGCGTAACTCGACGGAATCTTCACCCTTGAGGGGTGTAGAAACTCCGAAACAGATCCCCGTTGATCGGATGTAGAAACGGTGGAGCTTGAGGCTCTATTTAACCAAAAAATTAGAAAATCTCCTGAAAAAAAGCGCGAATGCGCAGCAAAGGCTCGAAAGCTACAGCACGAGGACTCCCAACACTTGAACGTGCGGTAAAAATCTGAGGATGGCTGCCAGGGGCGGGGCTTAGGCAGAGGGCAGTCATTGGCTGGGGGCAGTATGACCCAGAGACCAGTGATTGGTTACTACTGAGAAAGACAGATCAGAAACGAAACTGATACTGATTTTTTCTATACAAAGGATTCCCGGCCTGACGACGGGGAATATTCATGAGCATGTGAATCCATGCCAGACCCCATGCTGGAGAACATGCAAAGACGTAACTGGAGACCCAGACCTGAGCAATAAAGGGCACAGATAAGCAGTGAGAGCCCTTGGTGACCACGAGGGACGGGGGAAACAAGGCCTGGAGACAACCCTAAATAGTAAAGTGGCCAGCATGGTCAAGGGTCAGCAGAAAATGGAAAAGTAAACAGAAACAAAAGGTAAAGCTCAGACAAGCAGAACCGACCCGAGCTGTGGAGGAAAAGGCGACAAGAAGTGGTGGCGGGGTGACCCTAGACGCATTGATGGAAGAGATTCAGGCTACCAGGCCGTCGCTGGAAGGGAGAATCAAGGAGAATGGGGTGGATGTGTCCCTTGTGAGGGCTGACCTATGTAAGGCGTGTGAATGCATCATGGAAGTGGAACAACGAGTCAGTATGGTGGAGAGCGATCTCCAACGTCTGAAGAATCAAGTGGCAGGCCTGGTGGGGGCGACCAGGAACTTGAAGGTCAGAGCAGAGGACGCGCAGGGTTGTTCTTGACGCTGTGATATCCGGGTGGTTGGGGTCCCAGAGAGACAGGAAGGACCTTGTGTGGAACTCTTTGTGGAAAATCGAATATTGAAGGTATTGGGGATAAAAGGTCTGTCCACATTTTTCAAGGTTGAAAGGGCCCACAGGGCGCCGGGCAGAGCCCCACTCCTGGCGGGCCACCTAGAGTAATGGTATCAAAGATTATAAACTTTCTAGAACGGGACGCTATACTGCAGGATGCCTGCAAGGCGGGATTCTATGAAGTTGGGAACACAAAGCTACGCATCTTCCCGGACTTCACCTTGGTAGTGCAGCGCCAGAGGAGGACGTATGATGCAGTACGGCGACGGCTCTGGAACTGGACATAAGATATATGATGTTTTACCGGGCTAAGATGAAAGTTATTTCAGGGGGAAAGTCGTGGTTGTTTATGTCCTCAAAGGAGGTGTGGGATTGGATAGAAGCGAATACACACGGAGGGGAGTCGGGAACCGGGAGAGGCCCGGAGGAGACACAGGCACAGCAGGGGACTGATAGGGATCTAGTGGTGGCCATGAGCATCATTCAGGGGGCTACGGCTGGTAAACAAAGGGTTGGACAATAACGAGGAAATGGGGAAGGGGGAAGGACGTTTCTGGAACGGGCGGGCGGGGGAGGGGTGATGGGGAACTCCCCACCCCCTATTTGACGCCACTGGCTACTATCCCACGAGGGATTAACCCCCCTCCCCACCCTTGAACTGGTTAAAGTTCAAGGGTGAGGAGGGGGGAGGAATGGGGAGAGGGAATGGGGAGTTGGGGGATGGCGGGGCGTTGGAAGGGCGGGGAGTTGGAAGGGCGGGGATCATGTTAGGGATGGTTGGGGTGTTGAGGAAGGTTTAGGGGTAGGGAGGGAGGGAGGATAGGGAAAGGAGATCAAGCAACAAGATCCAAATGCCTACAAGAGAGGACAGGGGAAGGGGGACTCTGGTACAATGGGTACAAAATAGGATGGTGGGAGAGTCAGAGGAAGGATGGGTGGGGATAGAAGAAAGGGTCTTGGTAAGGGTGGGACGGGGTATGAGGAATAGTAGGCAGAAATGGGAAAGTCAAAGGGTTTGAAAATTGGGACATGGAATGATTGGGGGCTTGGTACGAGACAAAAGAAACAGAGTGGGGGAGTTCCTGAGAAGGCAAGGGATACAAGTTGCCTTGATACAGGAATTGCACCAGATTCAGCCAGGGCTGGTAGATCTGGGAAAGCTATGGAGAGGGCAGTTGGTGGGTACGGCACACTCGTCACAGGCGAGAGGGGTATTGATATGGGTGGTGGCAGGGGTACCTCTACAGGTGGAGAAGGTTCTGCAGGAGGAGGCGGGAAGAACGATAGTCATTTTGGGGAAATGGGAGGAACATTCAATATGCATAGCAAATTTGTATGCACCTAATATCGATGACAAGGAATACTTCCCTTTGGTGCTACGCAAGCTGGGCGCTTATAGGGACGAAAGCATTATCATGGGGGAGATTTTAATTGCTACTTAAACAAGCATCTCGATGGGACGGAAAGTGCAGGGCCTGGTACAATACAAATGACAGTGACCCCTCATAGAGTAATAGAGGAACTAGATCTCGTGGAGATATGAAGAGAACGGCATGGGGAAGCAAGTGGGTTCTCATACTACTCAGGAGTGCACTGATCGTATTCTCTGTTAGATTACCTGTTGACAGGGAGAGAGCACTGCCAACAATTCGGATCATTCACAGCTGGTAGTTGAGTTGGTGGGTAGGGGTAAGGGGACTCCACGACGGAGTTGGCAGATGCAGAGAGAAGCGCAGGGAGATGGGGCCTTCAAGAATGAGTTACGGAAGGGGATTGAGAGTTACTTTGAGTTGAGCGAGGTGGTATGGCAGGCCTTCAAGGCTAGTATCAGAGGGGTCTGCCTCTCGGTGACAGTGGGAATGATGAAGAGACTACAGGAAAGGCTACGAAAAACGGAAGAGCAGGTGGCGGAATCAAATAGGGAGGCTGCGAAAGGGGAGCCGGTAGGGGATGAATTAGCGCAGAATCTGGCGTTACACAAAAAACCCTGTGATAACGGTAAGCGGGATGTCCAACTACATGGAGAAGGGGATAAAGCGGGGAAATTACTGGCCTGGTTAATAAGTAGGGAAAGTCTGAGAGGAGTGATAACCCAAATTATAACCAAATCCGGGGAAATAGTGGGTACCCAGGACCGGATCAATAAGATATTCATGTAATTTTATGAGGAGCTTTACACAAGTGAAGGGGGATATGTGGAAGATGAGGCGGAAGATCTGTTTGCAATGATTCAACTGCCAAAGCTAAAGGGGGAATTAGGGGAAGGTTTGGAGGCTCAGATAGAGGAGGGGGATATCAGATGAGCGGTGCGCACTATGCACCCAGTAGTGATGGGGTCCGTATAGAATTTTACTCTGAATATATATACTTTCTTGCCCCCTGGCTTAAGAAGGTGTATGATGAAGCGTTTAAAAGCAGGGATCTCCCACATTCCATGAGGGAATCTATTGTAACAGTAATACTAAAGGAAGGCAAAGACCCACTGGAATGTATGTCATATCACCCCATTTCTTTACTGAATATTGATGGGAAAATTCTGGGGAAAATCCTTGCAAACAGAATAGCGGGAGTAGTCCGAAGCTGGTACACCCAGATCAATGTGGGTTTATCGGGGGGAGGAACACGACTGGCAATGTCAGCCATCTCCACCATGTGATGGACCAGATTAAGACCCAGAAGGAGGAAATGCCAATAGCCTCCTTTGAGGCCATGAAAGCGTTTGACTCGCTGGAGTGGAAATGGCTTTTCCGGGTACTGAAAGAATATGGGTTTGGGGAAAATATTTGTGAGTGGCTAATAGGTCGGCAGCGATGGTGAGGACTAATGATTGGGTCTCGGAGAGATGGGAATTGAGTAGAGTGACAAGGCAAGGGTGTGCGATGTCCCCGATACTGTTCGCATTGTCCCTGGAACCATTGGCAGAGTTCCTACGACAAGAGATGGGCAAGGCAGGATTTATATCGGGGGTGGGGGAGTGGTGAGCCACATAGTATCATGGTATGCCGACGATCTATTACTATGGGGGTCATTACGATCCAGGCGTTAACCATGGCGCTCTTAGCGCCATGGTTGACGCCGGAATCCGCCATGGTGAATGGCGGAATTACCGCCCCCATCACAAGGTTGGCGGGGCGGTAATTCCCCATTCACCATTGGCCCTTCCCCATTCCCATTTTTGCCCCATAGGGTTCAATGGGAATGGGGAAGGCAGTAATTACGGTACCGCAAATTGCGGTACCATAATTGCCTCCAAGGTCCCTTTGCGGACCGGTTCCTGGTAACACCAGGGACCTCGTAATTAGGCGGTAGGCGGTAAGGGGTTAACGGCGCCGCCACCTTTTACGGCGCTGTTAACCCCTTACCGCCTGGGTCGTAATGAGGCCCTATATGTTAACAATCCGCGGGAGAATCTCCCAATGCTGTTGGAGGTGCTAAAGAATTTCCGTCGACTGTTGGTATTCCGAATCAACAAAGAGAAGTCGTTGCTGTTCCCCCTGGGAGGGCTGAGAGGGTGCCAGTTGCAAAATTTACCTGAAGGGGAGATAAAATGGGAGACTGAGTCATTCAAATACCTGGGCATCAGGATATTTCATGATATAGAAGATATGTTCATACATAACACGGGAAGGGGCTATCGAAAATAGGAGACTCAGTGCAGTTTTGGAAGGGCCTACCCCTCTCCCTGATGGGGAGAGTAGCACTATGCAAAATGGTGATCCTCCCACGGTTATTATACTTCTTCACCAACATACCATATGTTGCCAAGATTATTTTTAAAATGTGGATGATAAGGTGGGGGAGCTACTATGGAACACAGGGCGGAGGAGGGTTTCCCTAGCCACACTGCGAAGGCCGAGGGTGGAAGGGGAACTAGGCCTACCAGACTATTAAAAAAGACTATTAAAAATACTTTATAGGGCATGGTGCATATGTTCTGGTCCTGCCCGGTTATTGAGTGCTTCTGGGGTGAGATCGCATGCAAACTGGCGGGAAAGGGTATTGAGATTGTGGTGGACACTGTGTGGGCCTGCCTGTTAGGGGGGTTCCCTAGGCAGCGGAAATTTAGGCATGTGAGCAAACTGAAATATCTGGCATATGCGCTTGCGAAGAGGAGAATTGCTATCGGGTGGAAGACATGCCACAAACCACGATTGGAGGTATGGTGGAAAGATCTGCAGAAATGGGCGGATGCAGAAACCATGGTATGGCAAGAAGCTATCAGCCCCGGGGGTAGGGGAAGAAGAGACTGAGACCCTGATGGCCTGGAAGTCACTAATAGCAGAACTATTTGGGTCAATACAAGACCCATCGGATCCCACAGAAAGGAATACCCTATCACAGGATGCAGGAACAGAACATTAGTAGAAGTAGGCTTGTAATGGGGGGTGGGACAGGGAAGCAGTGAACACGATTGAACGAGGTATAATTTAAATGTTATTGTTTACACTGCAAGTTTGGTTTGTATTGTTTTTTTGAATAATTAATGAAATGTTTTAAAAAAAATACTTTATAGCAGCTAAATTGCAAATGGCTCTGGAGTGAGGGCAGTCGGATGGGGAGGATCTGAGAGGGTTGGTGGGACGCCTCCTGCCTAATCGGAAAGGGATTGAATTCTTCTGGAGCTCGATGGGGAACAAAGGGGCGACACTTGTGTTTGAAGCGGTTAGAGAAGTTTGGAGGAAATACGTTTGGAACAAAGGACCTGGGGGGGCCCCGTCAGAGCAATTTCCCTGGGGGATGGACCGGAAGCAGAGGTAAGCGATAGGGGGGTACCGACACAAACATCTTGAGAAGGGGTGCGCAGAGGTAGGAGACCTTTTTGAGGGAAGTAAACTGTTGATGTTCTCGGAATAGTGTGTAAAGTTTGGATTGTCAAAGGGACTGTTTCTAGCACATGTGGCAGTAGTCCGGAGACTAGTGGAACTGTAGGATGGGATAGCGGTGGACCAGAGTGAAGTCCACTGCTAGAACAAGCGGGGGGGCGAGGGTGTCACAAATTTATAAGGCCCTACAGGAGGGGGAACCGAGGGAGGAACTGAAAGTAAAGGTGAAATGGGAGATGGATCTGGGGTGCAAATATCGGAGAGGGAA
Source organism: Ambystoma mexicanum (assembly GCF_040938575.1). Taxonomy (NCBI): domain Eukaryota; kingdom Metazoa; phylum Chordata; class Amphibia; order Caudata; family Ambystomatidae; genus Ambystoma; species Ambystoma mexicanum. The sequence goes on from NC_090935.1 coordinate 321,113,900, forward strand.
TGGATAAAGATCTGGGAGCTAGTCCGGAAGGTGTCACGAACGCTAGATTTCAACTGGTCCGATATAACATCCTGCATAGGACATATGTAACCCCAGTTCGGCTGCAAGCAATGAAGAGGACCCCGAGTGATGAGTGTCAAAGGTGCAGTTGGGGCCCAGCACGACTCTGCCACATGGTTTGGGACTGTGGAGTAATAGCAAATTACTGGGATAAGGTGGTAGAAGGAGTGAATGAGTTACTGGGGACAAAATTGGAGCCTGACCCGAAAACGTGCATATGGGGCATCTTACCAGGAGGGAAGAAACATAAATCACGGAACAAAATGGCACGATTTTTATTAATATTAGCTGAGCGCGTATGGCCTGGAAACACCCACTAGGCCCAGCGATAAAGCTATGGCTGGCGGATGGCCGGAGATGGGGCATAGTAGAATTGCAACTAATCCGGGGGGCAAGGGCTGACAGAGGATGACAGGGTAACGGCAGACAGGGGCCAGCTGCTGAATTATTTGGCTAATCCTGATGATTTAAAACCACCATGAATAGGGCAAAAGAAGGAAGCGAGAGAATGAGAGGAATGTTGGGAGGCAGGAGGGCCCAAAGGGAAATGGAGGAGACTCATAGGGAATAGTGCATATAGCGACGATTAGATACATGGAGGGGGAGAGGTGGGCTGAGAAGTCTTGTGGGAATTTGATCCAAGTGATGGGCAAAAGGGAAAGGGGACTGGTGACCGTTTATTTTATTTATAAATGCAAATAAAGAGGGATTAAAAAAAAAAAAAAAAGGGCAATCGGATGAATCCACAGAATTATCGCCAGATTGCCCTTCTTGATGCTCCCAGGAAACATTTTGCAGGATTGATTCTTAATCATGTAATTTGACAAATTTGACTAGATGCTTTGACAAATTTCAGTGTGGATTTATAGCGGGACTGGGAACTTCTATATCCATGTTTGCTTTAGGCCTAGTTAAAAAAAAAAAAACATTATCGGGCAAACAATTTTGCTTGCAATCATAGATTTTAGATTTGCACTTGATGGTGTAGACAGATATCTTTTATGGGGTAAGCTCCAACAGTGGGGATGTGTGTTTTGTATTTACTGGCCATTACTAAAGACCTGCACAGCCAGATCTCAAAGCAAATTTAATTCAATCATTCTGGACAGCTATCGCAACCAGTGGCCACTTTTCGGGGGTTAAAGCAGGGATGCATTTTGGTCCCTGCATTATTTAATTTATCGCTGATTTGGGCGACTGTGTAAGGCTCGTTCATTCCCCCCCGAAGTTTGATGAGGAGGCAGCTCTATGGTTGCTTTATGCCGATGATTTGGTTCTGCTGGACCAGACACCGGTGGTATTGCAAAGACAATTAAATATGGTGGAACTTTATGCAGAAACTGTTGGTTTTAAAATTAATGCAGAACTATCCAATGTAAGAGGGGGTGTTCGAGAGCCAGAGAAAGATGGCCACAGGAAGAATAGGATCCTGCTAATGCGAGCGAAGAAGAACAGAAATGCACTGCATAACCCGCACTGTATGGGACAGCATTATAGCCCACGAGAATGCAACAATTAGGTGTCCATAAAACTTTAAAAAATGAGGACGAATGCAACCCGACCAGAGGGAGAACCGATGCATGTCACTGGGTGCCCTGCCGCCCTATCAGCCGCAACATGGCGCCCGACATAACTATCATTATCATGTGGTATATCGCCTGAGACAGGGAGCCCTATGCCACACTGAGGGCCCGCGAATGCCTCATACCAGATACTGCAGAGCACCGGAGGCTTGCAGCAGACACGATAATAAATACACAAAGGCCTGCCTACATTGCGTCGCAATCCACGACCTGCACAGCCAACACTCGCAATCCGGGTGTGGGTGCGTAGGAGGAAACTCACAGGTGGGACAGCCGGATTACACAATCCCCAGTCGGCATCCGCTGCGCAAGTAACCCCAGATTATCGCTTAGTGCGGCAGGGGTATTAAAGTAGAGGGACAGCATGCACCATGAACCAGAACATACAACGCACCCATACAAAAGGTGGGGGGGGGGCCAGAGGGGAAGGCAACCATGGCGCATACTGCCATATTGTCCTGCTGAGCGCCACCCACCCCAACCCCCAAACCTGGCCCTGAACGGAGCTCCTGAAAGAAGTATGAGCACTCCATAGCAGAAGTGCCTCAGTTGCTAATTGGAGAACGGTGAGCTGCAGCAGCACTTGAACGATGAAAAGGAAATGAAACGGAGGCTGAACACAGAGGGGAGGGGGCGTTTCACATGAGCTTTGAGCCGGTGGTTGCCACAGCTGGCACCAGGGCAGATCCAGGGCCTTGTTTAATATGGATTGTCTGTGCACAACACCGAATAAATTTTCAGGGCAATTTCTTTCATTGGCACCCTGGAAGGGGGTGCCAGCCAATCAGTGGGCTCGGAACGAGGGCTGTACTGTATGGTACAAGCCCGCATTCCGACCTGCCTGGGCAGCCAGAGCTCCCTTTCCTTCCCGTTCCCCCTTCACCAATTAGCACCCATGTAGTTATCTACACGAGTGCCAATGATGTCTTTTTTTTAAAACAATAAAAAGGAAATGCACCTTTGTTGCGTGCCCCGGTGCTTCGCAGTGCTGCTGCCGGCTCGCTCCATTTCCATGCTGATATCGTCACAGTCATCAACAAGGCATAAAATAAGCAGTGCCACAGAGCAATTTCCTATGCAATTCTGTAGGTTTGTTAACTAAATTGGCACTTGGGTAGCAAAGCTAGCTATTTAAGTTACCCTGTTCAATGAAAGCACAGCTCACCCTGTTTTCCTCTTGCCTTCAGAGCTCTCGCCACCCTCTTTTCTCTGTTCACTGCAAGTTCAATGGGGCTAACGGAGATAGAGTGCAGCAGTAATCATCCCCTTTGTGGGAGTGCCACGCATATTTCTTTTTATTTTTCAAATAATTGCAAACCAGAAATAATCGGGATAATACTGTTTTTAAGCGAACTGTATCCTGTCTGCCAAAGACTAGTATGTGTTAGTTATTTATTTTTTAAAAGGCTTTCAATTCCTTTTCGAAAAATGTAATTTGTTACATAACGCATAATTACAGTATTGCTACTGTAAAACACTGCATTGTCTCCATGCTTTACAGTTAAGTGTATCTAAATCTCAGTGTCAACTAGATTTCATTTTGTAGGGGAAGATGCATCATATTGACAAGTGGACACTTAATGTACATGACCATGCGGCCAAATGCAATGATGGCAAACCTAGTTCTGTGGCCTGCTGGTTACACACAGCTTGCAACTGGTGCTCAACCCATGAGCTGATCCCATACTCCTTGACATGCTATCTTACCATGTTGCTTTATACCCGCTACCCTGAAAGTGAGATGGCCGCAAACTACAATATTCTGCCTAGTTTTCCCAGTTCTCTGCCTGATACGGCATCCACTCTGCTTAGGTTTTTACATAATGAATACACAAAGCTAACTTGATATTTACTTAAAGTAGCGATCAATAGTTTCATCCAGTCTGTACATCTACAAACCTACTGTAAAACTGTATGATTATGATTGCATTATATATGTGCACCTGCAGTAGAGAGAGCTGGGCAAACTATTTTCAGAGCCTTTTCATCATATCTATTTATTTGTGTCCATTCATTCAGCTAACCTTTTTACCGACAATCATCCAGGGCTCGCAAAGTATTTTTGCCCACTTGCTTAGTCGAGTAGATTTTAAGAAGGGCCAATACCATTTGCAGGGGATGTTGGAAACTTATTTAAACTTTCCTTTGTTTGCAGTAAATGCAAAATAAAAGTTGCTCTGTGCATGGCTGGCCTCTGGATGGCAGCAGCGTGCCAAACTAAAGTGGGTTTGTGGTGCATGCACCATTTTACAGAAAGTTCATTTTAATTTGTTGTCATCTATTGCCGTGGGTTTAGTGCATGTCTCTTCAGTGGAGTGGGTAAATTACTCAACCTGCAGGTCTAGTGGAATTTTAAAGAATTTGCAAAGCCTGACTTATCTCACTAATGTCTTACTTCAGCGGTACACAAAACTTCGGCATTGTTGCTCATTTTAAAACTTGGGTACAAGTATCTTCTGGTGGTGTTAAAAACATTTATACAAAATTGCTAATCAAATGGGTTTGTTTGCTCATCAAGAACAATTTAATTAGCAAACTCTGCTAATCAATATTTGAAAACTAATTTATGTCTTGCATCAACATGGAAAACCGACTTCGCTGACAGCGCAGCAAAGGTATGTTTCTTTTTTTAAATCACCATTGGCACCCGTGTAGACAACTACACAGGTGCTAATGGGGATATTAACCAATGCGGCGGGCCGACCATGTGTGTAACCGCCCGCTGCTCAACCTAAGAACCTGAGCGAAGCAATCAACAACTATTTGCTAAAAAAGGTTTTGGCCACTCCTTGGTGTAAGGTACAGGAGTTATCACAATCATTTGGAAATATCATGTTTCCCATTAAAAAAATGCACTTTACTGGTGGATTGAAGGTGAGTGAGAGGCAGCTGGGGCTCCAGAATGTTTCTTTTGGTTCTATTGGTTTTAAATGCGCTCCGTGCGCATTGGATACCCCCTGGTCTCCCGCTTCCTGCTCTCAGCTCGTTTCCCTCTTCCCTCCCACCCCTCTGCCCTGATTGGCTCATCTGCGAGCCGTTTGCCTAGTGAGGCTCTAGGCCCACACAGCAAATAATCCAGCACTTTGCTGGTGGATTGAAGGCGAGTGAGAGGCAGCTGGGGCTCCAGAATCTGTTTGTCATGTTTCTTTTGGTTCTATTGGTTTTAAATGCACTCCGTGTGCAGTAGATTCCCCCTGGTCTCCTACTTCCTGCTCTCAGCTCGTTTCCCTCCTCCCTCCCGCCCCCATGCCCTGATTGGCTCTATCGCTGCTCTTAACACACCCTTCTAGGACAGCCCTCTGCCCAGCCGCCCCTGCGGCTAAGGGCCCAATGCAAAGGGCGGCTCCTACATTAGCGGCTTCAGATAGTGGGCCTCATCACGAGTTTGGCGGCAGCCCTTAAATCCAGCGGTAGCGCTGTTACCACCAGATTTAAGGGTCTTCCAAATCATGGCTTCAGCTGATTTGCCCCCAGCTCTCAGCTGGGGGGAAATACGCCGAGATTTTGCCGATTTTCAGCGCGTTTACCGCCGGCGGGAAATCAGCCAGCGGTAAAAGTGCAAAATTTCCCCATTGAGCCCAATGGAGAATGGGGAATTCCCAAATGGGCTCAATGGGGAATCGGAATTTTCCGTTCCGCCAAACCCGTGATCCGGCGCTAATAACTCGTGATGAGGCCCAGTGTCTGGAGGTGTCAGCAGGGGAGGTCAGGGGCCAGCTACTAACATATACCAAGCCCATATAACCTACAACCACCCCCCTTTCAGTGGCACCTAAAAATGAAACAAGCACACTGCACCCTCTCACCTAGTTATAGCTGAACACACTGAGCCTAAAACAAGAACCAGCAGCGCTCCCACTCATTTCCCTGGCACAGTATCATACTTCAAACTCCCCCCCTTCAACAACCAACAAGGAGGAGGATGTAAAGGCATAAACCCTCCACCCCCAAACCAGCCGTAGCAACCAGCTGCAGTACCCTGACATGACACACGACGAACAGCAGATTGCCGTCAATCAGCATCAATAGATGAGGTAGGAACAATTTACAACTTACACAGTTACTATTATACGAAACCTAGGCCTCTCTCCCACAGGACTCTCAAATCTAGGTGTGTCCTCCATCTGTGGGTATTTACTGTTGAAACGCACTGCACTGTGAAACCTAGACCATTTCTGCCCATCATTCTGTGAAACCCTCTGTACTCTGAAACGTAGGCCATGTCTGCCTATTTCGGGTGAAACCGATTGTACTGTGAAAACTAGGACTCTCTCCCACCATACAGGACCCTCAAATCTAGGTGTGTCTCATCATTACCAAATTGTAAGGATGAGACACTGCTGCACTAGACAAATATCGATTCAGCCAAGCAAATTCGAATCCTACGGTAGGTATACCGCACACCACCAGTATGGACACATGCACGGCCAAGCATCCATGCACTGTAGAATGCTGCTATGGCTAGATTACGCTCCAGTCCAGCATTGCATATAACTGTCCAGACTGAAATACCGGACGTACCTCAACACCTCTGCCTCTAGCATACAGCGACCACCACCCAAAAGGATATCGGTATAGCTGGCCACACATTCACTCTCCCAACAATAGCAATAGCCACCCAAGTCCTAGACCGGCAAAATGCACACATGCATCTCTTAAGCTAAAACCTTTAGAATTTCTGCGCACATTGACTATGGTCACCAAGGGAGTTCCACCCGGAAAAGCGCATTGAGGCCACACAAGTGGGGAAAGAGCGCTATATAAATAACCAAATAAAACACAATAAAATACAATATCCTAGCAACGGATAGACAGAAAGTGAGTATCTCATCAATAACGACCAGGGACAGATCAGGATGGAAGGGGAAGGATGATATGTCAATAATATTGTGACTTGCAAAGTAAACACAGGCAGCAATGGATCACCGACAAGGAATAGACAGGAAGGGAACTGGGTATTGTAAATAACCCACTAATCCAATAGCTTAATCTTCTACATACCCATCTCACCCAAAAACCAATAATATCTTGGTCTGCACAGTAAACACAGACAACTGAAAGATAGAAAGCGAGAATCGTACCACAGAACGAGCAGGGAGGGATCAGGATAAAAGGGGATGGATGATATGTCAATAATATCTTGGCCTACAAATTAAACACAAACATTAAGAGATCACCAATGGAATGGACTGGAAGGGAACCTGAGATCGTAAATAATCCACTAACCCAGTAGCTCAAACTTCTGCATACTTCGCACAGCAATCCGTACGCACTTCACCACATCGCAACAAAAAACACTCAACACATCAGTCACACCAACAGCACACGAGGTCTCGCATCGATCCGATATGAACACCCAAGCTCTGCACACAGTGAAAACTGAACTGAAGCTGCCAACAGGACACCACTCTCTCACTTTCCTACTCCCCCCCCCCCTACTAACCACCACCAACCCACCTTCTTGTTTGCAGATCCGCCTAACCTGGGAACCAATTATGTTGGTGACCGTGAACAGTACAAATACATTTAACATCCTGCTGATGGGATGAACCCCATAAGTGACAATACAAGCAAGACCCCCATTTGTCTAGGGAGGATAGCTCGCGGCAACATGCTCACCTTGGAAGCAAGACGACAAAGCACCACAGGTTCGATGCACGGGTCCATGTTAGAAACCTCTGGGTATTAAACGCGTTATAAATATCATATATCATACAAAACAGGGGGGGGGGTGGGAAACTCTCTATCAGCACGAACACAGCCCCTTGACTTGTTCTTGCTTGAAGAGTGGATGCTCAGTGATTTAATGAACTAAAACGATAATTTGTAAAAGCGGATTTCTCGATGGTACCAAGAACTTAACAATAATGCAGCGTCTTTTTGAGCTGTGACCCTAGGTCAACACCTCGCCATTCGAGGTCTACAGTGGGGCTCTCCCACTCTTAATGGCATATTATGAAATCAAGAGTACTACAGCAGGACCACTGAAACCCACATCGACCCTCGTTTTGCTGAACAGCATTACTCACCGACATAAGGTGAAAATGTGAAAACATAAGTCACACCTCGACAGTATAATATGGTGCTACTGGAGAAGTGACACTGGAACAAGTGGTGTGGATTACCAGATTGGAAAGAAAGGCTGTAGATCAAATAAACAACATATCCTTAGGCACCTTATGAGTTGTGAATGTGAAAACTTCCACACTATAGTTGAGACAAGAACAGGAAAGCCTTAGACTTGGAGGCCCCCATCGACGTAAAATGCTGGCAAGATGGCACATTAGACTGAGCATTCAAGAGAAGATTGAGAAGTGTGAGAAGACTGCCAGGGACCTGCCAAAGTAAGCGATGTTTAGGGTGCGACAACCACCATATTAACTGTACAAGGTACCCATCAGTGTAGTGCAGTTCATAGAGTGCTAAGAGAGCAATGAGAAGCAATAAAGGACCCCCGACACCTGTATCTAAGCACAGCTTGATCTGGTCAGGACTTATGGTTGCCAGCTCAGGGGGACACCTTTGTTAGATTCCTGTGTTTTACTGTAGCACACCATCTTACAGTAGGATGCTGCAGGGTACTTTGCATCTTTCTTTTTTGTGGTATACTGTTTTGTTATCTTTCTGATGTGCCTAGGATGGGCTGGTGGCAGTCGATTAAGTTCCTCCATTTTATTCCAGTACACTCATGTGCATGTTTATTTTTTACCATGTTAAGCCATTTTTAATAACCATATGCTCATGTTTTTTCGGCCAGTCCTTTGAACATCTTGCTATCTGGGCTTCTTTCTGCTTTCTCCGATTAGGAAATGCCAAACGAGGCATGCACTTTCACAGGATGCAGAAAGGATTCCCAGGTAAAGTGGGACTGTCTTGTACCACTCCACATTTCAACCAGGGGATGTCTGCTGTTGGGCAACTGTGGGGTTTGAGGCTGACCAGGGCATCCCCAAGTTCTAATTTGGGATAAAAGAAGTTGTGCAGCCTCGCATCAGATCGACCAGCTGAGCAAAGACCTCAAAGAGGGTGAACCTGTGCTAAACAAATGTTGCAGAAGACAACCAGCATTGCCAAAGCCAAGTTCTGGCTGAGACCTGCCTTTCCTACCGCGTTACCAGAAAACTGGCTGGTGCTTCGACCCTTGGCCTGGTGGCTACAAACAGTCCAAAAACCTGCTCAGTTAGCCCACTGCCAGGAGGAGTCAGAAGTGCCCCAGGACTATCTTGTGAGCTGTTCAGGCACTGACAGGCGTTCCCGCTGCATCATTTACCATCCTGTGGTGGATCTCGGCACTTTGTCGATGACATGTGGCTAGAGACCTCACCTCCTGCTGCTGCTCCTCTATAGAAAGAAGAGAAGTCTTCGTAGAGCTGGGTCCTGCTTGGTGCCACGTGCCTCACCTGATCAGGGTGAATCACAATGCTGCCAATCTCTGCCAAGTCCTGGAAGTCTCCTCTCTTCATGGAAATTATGTTCCGAATTGCCTGTGCCATCCTGCTAGAAGACACGGGTGCCTTTTAAGATGATTCAGAACAGGAAATCTGTGTATTAGACACTAATATAACCGATACTTGCAATTCTTTTGCACAATCGGGCATCTAAAGAGGAACTCAGATTACAGTAAACCGAGCAACTGAAAAAATAGCAGAATTACCATTACGATTGACATAGACCACTGTAAGGAACACATATTGGCAACTGTAAAGACAGACACGTGATCACAGTTCATGGGTGTTTATTAAACTGTATAAATGGGTGAGAACAATGCCTAAACTAAACCAAATTCTAAAATGGGAGCAGGCTACGACCATCAAATAATAATAAGGCAGTCCTAATGGCTTCTTGTCAAATAAAAAGGGGCTATGTCCAATCATTACAACTAAATTACACAATAGTGTGGGATAATGTTCTCAAGAAAAGAAAGAAGTGTTCACCAAATGCTAAGTCAGGATGGTATGGACTGTCCCCCATCCCCACGTTCTTGGAACGGGACAAGGCACGGCCTTTGAGCACAGCACACTCCTGGGACTCACCAGCACAAGGTTATAGTTCCTTTCAACAATGCCAGGACATTCTGGGGCCAAGTCTCTTTCCTGCAAAGTCTCTTGCCTTAGAAGGCCTGCTCTATCATAAAGAATAAACAAACAAGTTCCTTAGGTACTCTCTCACGTTGGGCGATTGCTCTTCGCCCCTTTGGATTCCCTTCAGCCGGGCTCTGATCCTTCTTGCAATGTTAGCCTCCCTCAATCGGGTTCACTACTGCTTTTCAATCAAGAAACGTATCATCCAATAGTCTCAATATCCTTTTCACCAACTATCCATTGTGGACATCCCTCAGCCGGGTTCACACTTGTCGTTTCAATGTTCACGGGTATATTGCGGTTTACCCTCAACTCGCAGGCATCCCTCCGTTGGGTTCACATTTGCCAGTTTCACAGTTCAATCCGTTTTCTGCAATGTGTCAAAGACTTCCGAGTGTACGAGAGGCTTTTGTCGACCCTCGTAGGACCACTAACACTTCACACTAGCCTCTCCCAAGGCCTCTTGCCCTGCGACGCCTGTCCACTCTGCTTGTGAACCTTTTACTAGGGTTTCTTTAAAGTTCAATTGAACAAGTTCTTTCTTCAGCAAGGTTGGCCCCTGCAACCTTGGGCCCAGTAAAGTTTCGGTTTTTCTATCCGTGTTCTCCGAGTCACCGGCTGTGCTGAACTGTTGGAGCTTCTTGTCTTGGGAGTCGGACGGCACCACAGTGGTAAGCGTTTCTCCCCGCTTTGTCTACCAGAGCGGGAGAGCCCTGTGTGCTATTGACACCGGCCACATCACACGCCAGCTGGACTTCCCGGTCTTATGATTTCCCTTTTGGAGGCTTTGCAGGGCTGAGTTGCTCCGTTTGACCTGCCGGTCCGGTATAGCGGTTTCCTCGTATGGGGTGGATGGGGAGAAGGTGTTCTAGGGAAGGAAGTGCCACGCCTCACCCGTCTGTGTCTCACTTCCACTCCCCAAGGACCACTCATCCAGGTGATCCTCCCGGACTGGTCTACCTCAGGAACTGGATCCAATAGCGATGGCTGTGTCCTGGCCACCTGCATTACAGATCCCCAGGGACTAGTAAGTGAGACACCTTCAGGTTGCTCACAACACCATACACAGTGGTACTGGAACGCCTCTTTCTGCGATCAGGCCTTGAAAAAGACGTTACGACGAAACACGTGTCGGCTGACTGAATGCACAGCAATGTTAGGCTGAAGCAATAATAAAACAAGATTGAACATATAATCAATCAACTCACCACGGATAATTGTTGTTATATTTTATTTTTGGCAAAGCGCAGAGTGCAAGTTTGTAATATTGTATATATATTTGGCGGAAAAGGGTATAACCCATTTGTATTCAGGCTGCAACTTGCCGTTAGACTGATTAAGTTAATCACAATCTTAGGCAGAATCCCTTTGGGCACACTACATGCAATTAGGACTACAAGTTTAAGTACAATTTCACCTTTGGTACAAGCCCGTACTACACAGTAAAGTGGTAGCGATGGCTGAGCAGCCAGAACAAGTTACACAAAGGACCAACAAATACAGTGATTCAAATATACACTTACTCAAGGTTGCTTGTTAAAAGAATATACATTTATTTACTCAGTCTGTCAGAAAACATTACTCGAGCATAAGCAGTTTCATATCACACAGTAATACCACAAAAATCCAACCGGTAAGTAACTGAACAAGTTTAGCTCCGAAATGAAGTGGGAGCAAAATGGCATGATAAAAGAGGGAAAAGACAAGGTTATAAGAATAGACAGCCCGAATACATTCATAGGCAGGGTAAAGGGTTTCAGTTAAATACAACCAGAAATTCTTCTCAACAGGCCCAGCTTGAGCCAAAGTCAATGGTTCATAGTCTTTTATATAGGATAACACAGTTCTGGTATATAACGGTTAAGTCTTTGCCACAGATTTTTAAAGGATTTGGCTAGGTGAAAAGTTTGTGGACTGCTTAGGGAAGGGCAAGTCTTCGTAGTTGAGGAAAGTTTCACGCACTTTGTCGATGGCCGAAAAGATTTCCGGACAGTACCTTGTCAATGAAGAAAGCTGTAGCTGAGGCAGTTGTTCCTGGCAGTTTGAGCAGATCACGCTGTTCCTGAGCTTCAGTCGTGGGGACAAGAAGGAGGACATTGGGAGGTTCCTGCACTACCCAGGGAAGAGGCCAAAAGCTGTAGCAAGATGTCGGTTTAAGGTGTGAGTGCCTTAAAGTCCACAAGCTGGTTTCCTTCCCCCTGACTATCTGGTTTTCACAGCACTCTGAAGAAAATTCGACCAGAATAGGACGGTGTCCAGGTGGCTTGCGAGTTGGTTGTTCCCACCAAACTCCAGGGAAGAAGTTAACCTTGAAGGGCTTCTCTGTCGTCAGAGTTTCAGGCAATTCGGACCTGCGGCAGGGCTTCACCGGTCGTCCAGGGGTTGCAGCAGTCCTCACCTCTTCGGTTCCTTTGTTCCCGTGGTCGACTCTGCTTTCCAAGTCCCCAAGACCTGCGTTTAAACAGTTTTCCCCCATTCATTCTAGCTAGCCAGCCAGCCAGCCAGCCAGCCAATCACGCCAGAGTGCATTCAGGTCTCCTAGGAGACTAAGCAAAGGGAGTTTCGGGCACCTCCCTCACATCCTGTCCACCCCAGACACCCTGGCGCCAGAGGAGGGCTTCAGCACTGAAGCCCGCCAAAGGCCAACGAAAAAATGGACCAAACCTGGTCTGGCGTGCAGAGACAAACACAAGAAGGACCTTTTCTAAAATAAATGGCGAAAAAAGATGAAGACTGTTTTTACAGATAGGTCTTGGGCGCTATATTGAAAAACATGGCTGCCCCGATTTTTAGCTACTGTTAGCGGTCAGTAAAAATCACAGTAGTAGATCTAAACCACTGCCACCAGCCATTTAAAGTAGGAAAGGATTACATTTTACTGTTACATGAGTGTTTTGACTCAGGAGAAGCTAGGCAACCCCTCCAAAACTCTATAGGAATATAGTGTGTGCTGGGTCAGTAAATTTAAAGATACTAGTAAAGTCAATTTAAGTGTACATGCTCTGGGAGACGGTAGTCAGTCCCAGAGAAGGTATTTAAACCTTGGGGAGTCTGAAAGACACCCCTGTGCCACTGCACTGAAGGTGCTGTGTGACACACAGAAAAAGATGATGTAACTGGAGTTCTTTTAAAACTCCATAACCAAAGAACACAAAAGTAAAACACATTGAAAATGAAAGGTTCAAAGCCCCAAAATATAGCAAAAGAGTTGGAGGGCTCTAAGGTAGAGGGAATTAAGCACTTGTGTGAGAAATCTCCCTAACACACTGGGTATCTGGTTTACACAATCTACGGGTTCTATCCTGCTAGAAGATCTTCAGAACCATCCCATTGAGAGAGTGGACAAACTGTCTAGCCTGAACCAACCCTGAGGCTACCACATCAGCTGCCCCTCTCGACTCCCATGATACTAGACCAGAGGCCCATAAGGGTGGTCACTCAAAAAAACGAAGTTCAGAGCGCACACCGACATACCTGTTTTCTCACCTCTTACTACCGTACGGATTGTCTTGGTGTAAACTCCACTCCGACTCACAACTTCCTGTTCATGATCAGTGAAGTTCTGGCCAAAGATGTCCCCTAGCATAACCCCTTGTATGGTGGGATTGGGGAAATACCCCTAAAACCCTTTTATTTACATTCAAACTGCCAAAGGGTTTTGTTTCTGGAGCAGAACTCACTTGTTAGCTTTGCCAAAGATTGTACTGGGAGACTTAAGACTTCCTGCTCCCTACACAGGAACTTACCTGGAACTTTAACTCTGTTGAGGAACTTGGCCTCCTTATCTCACAGGGATGGACTTCTGAAACTGTAGGGGCTTTAAAATTATGAAGAGAATCACATGGTTTAGGATTTATTTGCATTGCTGAAACACATTTCTGGTGGCTGAGCTCACTTTTAGATCACCAACTGAATACGTATCCGTTTATAGTGCATTTTAGTGATCGCTCCTCAACGTTTACTTTACTTGCTTAGAGTTGAAAGGCCTAATAAGTTAGTACAATGTTGTACTCCTCTGTTGCTTGATGAGTACTCTGTGTGTGGCTTACTGTACTATTACACTACCACCATAGCTCCTGAAGTCTGTCCTACTGGTCTGTCTATGATACCTTGATAGAGTTTGGCTAGACCAAGAGTCAATAATCCTGTCCACTAACTGGGGTAGCCTCTCAGAACCCTCCCCCAGGACTGGTTCTGAAAATCTATCTTAACGATGAGTTTGAGGCCTAGAAGCTGGCAGCACTGCTGAGATCAATAGAAGTCAGGGAATTGCTGTAGTTTGTAACTAGGGGGAACCAAAAGGCAAAGTAAGAGTACAAAAAAACCAACATCCAAACACCATGCTGGCAGGACTAAAGACAACACTTCTCAGAGTTTAGATCAGTGGATGAATGTTGGCAGGATGACCTGTTAGACGGAACACTAGACCGCATTTAAAATGATGAAATCTCTGGCAAAGGGTTTGAGGACACTGGAGGCAGGCTAAGGAGAACCCAGATGTACATGTTCAAAATGAGAAGTGATGCAAGCGCCTACCCAAACAACACTGAACCACTAACCAAGGAAGTGTATAGATCTGTGTAGAAGTTTTATATTTTTGGCACTGCATCCAGATGAGCTGGTGACAAACAAATCTAGGAAGGGTCTCTTCATATTGGGTGCTGGGTGACCGATTAAGAAGTAGTATTTCAGAAAATAGGGATGGGACAGAAAATGAAATAAATAAAGCAAAGAGAACATCCACTCTATGAAAAGCAGAAAACATGTTCCTTCACTGCCTCCCATATAGGGGAAAATTAGTACGAGACTAGGATTTTATGGGCCAAAAGGCATGATAGAGATGGTGCTTGGTCCCAACCCTTTTAGCAGGCTGAAGTACGGTGGTCTGGACTGTTTTCCCAGAGCAATGCCAGAGGTTAGGAATAATTCCAAACCTTCCAGCCAGCATATCTTTCTTTTGCAAAGATGTTGCACGATGGCAGAAGAGGTACGGATAAAGGAAGTAACTGGGACATTTGCATTAAAAGTAATTATAGTGAACACTTGGAAATTCCTTCCAGCATAGATGGTGGAGGCATGAACAAGTAGCTGAATTCAGGGTGACTGAGTGGGGAAGCATGAATGTTGCTTGCGGATAAATATGATATGCCGTTGTCAGGTATTCAAAAAAAATTGCAGACAGCATGGACAAGGGTCAAACTCGAATTCAATACATGCAATTACGGCACTTTTGCATCGTATAAAGGCTGATAAAATGAACAAGCCACTGATTTGAAAGTAAACCATTAATGAGTTTCAATGCAATGTTAATATGAAGGATGATGTTGTCAAAATGTCAAGTTGCAAGCTATTAACCAGACGTAGGTAGTCACTTGTCACCACAATTCTCCACATGCAACTAGCACACTGTGTTTAACTCAACAAGCGGCCATCATCACTCGTCAATGGCTAGTGGCAAGAGCACATTTTGAGGCCTTATAACTCTTATACAATATATACCCAATAGCTATAATCTTATAAAGTATAATAACAATCTTTTTTTATTACATACTTAAGAGTCAAATATATACTTAGTACAATATCCTAAAGCAATACAATAAAGACAATTAAGACCATCTCAATGTACAAGATCATTCAATATTTCCAATGATCACAATATTTAACACCATAAAACAAAACATTAAAAATCACCACTCATAAAATAATCCCATAATTCCTGATTTGTAAGACTAAAAACATCTAACAGATTTTAAGCTCTCACAATATGTAAAAAGATGCCTCAGTTTATAATACAATAACTCCACCACATAAATTACATGTGTGCTCATTGCGAAGAATTCCAGTCCTTGCTCCTGTGATTTCAAAAGTAGCCACCCAGTTGAATATAATATGTTTAATATCACAGCCTCACAATGCTGACATCCGGATAAGCACATATATATTAGCCCGGGAGGATAGCTCAGCAGCAACGTGTTCGCCTCGGAAGCAAGACAACACAAAGCAACACAGGTTCGATCCCTTGGTCCGCGCTTAGTGACCTCTGGGTATTTAAGCGTGTTATAAACACGTAACTAAGACAAAAACAATTACGCAACAAAAAAAAACAATTCCTGTAACAGCACCTCGATGCCCGCGGGCTGTGTGCGCTTTAAAAATGCAAATAAATAAATACATTTGTGTTTTCTATCTTGTTTCTCCACATGTTCTATAAAGTCTTTACAATTAATTTTGGTGGCCAAATCAACCAAAGTTTGCTCTCTATCAACATTCTTTAAAATGCTCTTTATCTGAAATTTAAACATAGTAAATACTGTTTGCATGATGCCCGCACCCAAACATTGATCCAAAATTCTGTGGTCCTGTTTAACCATTGCAAACAACTGTTGCAAACAACTGTTGCAAACAGGCCTTTCCCTCTTCGTATAATACAAATTCATCTTATAAGTAAAATAAGCAAAAGCATTTTGACCCATCTCCTTTAGGTTCCGGCACAAGTAATAATTGTATACTTATCATGGTGTTAACATTAGCAAACCCACATTCCAGCAGTAGATATTCAATGGGCAACGTGTTAGGGAGCTCAGCACTTTCTTCAGGACTTTCCCATCCAATCTTTTCAGATGTTGTAAATACTTATTCCCCCAAACCTCAACTCCATATAACATGAGGGATCTGATTCATCTGATCTGATCATGATTTACCAACAGATGGTAAATATGGTTTCAGTGGAACAAACTTCATTCTTTCCAACAAACTTGCTGAGTGCACCCATTTGCTGGTAGACCTAGACCCCAATGTAATCCCAATGGGTCGGCCAGGTTAGAGGATCATCTATAATAACCCTCAAGTATTAATACTGGCTGATTACCTCAACCTGGTTCTCATGATTAGTCCAGCAATACTTGCTTTTATTATTTTTGCACTGCCTAAATTCCATGATCTTTGTCTTATACACGTTGATTTTCAAACCACTGTACAATATTTTCCCATGGCTTTGAGCTTTTGTTGTAGCGCCCATAGGGTGTAGTTATGATAACAATGTATTCAGCATATCCAAGCCAAGATATGCAGAGCCCACCATATTTGGTTGCAAAAGCACCATGGACATCCAGAACTTGCTGTAAATCCATTAGATAAAGATTAAATAGGGTGGGGCGAGTATACAACCCAGCTTTACAGCTCGACAGGTGGGATTCCATTTAATTACACAACCATCACCATCTAATCTGATTCTTACTCTTGTGTCTGTGTGAAGTTTAGTGATGATTGATATCAATCCATTTGGGATACCCAAAGCATGGATCTTGAACCATTTGTATAGTGTTGAAGGCTGCATTAAAGTTGATAAATGCTGTATGCCATCAGTTGTCGCCTATACCAAGAGTACTAAACCAAAGATGTTATTGTAATTAAAATATATATTGTGCAAGAGCCTTTTCTAAAAACCAGTTTGATATGGGGGGACAATGTTGTCATTGTTAGACTAGGTTGCAAGCTTGTTAAGCAGCACTTTCGCAAAAAATCTTGGAGGGTATATCCAACATTGCTTTGCTAACATCCGATAATTACACAGAGTTCTGTGAGGAGTCAGAAATGTGAGGCGGACAACTTTGTAAAGAGTTTTCAACTTTAGCCATTTTATTAAATAAAAAGGTTTGATAAACACCTCACTATCCCTACCCTGACGAGAATTTCCCTGCCTAAAATAAACTAATGGAAACGCTAACAAAAGGATATCTGTCCCTCAGACTTGTACATTCAATACAACAATAAGGAAATGCATGGCAGTTCAATTCAACAAGAATGTATAGCATACAAACACATTCACAATATGACCACAGTCTCTTCTCATAACATGTGTTCCACAGTTCAAAAGAAATCAGGAAATCCTGGTTTGCTACAAAGTTCCAACACAGTTCTTGAGGATTCAAACTTGATAACAAAAGTTCTGTTGTATTCACAATGTACCAAAAGAAATAATATGTTCCAACTCGTCCTGGTGTAAGAACCAGTTTTATGTTCGTCCTTAATTAACCAACAACTATCTTTATGATTTGTCACAACTATGATTTCAACAGAATAAGTACATTCCAACTCTCCCTGCAGTAAGAACAACAATATAAATTGTCTTTGTCAGGATAACTTGCGACAGTTTGGATTTAAAAAGAAATCGTGTGTTCCAACTCTTGCTGGAGTAAGAACAGAGTTAAATAACAATTGTTGATCTGCCACAACTTTAGATTCAAAAGAAACAAGGTCTTCCCTACAGAAAGTTAAATGAGTTGTCTTGGTCAGAACCACAGTTCAACACTAGGTCTATTATTGCCTGGTTGACTCCTGTACCAGGTCTCCTCCTTCCCCAACTTTGTTATACGGGTATAATCGCCTGCTGACTCAATGCATTACAAAATAAAGTGTGCTTCCGAGGTAACTTCCACCATAGAACAACAACTTCACAAGGCTCCAATCACATTAGTGCTCTTTAGGATTCATTGGCAACTATGCTCCTCTCCCTCTGCATAATCGTATCGAAAAGGGAAGCCTGTTTGCCACCCTCCTTTCCCCTCTACACCAACAACCAAATAGTGACCAGGATAAGGTATCACTCTGCTTCTGTCTTTGCTTTGGTAATGTGTGTTTATGCCAATTGGTAGTTTGTACTACACAACATATGAATATCAAGTCTTACAGTTTTTCGATCAACCAATGTTTCTCTCCCGCCTTACACAGTCTTTATTGTATTGATCTTGTGAGGATTTAAACACTCTTGGCTTTGCTATGGTTGGTAGGCTTTTGGTTTTTATAAAGCTTTCCGAAGGGTTTTTTGGGGTCTTCCACCAACTCACAAACTTGTTTGTATATTCATTCTGTTTCAATAAATGTACCTTTTGTTGTTTTGCAACAGTTTGGTAGTCAGGATTGTAAATATTACTTCTTCCACTCGCACACGAGCAAATCTGCCTGCCACAAGCACACAGACAGCGTTGGAGCGCACCGGAGTCACTTGCACACCATGAACTCACCGGGTAAGTCGATTGCTCCCACTTCGCTTGGTATTCGCAGGTCTTCAGGTGTTGACACTTCCCGCGATCGGGCGAACAGCCTCTTCTGGCTATGCTCCGGTCACTTCACTCGATCTTGGAACTTCTGCTGCTCCATGGAGGGTCAGGAGCAACCCAGCCGCCTGGAACCTCCAGTGAGAGCACACTTCCCTCGCTGCTTCTGCTTTTCTGCTGCACGACCTCTGCAAACGAAATGGTAATGGCCAAGCATTCTCATCTCACGCTTCCCGGTGTGTGACCTCTGCAACACGGACAACTTGAGGCAAAGACCCTTGCAGGACCCACCACTGCTTCTGGCTTCTCCATGGGACCGGCGCCTTTTCTCACCTGAAGCTTCCCCTTCAGCTGCATACACGTCCCAGACTGCTTTCTCCGCTCCTGCTGCTCTGTCCTCTTTGCCTGCACCTGAGGGGGCTTTTTAAGTCTCTCAGTCTCCCTCAGGTGTGGGTCCTTCACACCAATTAGTTGACCGCTCCTACAGCAGTATTCCTCTGCATCTCTCTTCCTCTTTTCAGTACTGAGGGAAGTATGAGACTTGAAGGCCGGTTCAACAAAATCAGTTTTTATAACCTTTTACACTTTGCTGATTTGGTCTCCACTTCCTACAATATTTATTGAAGTATCACATACATTGTTTGTCTGCTTTGTTTGGAAAGAGGAGAACAAGTTACTTTCTTACCTGGTAACGTTCTTTCGATGGGATGATCCGACGACGTATTCCATATCTATGACAGGTAATGTCCACAGCTGTGCTGCTTCGGAAAATCTTTGACGTCTTCGTCCTGCGTCGATGACGTCGATGCGCCTTCGCCGAGGACCTCCTCAGACGGCCGACGTCACCCGATGTGATAAGTAGGACGCACGACGCCCATAGCCTCAGTTATTAAGAATGTTACCAGGTAAGAAAGTAACTTGTTCTTCGAGGGGATTGGGTCCTCCGACGTATTCCATACCTATGACAGACTCCCAAAGCAGTACCAAGCAAGGAGGTGGGAAAGAATTTAGAATACAAATTTAGCATGCCCAATCAAATTGCGGAATAGAGAACTGCCTTGCCAAAGGCCAGATCTTGCCCTCTGATGGAATCAAGGGAATAGTGACGTACAAAAGTATGTACTGAAGCTCAGGTGGCTGCATCACCCCTCTGCAGGGCAGTAGACGCAGCCACACCTCTGGTAGAATGGGCCCGCAAGCCAGCCGGAGGGTCCTTACCTGCCAAGCGGTAACACTCGGAGATAGCTAAAATAATCCAACGAGACGAAGTCTGTTTCGTCACAGCTTGTCCCAAACGCTTTCCAGCGTAACCAATCAAAAGTTGATCGTCCACTCTGACCCGGGACATGCGCGAAATATAAAAGCTCAACGCTCTCCGAGGATCAAGCCTATGGAGCCACTCTCCTCTTCCTTACCAGGATGTGGAGGAGGATAGAACGCCAGAAGAACAACCTTCTGGCTCAAAAAAAATTCCGAAACCACCCTCGGAAGAAAGGAAGGACGAACCCTAAGGACAACCCTGTCCTTAAGAAACACAGTGAAGGGTGGCTTAACTGAAAGTGCCTGTAACTCACTCACTCTGCGAGCGGAAGTAACCGCAACCAAAAACACAGTTTTCAGAGTCAACAGCCTCAAAGGGCAAGAATGTAAAGGCTCAAACAGAGGACCCATAAGAAACTTAAGAACAAGGTTCAAATCCCAACCTGGCACCAAAAAAGTTGACAGAGGGAACACATTAGTGAGCCCTTTCAAAAACAGCGAAATTAAAGGAATCTTAAAACAGGAACACTCTTCAGACGATCGCTTAAATATGGACAGCGCCGCCAGGTAACCTTTAATGGTCCCCACTTGCAAGCCCCTGTGGGCCAAAGAAAGCAAAAAAGACAGAACCATGGGAACGTCACATTCAAAAGGATCCACATTCTGAACTCTGCACCAGTCGCAGAACTTTCTCCAACGGCAACGGTACAGAGACTACGGTACAGAGACTTAGTTGCCGGCCGCCTGGCCGAGAGCAACACCTCCATCATGTCTTCAGGGAGGTCCCAATCCTTATACCTCAACCTTTCAGAAGCCAAGCGTGAAGATTGAGGGATCCGACCTCTGGATGGAGAACCTGACCCCCTCCCGGGAGAGCAGATCGTCTCGGTAGGGAAGACGACGTGGAGGGCAGATGGACAAGTCTAGAAGGTCCGGGTACCACGTCCTCCGGGCCCACGCCGGATCAATGAGGATCATCCGGGAACCGAACCTCTGTAACCTCTGCAGCACTTGTGGGATGACGGGGACTGGAGGAAACGTGTACAGCAGTGGGAATGACCACGTACACGTCTCCTAATGCTCCTTTTGGAGGAAATTCCCGCGAGCATAACCTTTCGCACTTCCGGTCGACACTGAAGACGAAGAGATCCACTTGAGGGGTCCCCCAAAGGGCGAAGATCTCCAGGAGAATCTCCTGAGTCAGCTCCCACTCGTGAGAGATCGTGCTCTGCCTGCTCAGAGCGTCTGCCGTCTCGTTGTCGTCCCCGGCCAGATGAACCGCCGAGATCGAAACTTCCTGCTGGATGGACCAGAACTTGAGCTGCATTGCCTCCCTGCACAGCGGAAGTGACTCTGCCCCCCCTTTTTGTTGAGGTAGTGCATGGCCACCGTGATGTCCGTTAGAATCAGGACACTCTTTCCGCGCATAGTCGGCAGAAAAGCCTTCAGGGCTACCCTGACGGCCCTCAGCTCCAAGAGATTGATGTGGAGTTTGGACTCCGACGGAGACCAACGACCGTTGACTGTCAACTCGTTGGCATGAGCTCCCCATCCCGTGAGGGATGTGTCCGTCACAATCGTCACCTCCGGCCAGGGCAGCCAAAATGGGGCCCCCTTCATCAGATTGCCCTCGACGGCCCACCACAGAAGGTCCCGGGGCCACCGAGGGCGGCACCTGAACAGGGTCCGACAGCCTGCCAGAGGACTGAGACCACAGGAGCTTGAGTGTCCACTGCAAAGATCTCATCCGCAGATGAGACTCTGGCACCAGAAGAATGCAGGATGCCATGAGGCCGAGCAGTCTCAAGAATTCGGACGCTGGGAGATTCTGGGCAAGCTGAAACTTATGCACCATCTGCTGAATGTGAAGAGCCCTCACCTGAGGAGGAAAACACTGCCCCAGGGACGTGTCGAGCACTGCTCCGATGTACTGGAGCCGCTGCGTTGGTGTCAAATGGGACTTCTTTAAATTGAGGGAGAAGCCCAGCCTGTGAAGGGAGTGGCAGGTGACGGACAGATGATCCAGGACTTGCTCAGGAGAGCTCCCCCTGATCAACCAATCGTCCAGGTAGGGGTAGACGTGAATCCCCCCCCCCCTTTCCTGAGATGCGCTGCCACCACCACCATGAGCTTGGTGAAAACCCTTGGGGCGGAGGTCAATCCGAACAGCAGGACCCGAAACTGAAAGTGCGAGTCGCCAACCGCGAACCTCAGGTACTTCTTGTGCTTGGGATGGATCGGCACATGGAAGTAAGCATCCTTGAGGTTGAGAGACACCAACCAGTCCTGGAGTTGAAGGGCCTGGAGGACTTGAGAAAGAGTCATCATCTTGAACTTGTCCTTCCTGAGGAGTTTGTTCAAACCGCGCAAGTCCATGATGGGTCTCAATCCCCCGTCTTTCTTCAAAATCAAAAAATAAGGGGAATACCATCCCTTGTTCCTTTCCGCTACAGGCACCAGTTCTATGGCGCCTTTCTCCAGCAGGGCTTGAATTTCCTGCGCAAGGAGCGGATCCGGACACTTCAAAGAGAGGTTCCCTGGTGGATTGACGTGAGGCCTCTGCCGAAACGGAACACAGTAGCTGTGGGTTATGATCTCCAGAACCCACACATCCGAAGTAATGGCTTGCCACTCTACAAGATGCAGCGCCAGCATTCCCCCAACCGGCGAACCATGGGACCTGGCCTCATGACTGAGTGGTAGCGGCTGCGGCGTTGCCTGAGGGCAAAGAGGCAACCGCCCGAGCGGCCTTGGCACCTAGAGTACCTTTGTTTCCACCTCTGGCACTCTTACGATGGCCTCTTTGACTGCTAGCTCCCCTCGCTTTACTGAAGGACGAGTAATAGCGAAAGGAACCTCCCCTCCATTGCTGTCCCCTAGGACGCAAAGGCGGAGGTTGGCGAACTGCAGCGCCCAACAACTTTGCTGCAGCTTTGGAGGTCTGCAACCTCTCAAGGCTCTTGTCAGGTGTTCACCGTCAAAAGGCCTGTTGAGGAGCCGGGACTGCACATCAGGAGCGAACCCAGACTTCCGCAACCACGCAAACCTGCGCATTACGGTGCTCGCCGCCATGGACCGGCTGACACAATCCGCCAAGTCCAAACCCGACTGAACGGCCTCACACATAGCATAATGCAACACAGTTCCACAGAGTGTGTGAAACGAGACAAAGCACATATGGAGTTGGCCGCCTGAAGCGCCATACCCCCCGAAGAAAACACTTTCTTCGCCCAGCCGTCAAAACGTTTGTCGTCCCTATCCGGAGGGATGGTAGGATACGACGCCTGCTTTGCCGGGGCCGTAGCTGCCTGCAGCACCAAACTCTCTGGGGTGGGGTGCCTAGACAAGTAGCAGGGGTCGCTACTGGCTGGACGCTATTTTCGCGACAAAGACTTGCCCACTGCTGGCAGACTCTCCGGAGCAGTCCAAGCCGCCGCCACCCTTCTCTACAGAGCCATATGAAAAGGTAAAACCGGGTCAGTGGGTGGACTGAGATCTAGGATGTCCGTGAGATCATCCTGAACGAACTCCCCTGGGGGAGCAGACCAACCCAAGTACTCGGTAACCCGAGACATAAGGCGCCGATATGAAGAATCGGCATGAGTGCCAGGCTCCGGCCGACAAAACTCCACCTCCGGAGAGGTGTCCATTCCACTGGCATCATGCAGCGACTGCCTCAGGTCATCAAACTGGCTATGGCCCGAGAAGGTCATCTGGAACGTTAACCAGAACCAGGCCGCCATCAGAGCCTTCATCACCCTCTGAAATGTACTCGAGGCGGGGAGAAGAAGACCTCTGCGGACCAAAGCAGTGCCGGACCTTAGCCATAGCCTTTCTACGGGCAAACTCCGTGCCACGGGGCCCCTCCGACACCACCGCCTCGAAAGGCGTCGAGGGCGCCGAACCAGTCGGCGCCGGCGTCGACAGAAAAGGCGTCGGGGGCGCCGAACAGGTCGGCTTCGAGCGAATCGGCGTCGACGTCAGCTGCAGCGCCGCCAGCATCAGCGGCGTCGACACAGTCCTCGAAGCCGCAGCCCCGAGCGTGTCTCTCGACAACCTAGGCGCCAACGGCGTCGACGACCCCCTCGGAGGCGGAGCCTCGAGAGAAATCGTCGACGACGACCTAGGAGCCACAGGCGTAGACGTCTTCTTCGAAGGCGGCACAGGATCACACGGTCTCGAGCGCGTCAAGGACCGGGACCTGGCACGAGCATGGCGAGAACGGCTACCCTTGTCCGAGCGGGACCGCTCCCGCGAGCCGTGCCGACCACTCGAGCCCGAAGGCGTACGAGCGGTGTCTCTCGACCGGTGCCGACCGACCCCACTCGGAGATGCGGACGGACCGATGCCCTGCGATTCCAGAATCGCTAGCATCTGCTTCCCGAAGGAAGCCCATTCCTCCGGTGTCGCTTGCATGGAGGGATAAGCGACCCGCCGACGGGCGGAGTCCTCGGAAGAGGACGGCGAAGGCGACCTATGTCGGCGCTTCCTGGAATGCCTCGAAAAGGCGGAGGAGTGGCGAGACCGACTCCTGGAAGGAGACCCACTGGACTTCCGACGATGACGCGGAGAGTCGCCCCTCGAGTCATCCGTTGAAAGCCCTGCAGACCTCGACTTCCGGGGCTGACACCCGGCCTACCGACAGCTTCTTCTTGCGTTCCCGCAAGGCCTTTGCTGTGAGCGACTGGCAGTCGACAGTCGTCTGTATCGTGGGCCTCCCCGAGGCACCAGAGGCAGGCGTCGTGCGAGTCCGTGACCGACATCTTGGACCCACAGTCCCCGCAGTTCTTGAAGCCCGGACGCGGGGTTGAAGATGAGAAAGACATCGCCACGAACAGGTCTTCACAACAAACCGAACAGGTTCAACGAACCGAGAATTGAAAACAGCAAACTCCAACGAGTCGAGGCGTACCGAGATTCAGGAAGCGAACACGTTCGCGGAAAAAACGGAACTGAGGCTATGGGCGTCGTGCGTCCTACTTCTCACATCGGGTGACGTCGGCCGTCGGTCCTCGGGGACGGTGCATCAACATCATCGATGCAGGAGCCAAAGATTTTCCGAAGCAGCACAGCTGTGGACATTACCTGTCATAGATATGGAATACGTCGGAGGACCCAATCCCCTCGAAATAAGGCTTTCTATACTCTTGGTGATTATTATTTTTCAATTTCCTTCCATTTCACAGTTTTGAGTTAGGGCAGTTTTAAGCTCTATGGGTTTGAGGATTGATTGTATTCCTTGTTATACCACAAGAGTTCTGACTGATTTTCCTCACATTAAGATGTTTGACATGTGGAACAACTGGATTGTTTTGAAAACAAGCAATTATATACTGTGACATTTGTGAGAGGTCTTCCCTAAAGGAAGGCAAATACTGTGTCTCACCCCACAGATTCCTCTCATCTCTCTGGGCCTTTTCTCCTCCCAGGTGATCCTCCCGCAGAACACCACCCTCAAGGTCAGAATCAGGAAGCGTCTGCCTTTCCCTGGCCACCTGGGAGGAGACGTTTGGCAGGGGTTTAGTGAGGGAACTGTAGGATTCATCACAGCTCCTTACTGCCATTTTTATAAACTGGGACAATGTTGCTATCTAACCATGAGCTGGGGACAGTGTTAGTCTCACTGATGCATACCATTAAGTCATACAATGCTTTTGCCCACAGTCCAGGGTTCCATCTAACGCAGGCAATGCAAGTGCCATCGGGTCTAGCGGCTCATGAATGATTCAATGTATTAATAATGTTGGCTAATTCAATGACTGAGTGTAGCCCTCCCCATTTCTCATCAAATTTATAAGGTAGGGCATGTTGCAAACCTCTTTGCCTAAAGTATTAGCAATATATACCTCGCAATGTTTACAGGAAGCACCACCAATGAGAGAATTATAGGTATAAGCATCCCTTATAACCATCCAGAACCACACTCTATTACCGTGCTTAGCACATGCTGCTGTCAACCACTTCTCCCTATGCTTTTCCTAGATTAATGCACGCAGGAGTAATATACATTTTTCCACTTTATTATGGCAGATTTAAGTAGTACATTTTCCGCCCTCATACCAATCCCATGTCTGTTAACCGTGCACTCGATGCATTTTCTTTTCCTCCTGGACTTTAGCGTCAAAGTGATGTACACGTTTGGAACTGATATTACAATCAATATCCATCCTATCCCTTGTATGTTTGACAAATACATGCTCACTTATAGTATGCATTATCTTTTCATCTCTAATTATACAGTTCTCATTATTAGTTTCAGAGTTCAGAATCTCAGCTATACATTTTTCAAGTTCAATACTTTCTATATCATTAGCCTTTTGTAATTTGGGCAGGCTCCACCTGACACAATTTCCAGTGTTATTAGTTAAGATCACACCAGTGGCATCAAAATAGCTTTTTGGACAATGTATATCAAGGAGCAAACACAAGGGGAAATTATCACTTTCTTCACAAATAGTGGTGCCCATGTCCGTCACCAGACGCAAGACAGCCCGATTAACAAAAATATCAATAGTGGAAGCGCTACGACCATCAACCCTGGTGTATCCACATTCAGCATCACCATTACAATAGCCATTCAATCGTACAAACAGAGATACAGTGAATGTTCACAAAACATTCCTTTATTATTATAATGGTCGAACCGGTCCGGGCCAGATGTGAAGTTATCACTGCAAATATCAATATGCAAGGGTATTCTAGCATTAAAAGCCCCTCCCATGAATACAGGGTTACCAATTCCCCGAGCATCCAAGATATCCTCCACTATTCTCATAGTAGCAGTGTGGACGTCCCTAGATGGAGGATCATATTTATTAGTGACCAAGATACTGTTTTCCATTAGGGACCACTATATTTTTTACCTACTAGGACATGCTCACTTCCAGTGCTTATTTTGCATATGTCACATTTGTTGATAATTGCAGTGAGTAGGCCTCCTATAGAACCCTAGCTGGTTCTAATATGGTTACAAACCCATCTAAAGCGAGGGGCTCAACACACCACATTTCGTGCAGCATTATTAGTCCAAAGATCTGCATATTTTCAAGAAGTCCCCTTCTATTTTATAATGTGTGTGCCCCCTTGTGTTCCAGGGGATTTACATCTCTATAGGAATATCCAAGCAGTCACTGCTGTACACCGCTATGCAGGATGGTAAAGTCTTATCAGCAGGGAGCCCAGTAAGTAAAAAGATAATTTCCAATAATTGAAAATGATTTTCCATCAAAAGGCAGGTTTTAATTTTGACTTTTCGAAATTGTAGGGATCATTTGCTTCGGGGTACAATTGAATGACACTTTGTGATCTGGGTTTGTGATGCAATTGCAATTAAAACAACAACCAAAAGAAACAAATGAATGCATATAGGAATTATTCCTTTTAAAATGGCCCAATTAAAACAGTGGGTAAACAAGCTTAGTACCAAAAATTCAATACAAAGAGCACCCCTTACCTATATAGTTGGGAGCAACCGCTGCATAAGAGAACAAAAACAAACGTTTAAGTCGTTTAGGGCTCTGTATATGATGAATCATCCCACTGACGATCTGTGAAGGGATCAACAAATCAATACGAGCAGAAAAAGAACATATATCCAAATATAGACAGGAAGAAAATATGCAATTGAATGACTGGGATAACATAACAGGTGAATTTGTAGAGTGCACGTTCAACCCCAGAGGGGCATCTTGGCGCTATTGACAGATAACACATGTTTGTGGTTACCCAACTTAATGGTACTCATTTTATTGACCTCAGAAGGATAAAGGGCTAAGGGATTAGAACCTGTGACCATGAGGTCAAACACAGGGCACTGTAGTGGATGCATTAGTCCACTGAGGGTTTCTGAATTAAATGGTTTACACCGTAAAAGTATCTTTTTGTGCATGAAGGTGTCAGATCATACTTAGGTGAGGGTTACTTTGTTAAGATGATTTAATGAACAGAAGCAAATTGTACATTTTAAGATTATCCAACTACAATTCGTGCACATAAACCGTTCCACAAATAAACTTCAACAGAAGAACTGGGGGTAGATAGAGAAGACTCTTCCCAGCAATGATTACAGATACATTTTGGCTGAATATCCCAATTCCTCAATAGTTGTAATGTGCAAGTAAATTGATACTCCAAAAACGTGTACATGAACCTCACAGTATTTATGCTTGTTATGCATGTGTCTTAATCTTCAAAACCCTTCCATTGCACACTTGACAAAGTCATCTTTTCAATAAATGAAGTAAAATGAGAAGGTCCTTTATAAATGAAGAATTCATTTCGACAGTACCACTATAAACTTGGGTGATGAGTGGCTTTGATGCCTCTAGTGTTAATTATGAGAATATGAAATGGTTTTGTCCAGAATAAAACATCTAAGATTTACCATTCACTGAAGTGTTCGCCCACCCTACTCACCATCTTAAGGAGGGAGGGGAAGAAGTGGGTGGAAGAAAGAAAACCCATAGAGAGGGAGAGCACAAGCGAAAGAGATGCAATTGGAAACTGCCTGCTCCTCAAAAATAATAAATTTGACGCCTTTTTTCTCTCATCTACTTAATAGAGTTTGCAGGGCAACATTTAGTAGTTAGATTTGCTGTCGGATCAACCCATTCTCACCTAAACCAAAGCAATTATTATTGTGAAGTGAAATTAAAAAAAGCCAGTTTGGCTTGCCCAAAAACACCTATTCCCCAATTTCCACACTACCCAAAGGCATGCTCTGCTTTTATGAGACTTCACAATGTAATAAAGACCAACATAAGGGTGTTTGGTGTGTCAGGGTCACTAAAAATGTATGAGCTGAAGACCTGCTAACATCAACCATGTCAAAATGTATTAAGAAGGGACTCGATCTCAACTATTGTGTGTTGCCAGTTAAAAGGAAGGATTGGTTCCATGAGGGTAGAATTAAAAGACGTGAGGGAGACAGAAGGAGTACCAAATAAGCAGACACATTATGAAAGGAAACACTTTATGTTGGAAAGAAATGTATATTTCCTGCTGTCTCGCTTCAAACCCCGTAGAGAAGAACAAATATTAAGGCCAGGTTAAGAGCGAAGCATGAAGTCAAAATGTATTTCTTTGGCGGACTATTGACTGTATAGTCGATATTCATAAAGTTTAGGCAAGACCAAATCAGAATGTTCGAAGTGCAGTCAATAGTTACTGGTATTGACTGCACTCTGAATATTCTCACTTCAAAATCAGACCCTGGAGACAGTAATTCAACTTTCATCTTTTTCCCCCCCACAGAAACACCCAATTTACCACACCTAAGAGAAAGCTAAAACATGTAAAAAGCGTCCACCCCCTTTTAGAGTAACGGTTTATTTTCACGTTGCACCAAACGCGTGCTCCAGTTAAAACCTTTCAAATTCAATCAAGTTTGCAATTACAATGCTTAGCTTATACAGGCACCCTTGTTTTCTAAATATTACAAAATAAAAGAGCATTTAATTTACAAACACGGTTTGAGATTTATTTTTCTCACTAGTAAACATCTTCTACTTTAACAACCACAGCTCCAAAACCTGTACTGCTATTACCAGTATCTGCTAGCCTTACAGACCAAGCGATAATGACCCTTCCCCAATTTATGGCACACAGCATAGCGATAACGACTCCTATTTCGGTCCATAAGGCTATATTACTACAAAGTGTATCCTTTACTCTTCAGGGTATTTTTTTTGTATCGTGAATTGGTTTAAAACTAACCCTACACAATTTACAAATAGTTAACATTACCGTATAATTTACAATTTATATAAATGCATTACATTAGCTAGCAAAGTCTTTCAGATTTAATTGATTATCCTTAAAAATCAATGATATAAAGTGAATAGCAGCTACAATGAGTGTAGTCAGAGTGCCTGATAATATCCTTGCCCAGAAAGCATTTTCTAAAATTCCTTTAAATTTATACACAAAATGCCTAAAATATATTCCTCTTTGCTGTGTTAGGCGGGGACATTGAAGAGCAGATATTTCAAGGTCTCAATTTGTTTATCCTTACAAAAGGCGATCTACTCTGCCTGCTCTCTAGACTCTCAATGTAGCTTCCAAAAGCTGGATAAAAATTAAAACACAATTGATTAAAGTGTCTTCCCTATGTCTGGAATTCTAAAAGATATCCAGGTTGGGTACCCAAAGCTCTTTCTTTTATTAACTGTTGGTCTGTAATTGTGAATTCAGTAATGTTGCTACAGGTCTGGATCCAATCTGAGAAAAATAACTTTTTTAGGCTAAATTCTTTGCATATCTCAATGGGTATGTCAGCATCCTCAAGTATACATACTGTCATGATTTTCTCCCTTCGCTCCTGTTCCCACCACTTGGGGGCATGATTTGGGGTGTATTCCCCACTGGACTTTCCTTCCGAACCTTATGCTACAGTGCTGTGGTGAATTGTGAGCACTAAATTCATACTTTCCATGCTACTTCCCTTCTGGATCCATTCCAGATTGTTGGCAGCCAGCATGCAGCTTTAATCAAATGACTATGCTTCCTAGAATGGCTGACCCACTGCTGCATCTCCACCCTTGCAGGGTGAGGTGCGTGGAGGATAAGCAACACCTGTGGCTGGCAGGTGCAGCAAGCAGCACACCTGAGGCGTGTGCTCGTTAAGCAGCTTATTAGTGATTTCTGCCTCCTGGATTCCCTTTCGGTCTTCCTCTGTTTTGCAGGCAGCACTTCCTAGTGCTTTTCTTGTTCTGTGCAGCCCAGTTTGCCTGTGTTCTATATTTCTTTGACTTTGCCCTACTCTGTTGTGAAACCTTGATCAGTTTGTCTCTCCTCGTTTATAGATTTAGCTTTTTGCCTTTTTTCCCTGGATGGGGGCGGAGGAAGTTTGCCTTTGTAATTTCGTTTTCCCTGCTTCTGTTCCTTTACTTTCTCTTGGAATATTCTATTTCAGGTTTTCCCATGCACTTCTCCATTTGTTACTTATTGATTATTAGGTGTGGTGTGCTGTTGTAGCTAGCTCCTGTGTGAATGCCTAGGTTTCCTCACTATTCTGTAATCACTAGTCCTACTTGCCCCTTGCCATTAGTCTTATGTATTAAGTTATCATCCCATTGCTGTTATATACTTTTTGGGTCCTTGTTTGATCAACAGGGTTTGTGGACTTTGCTGGCATTTCAGTTGGTATTTGTCATCCTCGTAAGTATTGTCTTTAAGTTACCTAACAAATACCATCAAGGGTGTTAGCTCACAGAACCTGTTGTTGCTTGCCCTGTACATGGGCGTAACGCTGTCAGTACCTGTAACAGCAACTGTGGATAAGGAGCTTGCCGACTTTCTTTGTAATCATAAGGAACTTCTAAGTCCTTACCCCACAACCCTTTTCATATTTTTGAATTGTTAGCAGACTCTACTTGCACATTCTGGGTTTTAGTGTACATGCGTCTTGGTAACTGTGTGCATGTTGTTTGACTCAAAGCTATTCACTATCATTTTGTGCACATTTCCCTTGCCATATTCACTGCCTTTGTCCACTCTTGACATATACTTAGGCATTCGCTGCTCCAACTACATGAAATATTAGATGTAGCATTACAAAATGCCCAATTTATATCCTCATATAGAGAATGCCTTGGAGGGACACAAACCTTCAGATAGATCATCAAAGTTTTCCAATGTACTATTGCCATCAATAAAGAGAGACCACGTTTTTATCTGATTAGAGTAACTTGTAGGGAGCAGGGTGGACCCAGAACTTATCTCCATGACAAACCTTCCATCTTATTCAGCCATGTCATATCCTTAATATTAATGACCTTGGATCCAAAACTCAGCTTTTTTCTTAAATTACGGTTTTATTCGTTTTTCAACAAGACAAGAAAAGAGAAAATACATTTTCCAACATCCACTAGTCAAGATTCTCAATCGCATACATTTCAAATTCCCTTGACTGTATCCCCTCCATTTCGTTGCTGTGTGAGCGCCCTTCAGTCTCAGGTATAGGAAAACCGGCAGCTTCCCCACATTCAACACTGTCTCCAACACTTGGATCCCAATAAAGTGCCCTTTAACCCATAACTGTCCAACTCTGGACAACCCTGCCTCAAACTATTTTTGGTACCTCTCAGGCTCAGGGATATCATCCCTTATTGGTGGGGCCCAGAAGTGGTTCATTGGTGAGGGCCTGGTAGTGACCCCTCTCATACCGACACTCCGCCTCCACACGCCCCATAGGACACCCACTATCCGGCATTCCCTAATTCTTCTGGGGATAATTTGCCTTGGGACCCACAGCCATTCACCCACTGCGGCCAGGCACATATCATGGTTCCATAAGAAGACCCACTATTTATCTGCATCCTCCCGCAGGTGTGGTACCACTGCCCTTATCTGGGAGGCCTTATAATAAAGGATTAAATCTGGCAAACCCACGTGTCACAGGACACATAGGCTGTTGCCCTGGCCAGAACCAAACTCAATGGGTTCCTTAGGTGTAAGAGGATGTCGTCTGCATAGAGCCCAAGCTCAAACTCCCTCCCCCCACCACCACAATGCCTTCGACTTGGGACACCCCTCTCAACTTCTCTGCAATAGGCCTCATGAACAGGACGAATAGCAGGGGGGACAGTGGGCACCCCTGTCTTGTGCCACGCTTCAACTCCAGAGCCCTTGACAGACTACCATTAACCGCCACCCTCGCCGTGGGGGAAGAGTACAGCGCCTGAATATCAATTAAAATCCTGCTGCCAAACCCATATTTCCAATTTTTTTCGGTTGTCAGCACAATGTGCAAGGCGAGTAGTGTGCTGTCCGTGGCGGGAGGGGAGGGTCCTCGAGGGATGCGATGGCACTAGTGTAACGGGAAAAGCTGTGTGGCCGAGCACGAGAAGTGATCAGAAGGCCGGAGCTGATGAAAACAGGAAAGCAGGTAAGTATGAACTAACGTGTCCATTTGTTTCTTGCTTACATGTCCTCAGAGAAACTCGGAGAGGAAGAATAGCACAGCGTGATGAAAGGCAGGTAAGTCTTGTGAACTGAGGTAATGCCAAGCACGGGTGTTGGGCAAGTCATCGCTTAAATAGCCTCCTGGACGTCATGGCCCCCAGTAGATTACAAGGGGTGCTGGGAGTAGTAGTACCTGACGCTCCTTTGCCTGTGGGCCCTTAGTAGCTGTGCTTAAGTGGTGCACTGTATGTCTGTGCCCCCAAGGTGCTGTGCAAGTGGTGACACCAACTGAACAATGTAGAACTTTATCAGGTTTTAATGTATTAAATCTCCAAATTGATTCCTAAATAAGTGGGCAAAAACTTGTGTTCCACAAGAGTACTGTCAAATTTAAATTTCTAAAGATGCGCCTTGGCATTCTAAGAGCTGCACCATTTGTTCCTAATTACCACTCATTTATTAATCAAATCAAAATAATAATAATTCCTAGCGAGGGATGGGGTTTACCTTTCTAGCACCAGATTTTGTTATCCATGAGCTGAGCCCCAATACACCTTATTTCTGATGCTCTACATTCCAGCCCCTTTTTTGCACTAGTTTTTGTTCCCTTGAAAATCAAAACGTTTTCATAGTGTGGTATTGTAGGCAATTCATAACCTAAAAGAATAAATGTGTTTGCCTCCAACAGCAATAAATCAAATATTATAGCCAAATGCAAATGTAGGAGGACCAGATCAGTTCTTCGTTCATCAATGAACTCAACTAAATAAATGTTCTGAGAGTCATTTGTTCTCAATACTGTTCCATTGTACTGCAAATCCAATACATTAACATTAATGTGTGAGTCACATTATTGATGCGACTTCATAGCTTACTCATAACCATCTCAGAGGCTCTTGTGTGTATTCATACCATCACATTCCTTTATATGTGACTGGTACGTTTCCCCTTCTGATTCTAACGCAATATAATTTACATAATTTAGAAGCATCTTATCAGACACTGAACTCGGATATGTCCTTTTCTCAACAACAGAAGAAACCAGGACAGGGCTGCAATATTGGATTTCCCACTCCATATCGAGATATTTAGTTCCTGTTATGGTTTTAAAGAATGGCACGATCAAACCTTTTTATTTACAGTTGAGTTGATAGATTTTTTGGGACTTTTTTGTTTGTTTTGATTCTTTTTACGATCTAAACGTCATGGTCACTCAGAACATTTGGTGAGTTCCTTCTATCAAGGGAATCTTCACTTCGTTGTATATTTTCATTTGCTGCCAAAAATGGTCATAAATACTTCCTTGATCCTTTAACTATGTGAACCCACCAGTCTCTTCTGGTTTTCATTTTATTTTTACTTTTTTGGGGTACAAATCCTATTTGAGTTTTTACCCAAGACTATCTGCTTTACTAAAGATTCTGCTAGATACTGTTCAAGGTGGGCCTGGCCTCCTTCTCCATACCAAGTTCATGTGATTTGGTCTCGGAATTCCGACTTGTCTCTTGTATTATACGTTATTTGTCCTTCCCATTCTCCTGATGTTATTTTCAAATTTTGGAGCGATGTACTGAATTTCCCCCATTATTAATAACTGTCTCGACCAAGGACAGTTTCTCAAAGATGTTAAGCTAAAAAGTGTTTATTTATAACCTTTTCCGCTTCCTCCTAATTTTCAAGTGTGTTTTCTCTCATTTCACCTGGGGCATGTATTGATTCAAACTCAGTACATTAATTCTCTTCATTATCAGGAAAATCTACCAGCTCTGCATCTAAAATCCCTCACTATGGAAATAATCACTAATGCGGTTTGGACTGTATAGGTTCTTCTGCATAATCGCCCAAGTTGTTCTGTTCAAAGTGGTATTCTGGGACGCTCCTTCCAAGAGTTGACTTTCTGTGCCAGATTCAATGAGTCCCTT
Organism: Ambystoma mexicanum; assembly: GCF_040938575.1. Lineage (NCBI taxonomy): Eukaryota > Metazoa > Chordata > Amphibia > Caudata > Ambystomatidae > Ambystoma > Ambystoma mexicanum. The sequence continues at coordinate 321,148,765 of NC_090935.1, forward strand.
ACCATTTTCCTTCTCATTGGGAGTTTTCCTTATTTGTTCTTCCCAATTTAATGTTTTATGCGCACAAGGCCACAATCAAGATGTTCACATGTATCTAGAGGAGATTTGGTCACAAGTAATTATTCAGCATTATTTTTTTTAAGATTTCACATACATAAGTCCCTAAGTGAATCAGAAGAGAGGCTTGTTTTAACCTCCGCTATCAACACATCCGCAATATGCTCATCTCTGATATCATTTGGACTTCCCACATTTGACTTTGTAATAGAAATTCCCTCATTGGCCAAATGTAAATGAATGTTCTCCAGATATGTCACGTGTAGTTTTTGCCAGCAAAGACGTTTTCACAACCGCGTTTAGCACAAAATGAATTGCAGCAAGAGACGTCAGCCGATGGTTAATGGATTATTTTAGAGATCTGAAAATGTTACACTGGGAGTCTTCAGGGTCTGTAAAAGCTTGGAATTGGTGTTGCAGCTGATTTGTGTAAAATAGCAGGTGAAATCGACAAACACCAAGTTTCTTTCTGTTTATTGTAAAGGTGCAGAAGGCGGAAAATGACCAGGAGGTGTAATGGTGGTAGGCAAAGACTTTTATTGAATTCAAAAACCTAGCTATCTCTAACTTTAAACCGAGTTTCCCTGCCTCAAACTTAAGACTAAAGGATCTGTCACAATGTCAGTAAACTGAAAAACCACTGCCTTGTGTCAAAACCCTACTTCTGTCCCTTACACTAAAGAGTATTAGTCAAAAGTAAAGTTCCCTCACCAGGAGAATGACTCCCGTCTCCTGGTGTCTTAAAAGAACGTCTCTTCAGTACTCCAATCGATACTAGGGGCAATGACTCCCTTCCCTTGGTCTTGGTTTACACACAGTTCCAGATGTGGCCAGGATGAATGACTATCTTCCCCTGGCTTATCTGGTAATGTTCAAGCTGGGTCCAGAGGGAATGACTCTCTTCCCCTGGATAATTGTTTCACCAAAGTTCCAGTTGAGGACAGGGGGAATGACTCCCCTTTCTCCTGTCTTCTTATGCAACTTTGACAACAGGGCCAGGCTCTCCTTAGTCCATCAGTGGTCTTTTCTTTACCACTGTTTGGAGGATTCCTCCCTCCGACATTCACAGTGTACGTATTTGTGTCCCAGATCCGGTTCGCTCCCCCTTTCCATTCAGGGCCACTTGGTACACTCTCATGCCAAGTACTGCCATGAGGAAGATGTTTCATGTAAATATATATTTCCCAGACAATCGGTTCTCTTCCCTTCCAACTTGGTCCAGTTGGTCAGTTGGTCGATTCTCTTCCCAAGTGCTTCCACGTGGAATATGCTTATTATTCCAGTGCTGTTTATCCCTCTCTCAGTACAAGCAAGCCCCTACCGGTCCCTGTGACATGCCCGTTACCTTTGGTGGCTCAGGGACTATGGGCCGGGTCTTCCTGGGTGCTTGCGTCTTCTTTCCAGGCCGCACTGGCGTCTCTGACTTCTGCTGCTCACGCTCTGAGTACCTTCTTTCTGGTCTCTTCATCGATGGTGTAGGCACCGTTACTGGACCGCTCGGTTCACCTTACAGAGGTCACGCCACCGTCTTCTAGGTTCCAGTCAGTCATATCCTTGACAAACTGCACAGCACCTGGAAAAGGACTGCCGCCATCGGCCTCTTGCCCTTGGGAGCGGGCCACGCTTGGCATGCCCACTGCCTCCTGTCTCCTTTGAACTTCTCGGCCTGGATTGCCATTTGTGCTGGTATGCTGCTTTTCTTCTCAAAGTCCTTTGTTAGTTTTTATGCGTTTCTCAAGACGACTCCCCGCAGAAGTCTATACTGTTCCTGTATCTTCTCCGTGCAATTCTTCATGGCTCCTGGTGGCCACCTAGTTGCAGAACAGGCCTTGCTGGTACTCTCCATGCTTTGCATAATCTTTTTTGTGCCAGTACTGGAGTTAGTCATACTATCTATTACGGATGTAACGGTATTACGGTATACCGTTAAAGATACCGTGAACCACTTAATTGAACAATAATAACCGTCACATTGTTTATACCGGTATACCGTTCATACCGTTAAGTGTGCTTTTCAATCTGATTTGGAAAGGCTGCAATAAGCAAGTGCTGCGCAGTCTTGGTAAGGCACTGTTGGATGTGCCGTCTGCCAAGTAGTTTCAGTTTGAGAAGTTTTTAATGCCATTCCATAAACCACACGTGCCTGACACAAAATCAGTATGTTAGCAATAGGAAGAATAAATACAGTGTCAAGAAGGAAAAGGGTTTACTTTTTTTTTTTTTTATTTACATTTTTCTTTTAAAGCGCTCACACAGCCCGTGGGCATGGAGGCGCTGTTAAGAAATTGTTTTTGTCTTAGTTGCGTATTTATAACGCGCTTAAACACCCGGAGGTATCTAAGCGCGGACCCGGGGATCGAACCTGTGTTGCTTCGTGTCGTCTTGCTTCCTATGCGCACACGTTGGCGCTGAGCTATCCTCCCGGGACTTTGAGTTGGCGGCTTTGGGGTTTATATATTTATAATGGATAAGGTTTTCTAAACATATGACTATGGGGGATTTCCCTGGTTCTATCATTAAATTTACATATAATAAGTCACACTACGAAATGTACTCATCTCTGTGGGTATTCCCTGCTGCCATTCCAAAGGGTAACATGTCCGTGATTACTGAACACCTTTTGGCCCGGAAGTAAACTAAAGGCTGCAACATAAAGAGAGAGTGCGTGAGTGCGTGCGTGTGTGTGTGCGTGCACAAGCGTATACTACCATCAGACTCCATTGATTTGTGGCATGCAGGTTATCAAGATGGCAACATGTTCATCTTCACCAGTAGCCAGTGGGGGAGCTAAAAGCCTAAATGATAACCTAAGAAAAGCTATTCAGTTCACTTTGCCAGTCGCAGCAGGGCTCTCCACCTCCCCCCCTCCTCCTCCTCCTCTCCACACGTGTGTTTGTGTTTGGTGGAAGCAAGTGGTGGCATTTCAGTGGAAAGTATGTTGAAAAGCCCAATTCTGGCCCTGGGTGCCTGGTTTTGTTTGTGATGATAAATCTGACAATTTATGACCTTTTAGAAAATATTTGTTAAGATTAGTTAACTCCACTTGCTATACCACGATAACCATGATATACCGTCATTTGGCAAGAAGTTTATTGTACTGTCATAAAACTAATACCGTGACACCCCTACTATCTATATTGGGAATGATCCATACCTAACAAAACTAAATAAGGGTGCTTATCTACTATCAGAAGTCAAAATGAAATGTCCACAGTCCATTAAATATATTCCTTTTTGGCCCTACCACTAAAAGTACTAAACCTATAACCACTGACACATTCCGTTTGGCCTACCATATTCCCTTTGGCATTCCCTTTGGCCGACTATCTTGGGCTTTCCTTAAGGGATCTCTGCGCACAAGTGTTGGATATCTCTGTATTTGGAAACAAGTCAATGGGTAATATTGGTCTGGCTTTGCTGAATGTCTCTCATGAGCACCTGTAGCTCATTGTACACAGCTCTGTGTCGTTTCTCCTGGGGCTTGCAAGATTTGTTTATAACTTCAATGTCCTTCTGATTATCCTTCTGTATATGCTCTTTTGTAACTCTTCCTATTATTTTTAATCCTGCTGTATCGTTGCATTGTTGTGTTTTTTATTGTCTCTCTCAATGGTGTGGTATCACCACCCCTGGGGCCTCTCCACCGGTTTCCCCCTTTCCTGGCTGTTTATATTTCTGTGCATGAACTTAATTCAAAGTCTTTTTCTAAAGTGTTCCAATTTTCGCCAAATATGATACGTGGCAACTTTCTCAATGCACACGTTTGTGTTTTCTCACTGTCTCAAGTTCAATATTGCAATTATTTTCACATATGACTTGCAGTCCCGTTCGCCTCGCCTTTCGCGCTCTACCCCTGTACCTTCATTCCACAGGGTTCGGTTTAGGGGACCAGGCATTAGGACTGAGTGGCTTCCTCATAGCTCTGCCTCTACTTTATCGACTTCACCGCGGAATCGCTTCAGGCATCTCGCACGGTCTGCTTGTTGGGTGTCGCACTGCTGAAGAGAGGTTTCGTTCCTCCAGTTTCTCTGGGTTTTGGTGTTGTTGGTCAGGCTTCGGGCCCGCCACATACTTCCCGTGGTCACGCCACCACAAAGGACGGTCTCTTGGATTCCGTCCTGACAGGAAGTTCACCCGCACTTCTAACATCGGGTCTCTGGCGTTCTCTGCTGGTGGTCTCGTCCTCACTGACAGATGCGGGTACCGCGGCTCGAAGCTGCTACGCCCCTCCAACGCGTAGTTACATCAAAGGGCTTCCCCTGTGTATGGCTCCCTCCATTCTCGATCGGTTTGTCCCAGTTACATACACATCAGATTTTAAAGAGGCGTTCTGTTTTCCTTCATGTTTCATATTTGATCCACCATTGCCTGAAGTCAATAGAAAGGAAGGCACATTACTTGGAATACATGCAATCCCAAATAAACAGACATTGTTGCTTGTCTAGGGAGTTCTGCATGGGAATAAGAGTCCCTCCCAGTGAGGTATGCGAAGAATCCTGCAGATCACTCACTAAAGTCATGCCTAACGTCTCCTCCCAGGTGGCATGGGGAAGGGACACGCTTCCTGATCCCAACCCTAGGGGTGGTGTACTGCGGGAGGATCACTTGGGTGGAGACAAGGCTTAGGGTAGCGAGTAGATTCCGCGAGATGAGACACTGTATTTTTCCTCTGATGGGGAGATTCTTACCACTGTGCTAATAGAGGTTATGGCTTATTGTCATTTTAATGTCTCTCAACCTCATATTAAATCAAAGGTTTAAAACTAAATGCCCTCCTCAATCCAAGGGTGCACTACAAAGGATTGTGGAAATATCTTCTCTAAACCATCTTCCTCTGCAATAGTTAGAACCCACAGCCCCTCTGTTAAAACTACTAAGGGAATTAAATCTACCCATATAAAGAATCAAGAAGTGGAAAAACCTAAACTTTGTTGAAAAGAACTACATGTCCCAGAATCCTAGAGGAACTGAGACGAGGAAGAGGCATGTAGATGTAGTCCCGCAATTAAGCCTAGTAGCCATTGCAGGAGTCAGCCAATTGAAGCTTATAGCTCACACCTGAAGTCTATTAAACCTGCGAAGCATGAAAAGCCCCAGCAGGAAAGCAAGAGAGGGAGAAGGAGCTGGAGCAGGAGTTGGAAGGCAGGCAGTAGTAGTAGTAGTAGAGAAGAAGCACAAGGCTGGCAAGTCACTAGGAAGTGGGAGCACATAAGGGACGCTGGAACATGGAGACAGCAAATTTCACCTGCAAGTTCTGAGAAGGTCCTGTGTTGAAGGCATGCTGTAAGTGAAGTTTTCCCCATGTGAGCCAAGTTGCTGTGATGCAGAGCCGTGACTGGGCTGGAGCCCAAGGCCAAAAGCAGAAGGCAAGCTGAGGGGCTTGGGAGTAAAGTAAACACCCAATTGAGGTGGCCGGACCAGAGAAAACCATGCTGGAGAAGGGTGTGGGTCCCAAGTGAGCTAGAAGTAGTAGCAGTGGTCGAGGAAGTCGGGGAAGCGGAGCAACCCGCAACCGCAGTGTCCGTGAAGCTGGTTAACAAAGTAAAGCTTTCAGATTCACTCCACACGCCTTGCCGGTAACTATAGCCAGCTCTGAAGTAACTTGGATAATGTTTAAAGTGAGTAAAAGTTGTTTGATATCTTTGAACTGTCTATTAACGATGGAATTGCAGCACTCGTACTTATTATGAAAGGTGTAAAGTTTGCGTGAGAAGTGAAGACACGCTTGTTAAATCCATTCCGAATATGAACACTGACATTGCACGAGAGTTATAAGTAATACCAAACGAAAATGGCATCTAAAGAAGGTTGCATATGACCAATTGTGTTTCCCGAAGGAAGTCTGATGTGGTCTCCTTTAACGCTATATGGGAATACAATTCTATTCATCACTTTAAGTTGAAAAATCTACCTTAAAGAGTGGTCATGTATGCCCAATTATGGTTTCACTTTGAAGACTGAACCTTGTATTGTATCAAGAATTGAAATTCTTTATTTTTCCAAGAAGTTAAGAGTACACAATATTGAAGAGAAGATCATCAGTACCCAAGCCAAAAGGCGAACCCTTTCTATAGTGAAACCAGTCTTGTTAAAAGCTATCTACCAACTCTGTAAAGTTGTCAACAGTCCAGTAGCCCAAGATAGCAGTGTGGCGTAGTTACCCGAAGCTAGAAGAGTGGCATTACGGCTTATGGGTAATTACTGGAGAGGAAGAGGTGTGAGTAACGGTGGGGAAGGGGAGCTGGGTGCTTGTAAAGAATATTTAGAAGTTAACCTGTAATGCTAAAGACTGCTGAGGTTGAGAGGAAGTGAGTCTTGTGGGCAGAAGCAGGTTATGCTTGTGGCAGTCAGACCGACAGAAGAGGCAAAGAGGCAGTTCCCTTTTAGAAAGTCATTTAAGGGAAGAGTCCCTTGCCTCGTAGTGTCTTGTCAGACTTTGCCTGACAATTCAGAAGTACAAAGCAGTAATAGAAGTACTGAACTGTTTTGGTATACAATGTTGTCAGGGGTTGTCACATTGGAGTGTGTTAAAGTAGTGGCATATTGGGGCATGGCCAGGAACGTCAGCTATGAGGACGCTCCTCTGATGGCCTCCGTTCAGGACCCGTGGCGCACATCAGAAATATTAACTTTCCACTAAAGCTGGGACCAGAGTGGCAGCAGTCTGAAAAGGGAGAGAACCCACCAAAGACAGAAGGAGCTCCTGATCTATTTCGGAGCCCCGATGCGGAGCCGATGAACTTGGCGCCCCGTCTGCTCTGAATACAAAATGGCGGACGGGGCGTGGCCCGGCAGGAGCCCCGCGGTAAGGAGCAGCGATCCTGCCAGTGTCCTAGGGCGGCCCGTGTTCTCCCTCAGCCCCGCACGGTATATCTCTCCTTGGGTGACCTCCTGCTACCCAACAGGGGGATCCGCTGAGCCTGGGAGTGACTGGTGCGGGCTCCAGTAATGTGGAGTCGCCCCTTACAATGCTAACCCACGGACGAGCCTCATCATGGAGGAGCCCTCCCGACGTGGATCTCCAGCCTCATCCTGAGTCAGTCACACGTACGCCAGCAGCCCCCACGCAGCTCACTTATCTGGAGCTGCAGACAACTCCCTAGTGGGCCCACTGGGACGAACCCTGGCTCCTGGGTTTCAGCAGCAATCTCCTGGCACTACTGGCAGCCTCATCTACCCCTGGTAGCTAGACCCCTGGCTATTCAGCTAATCATTCAGCTGTTTCTCAGAACTCTCCCTGCACTGCTCCGGTGGCCTTCCTGACACCCCAAGCCAGAGGTAACTCCAGCTAGCCACATTACAGCCCTGAGGAGACCTGCTGGCTTGACGCCCCCCCCCCCTCCCTTGTCAGGCCCAGTCCTTGGTGGCAGCCACCTCGCCTGTCGCTTCCTGGGGCGCCCCGGCCCATCTCCCGGACATCGCCTGCAACCAAGGCGCAAAACCAGCCTACCTGGGGTGGTAATAACCCCTCCATCTCCTGCTAGCCAGCGGTAGGGGACAGCCCCCCTCTGAATAACTCTGCCGTTATCAGCCAGGTCCACCAGGATCCTGAGGCCTAACGCCCTCCCACTCCCCTCAGAGTGCAATTGGGCAAAACTAATCTCCTTACTCCTCTTCCCAGATTCTACAACGCGGGGCGTAACGAAAGCTACAAAACTCCCTCGGTGAACTAGTAACAGCCTCCCCGAGACCGCCTTCGCCTGAGTGGTCACAAGGATCCCCGAAACGAAGTCCGAGAGCAATGGCTAAACAACTTAAACTGCCTAAGAACTCCGACATTTCCGCCATGTTGCTTGCGACGGATAAGGGGAAAAAATCTGAACCCCCAAACTCAAGCCTCAGAAGAGAAGGGGATGTTGGCAACTAAGGAAGACATCCAGTCTTTTATGTTAGACATCAAAGCAGAGTTTAGATCTTGCATGTCAGAGCTCACATTGAAGCTGGAGCAAACGGACCAGAGAGTCACTGAAGCGGAACAAAGACTTGGAGAAGTTGAAGACCTAACCCAGGGACACGCTGCGAAGTTCATGGAAATGCAACGCTCGATCCAGGCCCTGCAGGACAGGAGCGAGGTGCTCGTTTTTAAACAGGAGGACCTGGAAGATAGAGCCTGCCGCAACAACCTCCAGATTCGTGGGGTCCCCTCTACAGTGGTGGATAAAGACTTAGAGTATGTGGGCGATTTTTTTCAATCTCTGCTCCCGCATACGGATAAGCCCCAACTCATATTGGATCGCACCGACAGGCTGCGCCCGAGGCGAGGGGTAGAATCAGACTCCCCCCCCCCCCCGAGATGTGATAACCAGGGTCCACTTTTATACTACCAAGGAAGCCATCTCGGCGATAGGATGCTCCAGAGACGAGTTACCCTTTCAAGGCACTCCGCTCCAGATTTATCAAGACCTATCCCTAGTGACATTACAGAAGAGGAGAACCCTTCGGCCCTTAACCCTGTTTCTGCAAGACCATCAAGTGCAATACCGGTGGCTGTTCCCCACAGTCTTGCAGTTTACCTACCAGGGAACCCAATTCAGAATCAGTCATTTGGAGGACGCTGCAACGATCCTGCACTCAGATTCTGCCAGGGGCTCACTGTCCCCCAGCCCTCACCGCTCACCGGAGGAGCTAAACAGCCTCCCCCCCCCAAGCAGAGGCACCCTGCCTGGTTAAAGGTGCAGAGGTGCCAAAATGTGAAGTAGAGCTGCTGCGACCCGCCTGCTGAGATGGACAGTGGAACTTGAAGTGACAAAAATGGTGCTGCGGGCCCCAAGCAGTCCATACCCTCCTCCAAGGCGTATGCCATCAAATTCCCCTTGGAGACGAATTCAGTTTCTTTGCTCTGTCCTAGCCCCGTTGGCTAAAAGGACAGGTATGGCCCTGTTGGCCAAAGGAGTCACTGAGCCTAAAAAAAATTCAGCCTCCCGAACCACTACCAGTAGTTTACTCTCCCGTTGGAGGTGGTTAAAAACCCAGCTACAGGATGACCACAACGTCACTAGACCTCCAGATTATGCCTGAACTCCACCCCCCCCCCACCTCCCAAGCTCCGTCCCAGGAGCCTGCAGAAGCCCAGGAGACACCCCCTCCACACTGAAAATTGAAATTCCGTACACTAAACGTCAGGGGTTTGAACTCTCCCCCTCCCCCTAAAAGGAAATCCACTCTCTAACGCTTGCAGAATGAGGAAGCCTTAGTGGTCTTGCTCCAAGGGACGCACTTGATTCCAGCGGACATCACCCGGCTACGCGACAGATTCTTCCCTTGGCAATTCCTGGCCTCCAATGTCACCAAAAAGAAGGGCACCCCTATTCTTTTCGCAAAGTGCCTCAGGCCGCACATTTTGGAAACATTGCTCTGTCCCAAGGGCCGGTTCGTGGCAGTCAAATGTCTGATCTATGGTCCGCTCTACTCCCTCATCTCGATCTACGCTCTGAATGATAATCAAGAAGAGTTCTACAAGGCCCTAGGGGAAGCTCTCCCGCACTTCTTCGAGGGCCAAACTATTATTGGGGGAGATTTCAATGGAGTCCCGGACCTGCTTAAGGACAAATCAAATCCTCCCGCCCGCAAAGACTAAGCTGGCAGCGAGGCTGCGCCAGTTGCTCAGAAACCTTGATGTGGTGGATACGTGGAGGGTGCTTCACGCTGACGAGTGAGACTATTCCTTCTACTCCTATGTCCACAGAACCCACTCCCGAATTGATCTCTTACTGGCCTCACCCCAAGTCCTGGCCTTCATGGACGACATAATCTTTGGTACTAGCGTGCTTTCTGATCACGCTCCGGTTACCTTGATACTCAGGGCCCATGACCCGGACCCTCTCCCAAGATGTAGATGGACCCCATTCGACCCTATTCTTGGGGACATGTCACTGAGGGACTCCATAGCGATGTCAATCAAGAACTTCTTTATGGAAAACCGGAATGAAGATACCTCCCCGGCTAATACCTGGGACGCACGTGGTGAGAGGAGCGCTAATTGCCCAAGGGGCAGCTTTTCACAAACGCATGTGACAGGTCTGCCAAGCTCTAGACAAGGTCCACGAGGCGGAAGCAGTCTGTAAGGCCAAAGGCTGGACCCCGAGAACCAACCGGGCCCTGCAGGCAACCCGTAAGAAGCTTGTCTTGTACCAAAATTAATAAAGCAAACAAACTTCTGGTGGAAAAACTCACCAAGGCTTAGAAGCAAAATACCATTTTAGGCCTGCGCGAGCCCCAAGACAGAGTCCAATTTGCTGATCAAGACAAGCTACAACTAGCAGTCGCCCACCTCACAGACACCATGTCAGCATCCCTGCGGTCGCTGGAGGAACAACAGAGCTACCTAAGGGGTGCTGCTCTCGCTCGCCTCACAGGCGCAACGAGAGAGAACCTGGAGGCCCCTATTACAAGTGAGGAGGTCGATGCTGCCATCAAGAGTCTCAAACCCAGGGGCCCAGGACCGGACAGGTATACGACCCGGTTCTATAAAATCTTTAGCCCCCTGCTGTTAGCCCCCATGACAACCCTTTTCAACTCCTTCGCCACCTCTGGGATCATCACCCCCTTATAGCAGGAATCGATCACAGTCCTCGCCCTCAAACCCGGAAAAGACCCCAGGGATAACACCTCGTATAGGCCCATCTCACTATTGAGCCCTGATGCTAATATATATTCGAAGGTCCTAGCAAACCGATTGGCGGGAGTCCTCCCTGACATCGTAGACCCGGATCAAACGGGTTTCATATTGCATAGATCGACTGCAGATAACATCCACAGGGTCCTCAACTTAGTAGACATCGCAAATCAGGACTCACAGAAGCTAGCCTTGCTGGCTCTAGATACCACCAAGGCATTCGACAAAGTTGATTGGGCATTCCTGCGACTCACCCTCGAGTCCTTCCACTTTGGGCCCACACTCCAAAAATTGATATTAGCGAACTACCAATCCCCGAAAACCCTTCAGAGGGTCAATGGCCTCCTGTCCGATCCAATCCCACTGACCTGTGGAACCAGACAGGGATGCCCCCTCTCCCCTCTACTCTTTGCCCTAGTCATTGAACATCTTGCCCACCAAATCCGTCTTAACCCCTGGGTCAAGGGCCTTGAAGTAGGCTCCTCACAGCACAAGATCGCACTTTATGCGGATGATGTGTTGCTATCCCTTACAGCCACTGCTGCTTCACTGAGGTCTGCCCTAGCGGAGATCCATAGGTTCGGGAGGGTATCCGGTTTCACCATTAACTTTGGGAAATCGGCAGCTTTGGGGATTGGGGTAGAACTAGAGGACCGGGAGTCCTTCAGATCCCTATGCTCGATCCGATTGAACGAGAAATCTATCCCCTACCTGGGGGTCCCGATCCCGGGCCACCAAGAAGACACCTATAGGGCAAATTTCCCCTCGCTCTTCAAGGACTTAGAAAGGGACCTCACACGATGACTCTTGCAAGAGATCCCGCTCCTGGGTCGTATAACGGCTTGTAAAATGAATCTCCTTCCATGATTTCTCTACGCTTGCACATCCCTCCCCACCACTATCCCGCGGCCCCCGCTCCAGCACCTGCAAAGGAAAGTATTCCGCTTTATCTGGAGAGGTAAAAAGTCGCGGATCGCCCAGAGGACCATGTTGGGCAGTCCCAGGCTGGGAGGCTTGGGAGTCCCTGACCTCCAAAAGTACCAGATGGCAGCACAGATAGCCCACACTCAGGCCTGGACCATCGTCTCAGGGCGCCCGAAGTGGGCAGAGATTGAACAGGCTTGCTTGCCCCTTCCCCTACGCTTCCTGTCACACCTCCGTACTCCCCTCCGCAGGACATGGTCAGGCATCTTGTCCTCCATTAATCACACCTTAAGAGCATGGGACTGGGCTCGCAGATGTAAAGGCATCCCGAGAGGCCTAAGCCCGTCCGCCCCAGTCTTTCATAACCCTGCCTTTTCACCAGGATCTTGCCTCCCGAATTTCAAGAACTGGATTGCAGGTGGCCTTAGCTCCCTGAACCAGCTCTTTGAGGAGAACAAACCGTGCACCTTTGAGCAATGCAAGAGTGCTTTCCGACTAGCAGAAACGGATAGGTTCTCCTACGCGCAACTGAGACATTGGTGCTCCCACTCTTTGACCCGCTTGGCGGCTACGCGAGCTCTTAGCCCCCTCGAGCTTACAGTTGCAGACCCACCAACTCGGGGAAGAATCTCGACACACTATAGGTTACTACAGGTAGACCTCCTAACCGCTAGAGCCTCCTATATGTCACAGTGGGAGGCAGACCTGGGACGCCCGATAGAGGACCAGAACTGGGTGGACATTTGGTAGAGGCCGCACTCGGCCTCCTTTTGTATTACCCACCGGGAGTGAGCACATAAACTACTACTACAATGGTACTACCCTCTGCTCCGACTACACCACTTCAACCAAGCTCTGGAACCCCTTATGCTGGCGCCGCTGTGGCCTCCCGGGATCCTACCTGCACATGTGGTGGTCATGCCAAGTGATAAAGGAGTTTTGGTCCCAATGTGTGGCTACTTTAGCAGACATCACCCAGGTGGAGATACCACTGGAGCCAGAACCTATCCTATTGGGAGTACCAATCCCAGGTATTTATCCGAGATCTGGCAGGAAGGCACCCCTCAACGCAATTCCTCCTCGCCGCAAAGATCACAGTGGCGCGCACCTGGAAGACTCCGGGGGGCCCCCTAATGATCCTATGGTGGTTAAAACTCTGGGACATTTTAATATCAGAGAAAATCACAGCAGCTAACAGGGGCTTCCTCCACCGCTTTTCATACACTTGGGCATCTGTGCTGGATTACGACCAGAACTTCCCAGCTCTAACTTTAAAAAAACCATGGCGCGTGGCAAAGGCTCTTCAAGTGGAGGGCAGGGAGCCAGTCTGGGCCTTTCCAGCGCTGGACCCCGACAGCAGTTGAGTGGGAGGGAGAAGAGGAAGGGGTCAAGGGGATTTTTGAGTATTGAACTGGAGGTGACTGGAAATGTCTGAAAGCTAATTATCATCGATGTGCTGGTTTAAAATAAACAAGTTAAAAACAAAAGTAGTGGCATATTGTGGGACAAGGATGATTGTTCTCACAGTAACAACAGTAGAAGGGTGGTTGTTAAAAGGGACACAGCAACCGAAAGAGAAGCATCCTGACAAATATATCAAATGTACTGAAGAAGTCTTTACCAATTGTAACATTTTAGGTCGAGAAGTCCTGAAAGTAAAGACAACCAAAAAAGTGATGGGTGGAAGGTTTTGAATGAAACTGAACCACTGACATTGCTCTGGGCAACCTTCCACACCAACGTTATTTAGCCCGCCTGCGCCATTGCAAACGGGGTCCAGCCATATGCAAATCAGTCAGGTACTACCACCAATGGTAGCAGCCCAGCCCAAACTGCTAGGCCATGTCACCTCTGCACAGAAACACAAGCAACTCCAGACATGTTTCAGCATTGTTGGGCCTCCTCAGTGAGGTGCAGCCTGGTTCCCTATTGCACAGCGAGCAAGAGACCTACATCTGGGCATAACCGCTCTCACATAGTGAGACAAACTACAACCAACAAAGTTATGGGTGGGAGGTTTTGAATGATTCTGAACCACTGGCATTTCTCTGGGCAACCTTCCACACCACGTTTTTTTAGCTTGTCTGCACCATTGCAAAAGGGGACCAGTCATATGCAAATCAGTCAGGTATTGCCACCAATGGCAGCAGCTGTGAGGAACTCATGGTGACAACAGTAAAGACAGACACAAAAGATCACAGTTAGAGGGTATTTATTGAACAATGGTTGCAGGGTCGCCTAAATTTAAGATGCAAGCGTCAACCATCAAATGAAAATAATGCAGTCCAAGTGGAGGTATGTCAAAATAAAAAGGCCTATACTAAGAAACCTATTTCCAAACCTCACAGCTAATATAAAATAATATGTCCGGATGCGGCGGCTTGGGTCTCCCTTCCCCACGTTCTGAGCACTGGGTAAGGCGGGATTTTGGAGCACAGCAAACAAGCTTTCTCGGCACGAGTCAACTGTTGTGTTACAGCTTATCACGAGCCTTAAGTCTCTTGCCTTCAAGGGCCTGACGTGTTCAAATAACAAAACAAAAAGTTTCTTCAACAAAATGAAAGTTTGTTTCTTGGTTCCACTAGCGTGAGGATTTTTCATCCCTGGCTTCCCCTATTCCGGGTGCTGACACTTCTTTACTTTTAGCCTCCCTTCTCTGGGTTCACTACATTTCTCCTTCGCTCAGGCATCTTAATGGCTTTTTAAAACAGTTCCAGTGGGCATCCCTCAGACGGGTTTACACGTGTCAACACACTGTTTCTTGGGACTTTAGACTTGCCCCCTCTTCGCCAGCATCCCTGGGTCGGGGTCACCCTTGATAACTTCACATTCACTTTACTTTCAAGTATTGTTTTTTTTTTGATAACACATTTTATTAGATTTTGTGCAATAAACAACAACCAACAAGACTATAAGATTTTGCATACAGTTGACAGAGTAGCACGGACGAAAGTACTGAAAACATAAGCAAGCGCAGCGACACATATGACATAATATATATGAGCAGTTGAGGCAGTGGACAGTTCATGGGTGGTTATATTGCGTAAAGTGCCCCAAAGATTGATGTTAGCAGATATGGTCTTTGCAGGGCTACACGCGAATGCGTACTGTCAATATTGCATCAGGTTTATATTGTCTGTTCCCATCTACCCCAAATCTTATCTGCTTTGCCCGGGCAACCTCTAGCTTGATAGACTCGGCGTTCCGTTAAGATGACTGCATCCACATCCGATATCCAGTGACTATGTTTCGGGGTGTTTTCTGAACCCCATAATTGCGCTATATTCCTTTTCGCAATTCCTGTGGTAGTCGAAACAAGTAGCTTTTCGAATCGTGATAGTTCTAGAGTATCTGCAATGCCCAAGAGCAGGAGTTTCGGGTCTGTCGGAACTGGGCGAGACATGACCCTCTCGCGCTGCATTTATGCCAGAAGCGTTGAATACGTGTACACTGCCAGAGGATGTGGTAAAAGGATCCTTCTTGTTTGCAGCGTAGGCACTTGGGGTCAGTCGATTTGCCCCAATTGTACAGGGTTATTCGGGGATAGTATATCCGATGTAGTATCTTGAGTTGCACCAGCCGAATTTGTGCCGAAATTGCGCATTCTCTAGGATACATTAGGATTTCAATCCAATCTTCCGGTAATATAGGGCCAATATCATTTTCCCATTTCGTCTTCAGGGTCAGTAGCTCTTTCGTGCCAAATGAGGATATAACATTGTACATGGTAGACGTGACCTTATTATTAACCTTATCCATTACTATATTCCTTTCGATAGGTGTACATTCCGGCATGTCCACGAGCTGAGCTCTGTGTACGACAAGTGCGTGTTGTAGTTGTCTGTGGTGATACTGTTCAGATTCTGGCAAGCCATGTGCTGCAGCCAGCTCGGGGAACTGCATCAGCTGGTCGTTCACGACTATCTGTTGGATCGTTTGTATGTCAGCCACAACCCAGGTTGGCCATTTCGGGAGGTTGGCAAGATTCGGAAGGTGGGCATTGTTCCAGATGGGCTGGACTAGGGTAATTTTATTATCCCAACCTAAGTGTTTGTGTATTTCCTTCCATATCAAGGCTGTGTGCACTGCTATCGTGTGTTCAGGCGGGTGAGTCTGTTTGCAGTAGAGGCTTTCGAGTGGGGACATACCATGTCTCGCCGCTAATTCGGCTCTTATGTGAGGGATGCTCGGGTCTCCATGTAGAATATCGTTGACTGTTGCCATCTGAGATGCCCAATAATAGATCTGGATGTTCGGGAGTCCTATTCCCCCTTCCCAGACTGAGCGTTGGAGAGTGTGGAGGGCAATTCTTGGGCGCTTCCCACCCCATAGGAGTGTACGTGTTGTGCTATTTATACTGTGGAATTCTACAGCGGGGACGTGGAGGGGGGCATTCTGGAGAACGTATAAAAAGCAGGGTAAGGTCAGCATCTTAAAGAGCGCTGCCCTGCCTAATAGTGTCAGTGGGAGTGCTTGCCAGTGGGTTACATCTTGCTCATATCTTTTAATAAGTGGGTGTAGATTTTGTTTTACGTAGCTATTTAGCTCATTTGCGATTAGAATACCCAGGTATCGGAACTGGTTAATTTCAACTTTATATGGGGAGCCCGATGTCGGAACGCAATCTATTCCCTTAACTGGGAATAGCACAGATTTGGACCAGTTTACTTTAAGTCCGCTAAAGGATCCATATTCTATTAGAATTTGCGTGACCACAGGGCAGGAAGATGTTGGGTTGCCCAAGTACACTAGGAGATCATCTGCATAGAGGGATACTCTATCTTCCCAACTCGGACCCCATCTAAAGCCAGTCCACGTGGTAGTGTCCCTCAGGAGGGCTGCTAATGGTTCTATGATCAGTGCAAACACCATTGCCAAAAGTGGGCAACCTTGTCTGGTTCCTTTCCCTAGTCGGATAGTGCGCGACGGCCACCCATTTACTTTAACCTCGGCTATTGGGTTATTGTATAGGAGTTGTACCCATTTTATGAACGGTTCTCCGAAGTGCATCCTACGCATTATGGCCCATAGCGCCTCCCAATGAACAGAGTCGAATGCTTTCTCGAAGTCTATGGCCAGCAGAGCCAGGGATTGTTGCAGGGCCGGGGCTCTTTCTAGTGCCAGATGTAGTCTGCGAATGTTCATTCTAGTCGACCGCTGGGGCATGAAGCCACATTGGTCCGGGTGGATCAGTGACGTGATGACTAGTTGTAATCTATTGGCTAGAACTTTGGCCAAAATTTTTGCCTCACTATTCTTCTGGGGGTTTACCTTTTTTGGGGATCACTATGATGGTGGCTTTGCGAAGATCAGATGGGAGCTCGCCTTGGGTTAGGGAATGTTCAAACACATTAAGTAAGTGTGCGGGTATGTCCAGGTGGTGTAGCTTTTTCCAAATGTCAATTGGGAACCCATTCGGGCCCGGGGTCTTACCAGCCTGCAGTTGCATAATGGCAGTTGATATCTCGGTAGTAGTGATTTTGCTATCTAGGGTGGTGATCTGGTCTGTGGTGAGTGTTGGGAGGTCGATGTCAGCTAGTATGGTACTATCTACAGTATTGGTGGGGGGTTCGTAGAGGTTCTCGTAGAACTCAGCAAAGCGTTCAGCGATCTCTGCATCGACGTGGACTAGGTTTGCGTTTAGGGTTCTGATGCATTTCACCTTCGATTGTCCCTCATCTCGTTTTTCTAGCCACGCAAGCAGTTTGCCTGCTTTGTCTCCCGTTTCATATACACGTGCCTTCATTGCTGCGTGTGCTTTCTTGGCACAGTCTAAGGATAAATTATGCAGCTTCCTCTGTGCCATTAGTAAGGCTCTGTTTGACTCCGGGGTGTCATTGGCAATGTGGTCCAGTTCTTTGGACATGACTTCAGTTTCAGCTTCAACGAGTTTTTCGCGATGCATCTTTTTCTTATGGGACGTCCATGATATGATTGCTCCGCGCAGGACTGGTTTGTATGCCTCCCATAGCGTATTAGGATTATCAATCGAATCTGTATTAAGTTCAAAGTAGTCGGAGGTGGCGGTCTCCATCATCTCCTGAAATTCAGGGAATCCCAAATAGTAGGAGTTTAGACGCCATGAGGGAGGCGGTCTTGGTCTGGCTGTTTCCAGTTCCAGCAGCAGTGGAGAGTGGTCAGAGATTCCTCGGGGAAGGAGGGATGCATCGTTTATTTGGTGGATATTTTGGTGTGGGAGGAAGAAGTAGTCTATCCTGGACATCGAGGCGTGGGCTCCCGAGTGGTAGGAATATTGGCGAGTCTGAGCATGGAGGGCTCTCCACGCGTCACAGAGGCCCATTGCTGACACAAAGGAAGCCAATTTGGTCGTGGTGGTGGGGTTCCTGGCTCTCAGGTGCGTGCGGTCGAGCGTGTAGTCCATGACCTCGTTAAAGTCTCCCCCTATCACCGTTGTGTCTGTAGTTCTCGCTGCCAGGATAGGGGTAATGTCCTTTAGCAGGTCGTTGAGGAGAGCTGGCGGGGAGTACACTGCCATGAGTGCCAGTGTTTGATTCCATAGTGTTGCTTGAATGTATGCATAGCGGCCTCCCCTGTCCAGCAATACGTTCGTGATCACTAACGGAAGCCTCTTGTGGATTAGTATGAGGACCCCTCTCGCTCCCATAGAGAAGCCTGCGTGTACCGCAGTGCGGTAGTTAGATTTTTGGAAGAATTTGCATGTGTTTCCGGGAAGATGTGTTTCGGTCAGTATGACTATGTCTGGGGAATGTCTATTTAGGTGTTGCAGGACTAGCCGTCTTTTGATGCTGGCACCCAGTCCATTCACATTCCATGCCAGGAGTTTAAGCTTATTTTGGGTTGGAGTGTTCCTGGTTGTCATTGTCAGTGTGGAATTTGCTTACACAGATGTATTTCCTTGGTTGCATGCGCAACAGTTCCGTCATATTTGGTCCCTATAGCATACTCGTCTTGCCTCTGTATGATAAACATTGAATAACTGTAACAAACCCAACTCCCCCCTCCCTATACTCCACCCACAACTGAAGCATCTGTCGACCCGGTGTTAACTTTTGGAACAATTTAACAATAATCTACATCTGCCTGCCCCGTGACAATCCGCGTCTAGGGCACGGGTGTGCCAGTTGTTGCGCCCCAGGGGGAGGCACAAGGCAGGATGGTGGGACTCCGCTATACGGTGTCTCGAATTCGCTTAGTTTAGTGTCCGAGGTCTGGGGGGGCGCTGTGTGGGCAGCCGCCAGCCAGAGTTGCCATCATGGTCACATTTACGTTGTACAATACAGCACCTCTACGGTATCTTAGTAGAGGTTTGGATATTCGAGATATTGGTTATATCTACTAAACTTCTGCATGTTGTGGGATTCCGTCGGGTTGTTGTTGCTGCGATTCCCGATCAGGTGGTCGGTCAGGGCGAGGTCTATTCCGTTCTCCTCTCCTTCGTCCGTCAGCGCTCCAGTCGCCGTCTATGTGTCTTTCGGCCCAGCTCCACGCCTCATTAGGATCAGTGAAGTGGACTGTCGTATTCTTGTGGTATATTTTAAGTTGGGCGGGGAATATTAGCCCATATTTGACTCCCATTACTTGCAGGCGTTTTTTGAGGGGATCAAATGATTGGCGCGCTTTCTGTACTTCTCTGGTGAAATCAGGGAAGAATGCGATCCTTGATCCGTTGTATGTAATAGTCCCTTTGGACCTCGCCAATTGCAGTACTGTGTCCCTGTCTCTATAGTTTAGGAACCTCGCGATGACTGTACGTGGTGGTGCTCCTGGTGTGATCTTGCCGGTGGGAATGCGGTGGGCTCGCTCGATAGAGAAGAATTTGGAGAAGGACTGTGCGTCATAAATATCCGCGAGCCACCCCTCAAGGAAAAGTTCCATGCAATCTCCTTCTGCTTTTTCCGGAAGACCCAGTATGCGGACATTGTTACGTCTCGATCTGCCCTCACTCTCATCTGCTCTTGATTCCAGGAGCTTTATGCGTGCCAACATGCCAGACATCTGTCGGTTCACCCCGCGAAGGTTGTCCTCGGTTTCGGAGATCCGCATCTCCAGTTCCCCGGTACGTGAGGTCAGCTTCTGCAGATCATGTCTTAGCAAGGATACATCCGCACCAATACTGTCCATCTTTTTCTCCATGGAAGTTCTAGAACTGGCAATAGCACCCATAATGTCTCTGAGGGAGATATTATCCTCCATGCAGTCTGATTCTTGTTGCGTTGGCCTTTCCGGGGAGCGAGTGAGTGGTGTGGTTGTGTATTGTTCAATCCTGCTTTGTGTGGAGGTCTTCCTGGGCCTATCCTTCCCCATTGCAGGTGTGGTAGGGAGGTGGTGGTAGAGGTTCACCCGGGGGGGGTGTTCGTTGGAGGGCAGGAGGGTGGGCGTTATTATTCGGGGGGGGGGGGGTTCGGTTATGGTAGCTCCGCACTTACGGCTCTTCGAAAGAGGAGCTTCTACAGTCCATGTGCACGCATCTGGGTGCGTGTTGGGGAAGACTCCAGAGTTGGGTCTGGTCCGGCCGAGGGATCGAAGTCCTGTGCACCGCGACTGAGTGGGTGCTTCTCCCTGTATCGCTCGTGACGATGTGTGGGTGCGCCTCGAGTGTGCCGAGGGAAGTTGGCGCCGATTGTTTCCGAGGATGTATATGGCGGGTGGTTAGACGCACTTCTGGGTAGGCTTGGGGGCTCAAGGGTGGTGGGCACACATGGCCCGGCAGGAGTGGCGTGGATTGATCAATGCCCTTTTCTGTACAGCTAGAGGGCCTAAAATCACTCGCCGGCAGGAGTATCTCTCCGGGGTCCGGAGCTTCGCCTAGGAGATGCCACACTTACGTTTGGGCCCAGAGTGTGGGTCCAATCCCCCGTCTCCCCCTCTCCTTACCGCTAGTCCGGGTCGCCAGCGGCGTTGTTTCAGTAATCTTCTGATGGATCTCACAGGCTGAATACTGGGTTGGTAGGGCCCGTTCTGGGCCGTGCGTGTGCCACGTGTCAGGAGGCGAGGACCACTTCCCTTCTCCCTCGCCTCCTACCTCGGCGCTTCGGCGGGGGAGGGCGCCTTCGTATTGCTGGAGTTGCCGGCGATCCGGGGGGGGGGGGGGGAGGATAGTTCTCGTTGATCCTCTGCCCTTCGAGCGAGGTGGCGGTGTCGGTGTGGTTCACCCCAGGTTCTCCCCCATGATCTGGGTACTGGGTCTCGTGCTCTATGTGTCCGCTCGCAGCCGTCCGGATGTGTTTTTGCGGCGGTTGGGACTCCCCGCGGGAGCACCCGTTGCCGCGTCGTTCAGTCGGCGCGGACTTGTCCCCGGGAGGCGAGTGGACGAAGGCTCCTGGCGGTCGCCTCGCACTTCGCGGCCAGTGCGTGGGTAACCACGCGCACTTCGTAGTTTCCCCGGGGTGGCTGCAATTCAGGGATTCTCGGTTTCTCTCTCGGTCTCACCCTCGCTCGTCCTCAGACGGCCATCTTGGTTGGTGATTACGGTCCGCGGCTTGTATGCATTGAGGGCGATATTTCACGAAGCCCGCACCGATTCGGGTCCGTGATGTTCCGACTCGAAGCGGCAGGATTTCAGACATCGCTGTAGTATTTTAAAGCTTAATATCTATATTTCTAAAGGCAGGATGGATGTAGGATTAGGCTGGCGGCCGGGAGCAGCGAGGAATCACGTCCTCATCCTACGCCTGCTGGCCACGCCCCCACTTTCAAGTATTGTTGGATTCACGTCCCTTGCTTTCTCTCAAAGCGGGATTCACTTCCCTTGCTTTCACTCAGTTTGCAGATCAAAGTCTTTCAATTGTACAGGGAATTTACTGGACCTCCTGTATGACCTCTTTTGAGGGATGGGGAAAAGTTGTTGAAAGAATTGGGATACTGTCTCTCACCCGTCAGTGTCCCAATCCCACTCCCCGAGGGTCCCACATCCAGGTGATCCTCCCTCACTGGTCCACCCCCAGGAAATGGCTCCAATATCGATGGCCGTGTCCTGGCCACCTGGATGACAGATCATCAGAGATCAGCTAGGGAGACACCTTCAGGTTTCTCACAAAGCCCAGCCCAAACTGCTATGCCAAGTCCACACTTGATGGAAACACAAGCAACCTCAGACATGGTGGGACCAAGCCTGATTTGCATATGGTCATTCTCCATCTGTAATGGCTTGGCAGGTAAAGAACGATGGTCTGAAGGGATACTCAGAGCAATGCGATAGGTTACAATTCATTCTAGAGCTTCCAGCCATCACTCCTTGTTTTTGCTTTGTCATCTGAATGGGACGGGTATGCCCAGACGGCCTAGAGACCCAAGCTCCTCCTCACTGATGAGGCCCAACAAGACCGAAACATGTCTGGGGATATTTGTGCTCTCATGCAGATGGGATATCGAAGATAAATCAAAGACTTAAAGTAAAAATTATCTAAAGGCCAATATCCGCTTGCAACCAATTAAGGACAAGGAGATGAAGACCTTCAATTTTTCACCCATATCAGAAGGGGAACTTGCCAGAATCACTGCCCAATTAAAAAACACAAGCTGTAAGGGTGCCCCCTGCTCGTCAATTATGATCAAGGAGTGTTCCCATTTCAATCCCTGCGCTCACAAAATTTGTGAATGCCTCTTTTGGTCAGGAGTGTTTTTCCGATGATATAAAAAATGCATGGATCACTCTTCTACTAAAAAAAAAAAAAATCCAACCTCTGCCCCCTTACGACTTCTAATTATAGACCAAAAACAAACACTATGTTCCTTTTGAAAATATTGGACAGAGTAGTGTACAATCAGATCTTGCTCTTTCTTAACAACAGTCAGATTTCGTATAAATTTCAATCTGGCTTCCGTCAACACCAGGAGACAGAGACAGCCCTCTTAGCCTTACAATCACATTTACATAAAGGCATGGATGATGGGCAAACCGCCTTATTGATGATCTTGGATCTTTCATCGGCTTTCGACCTGGTGGAACATTCAATTCTGTCCACCAGGTTGAGGGAAATTGCAAACTTCTCACATCAAGTTATCCAATGGATCTTGTCTTTTCAAAGTGGCAGCCAGGTTAGGGAGGCTAATGACTCGGCAGAGGCAAATACAGTGCCTTTATTATTTGGGGTTCCTCAAAGAGCCTGCTTATCCCCTTGTTTTTATACTATTTTTATGATTCCGTTTTTCTTCATGTAAGAGCAAGAAGGGATTGTCTTTGCCAATTACGCCGACGACACGCAATGCGTTATCCCAATCTCAGGAGTACATTTCAGCAATCAAATTTATTTGAAGATCCAAAAATGGATGGTGGCCAATGGCTTGGCACTTAACAGTGCCAAAACGGAACTCTTGTTCGTTGGCTCTGACATTAAATTGGAGAAGTTAGGCCCCATGTACATGCATTTTTGTATAAATAAATGTGTAATTGAGGTAAAAAGCAAGGTTAAGATGCTAGGCATCATATTAGACAAGAAGCTCAATATGAAGGCTCAGGTGAGCAGTTTGGTTTCTTCGTCCTCCGTTGCTATGTCATCTTCGGCCTCTGATTTCCAAGAAAAACACTGAGACCCTGGCAAGAGCCATTATTTGCTCCAAACTGGATTACTGTGGCAGCTTTTTGATAGGTGTCACCACGACAGATTTCCATTGTCTTCAGGGGGGGCAGAATGGGGCAGTGAGGATCATCAAGGGACTTCATTGCAGAGACCATGTGTCGGAGGCGCGAAGGAGCATGCATTGGCTCCTGGTATAACGCACAAATGTATGAGCGGTCACATGCCATCTTACTTAATGGAAGACATTGTTAAGAAACCCAGTACTCGTCTTCTCAGATCATATAACACAAACCTGCTGAAAACAATATATGGTCATTGCATCGAATGAAATAGCATCGAATGCCATACCAGAGAAAATAAGTGACGAAAAAAAAGCATTGAATGCTTTTTTATTTCAAGGTAAAGGGTTTACTTTTTTTCTCTGGTATGGCATTCGATGCTATTGCATTCGATGCAATGACTATAAACCCTGACAACGCTGCACTGCAAGACCAATAAAGCACGTAATGGAGCTTTCACCATAGCGGCCCCCCTCGCATGGAATGCCTTAACTCCCGCTCTGAGAAACATTGTCTCGACAGAAGACTTCAAGAAGAAATTAAGGACCTTTCTTTTTTCCTAAACACTGATGGTTAACGGTTGGCCACTACACCTACAAACTGCTGAGCAATTAGGTTTATGTCATTTCTTCTGTATTATGTCTGCGCCCTTAAGAACCGGGTTACGCAATACAAATGGATAAATAACTAAATGTGATCTAGTAGTTTGGGCTGGACTGCCCCTTTTGGGGTGGGACCAAGTCTGATTTGCATATGGTCTTTCCCCTTCTGTAATAGCTTGACAGGAGAAGAACAATGGTCTGGAGGGTTGCCCAGAGAAATGCCAGAGGTTAACATTCATTCTAAACCTTACAGCCATCACTCCTAGTTTTTGCTGAAAGTAAAGACTAAACATTCTTTTGATCTGTGTCGTATAATATAAAAGAAGACCATTAATCGTCATAACCAGGATTATCATTGGTGCCATTTTCATTGATGGAATTGGTATGGGATCTTTCCAACAAATACCAAAGAATTGTTGCCAGTGGATTTTTGTTTGATTAACTTTTGCTTTGACATGGAACTGATCAGAACTGGTTCAAGAATTTGCTTCTCCTTTGAACATTTTGAAGTTGCCTCTAAAGTCTGGGGACAGGATCTTACTCAGGGTAGGTGAATGTCATCCAATTATTGTTTAATATTGTGTGTTATCCTGTTTTGCTTTATTATTTCCTATGCAGGTTTGTTGTTTAGAGTGAGGGTCAGTTTCACCATGCTAGAGATTGTTCCCTCAGCCTTTAGATGATGTAGGGAATCGCATGGTAGAGTAAGGCAAGCAAGGCTTTATTTGAAAACATTTACTTTAATAAAATGTCATACTTTGAGAAATCTCCAACCAGTTGTCTGCCTCGCATTACTGACCCCTCACAGGTCCCACTTGCCTCGAACCAGAGGGAGGGTCTTGCTGAGCGGGCTCACCTCCCTAGCCTGACCGGGAGTTGCTCTCCCCTGGGGAGAAGGGGCAAATACTCTTGATTCGTCACAAGGAACTTGTCAGTACAAGATCCTGAGCAGATTACAAGTTGCTGAGGGGTTGTCACCCATCGCAACTATGTGTTGGGGTTTCGTTTGCAGCGAGGGTAGCGCCAACAAGGATAAACTGTGTTGCAGATGGGCTTGCTGTGCAGATCATACATCACGTAAATAACTAGAGAAAAAATAGACAGTGGAGCTGGGAGGTTTTCTATAAAGAAGCTGGCTGGGAATATATGCAAACTGGGCTGACAGATTGAAATCTAAACGTCCAGCACCCGCTTACATGACGGTGCTTACCTCTTCAGAGACGTGAAGGGACCAACGGCAACAACTGCTTCCAACAGCCTTCAACAACACTCAGCATTGCGCGCTGTGCCAGTATTCGCTCTTCAAAGACATGGCTGTTGTCACCTCCTCACACGTCCCCACAACAACAGCAAGGTTTCAGGCAAGTCTGCCTTCAATTGCACTCACTTTGGCACTCTATGCTGGCGGTTCTTTTTAATGGCACGGCTAGTTTCACCCTCTCACAGGCCCCCACAACAACGGCAAGTTTCCCGGCAGTTCCACCTGGCAGCACCATTTTACAAATTAGGAAGTGCACATCAATCTATGGGTTCTGGGATAAAATCTTTAGACATCCAGGAGATCTTATCCACAGAGCTTCCCATGGCTATGCGTGAGAAGACCATCCAGTCCTGTCCTGTTCTTTCCCTTTGGATTCTTTCCCATTTTAAAATTTAAAATTAGATGGCCCAGAATTCCAAGCAAAAACAGAACTGCATGGCCAGGGGAAACTCGAGCGCTCTGTTTCCACCATGATGCCTACAAAATCCAAGATGATTCTCTAGCCCTGTTCCTAAAATGAGTCTTCTAGCCTTATTCCCAAGATTATTATTCTAGCATTATTCCCAAAGCCACTCAGCCGGCAACAACATTTCTAAGAATGGCATCTGACCTGATGAAGCGATGCATAGCCTTTGCGCTGGATGGGTAGGGCATACCGTTATACACTGACTCTGTGAATGTGCTCGTTTATGTGTGTGCGCTGTGCAGGTGGAACATTATCAAAAGTAGTTCCCACCTCAAACAAGTCCCCTTAGACATTTGGGAGCACACTAAACTGCATTTACCATGGGAAACTATGCCACGACTGATCCGATACAAGTCTTGTAAACCCCAATTGCATGCTAGAATAAGTCCTTTATTTATTTATTAGAAATCTTATACAGTGCGCTACATGACCGCAGGCCCCTGGGCGCACACAAAAAGTACAAAACAGAACGGTAAGAGACAAATTGTGAAGAAATAAGTCAAAATGGATGGAAATGTCAGGAGGAGAGGCAGAGGGCAACTGATCAGAAGACTGATTGAACAACATTTTCTTAAGTCCCTTTTTTTAAAAATCCAAAGTCGAGGAAATGGATCTAAGAGTCAGCGGAAGGGAATTCCAGGCAGTCGGGCCACACACATGAAAGCTCAGACAACCCGCGGAACTCCAGTCTGAACCCAGGCTGAACAGGTTTGAGTTGATTCTCGGATATTATGGAGCGTGCTTGGATATAATGCTCGAGTCAGGCTGAGAGATATTTGGGTGCTAATTCAAGAAAGCACCTGTGTGTCAAAGTGAGAGTCTCGTGCATCTCTCTCTATTTTACAGGCAGCCAGTGCAAATTCCATCTTGCTTGCGTAACATGAGCACACTTAAACAAGCCTGTAATGGCACGCACAGCACCATTCTGAGTGACATGGAGGGAACAAAAGGCCAACTAAGAGCAACCACACAGGTGGCTGTAGCAGTAATCCAGTCATGAATCTATGAAGGCTGTAGCCAGAATGGCGACATTCTCGGTTGACACAAAAGGTCAGATATTGCTGAGCAACCTATTGACAAGGCAACAGGTTCTACGCATCTGAGCCACATGATGCTTCATAGCCAGTTCCGAATCGAAGGCGACACCCAAAGTCTTCACCTTCTTAACCACAGGAATAACAGCATTAAGAATGGTGAAGCTAAGATACTCCGAAGGAAAGGATTTAAGTTTAGGTGCTGAGGACACATTGAGAAGCTCAGTTTGGATGGCATTCAGAGCCAACTAGTTCGCAGCCATCCACTCATGGATTGTTTAGATTAGCTGAGTCCGTGGCATATTGTCCAGAGAGTTTCATGACAACCTGAGTGTCATCAGCATAATTAGTATGCTGGACACCGAGGTTGTCCAACAGTACCAGAAATGGAATAATATAGACATTAAAAAGATATGGGGAAATACAAGAACCCTGAGGCACCCCACAGGTGATGGAGGGCACGGAATGGTCACCCCCACTAACAACTCCGGCCTGTCCTGGCCCCAGGAAAGAGGAGATCCATGAGGTTGCTGAACTAGAGCAGCCAACTACAGATTGAAGTTGTTCAACTAGAAGAGCGTGGTCCACAAGATCAAAAGCCGAACAAAGAGCCAAAAGCATCAGAATGGCAGAATGGCCTTGCTCCACAATATTAAGGAGGTTGGCTTTGAGATCCAGTAGAGCCGTCTCCGTACCATGAGGGGCTCTGAAGCCGGACTGATGGGTCCCCTAAATTATTATTTTACTTGAGAAAACACTGAAATTGTGTGGATATGCCGCCTTATCCAAATTCTTTAGGATAAATTGAACATTAGTGATAGGGCGGTAGCCATCTGTCACAAAAGAGTCGAGATGCTTCTTCAGGAGGGGGGAAATCCAGGCATCCTTAAGAAGTAGGGGAACGGAGCCTTCAGAGAAGGAGAGATTAGCACATTTCGTAACCCAGGGGCACAGTACATTGAAGCACTTAATAAATAGGCTAGATGGGCAAACATCCCCTTCGTCACGAGGTAGGTTTCATGTGCGAGACCAATTGGGCGATAAAGGGTTCGGTACAGGGAGAGAAAGCAAAGATGGGTGACTCAGTGGTAGTCGACAATGCAAATTCTCCAGGAACCACAGGCAAATCTCTAGAATTAAGAGAGCCCCTTAACGCATGAGAGGCATTTTGATGCGCAATTACCTTGTTGGTAAAGGCATAGTGAATCGATGGATGCCAATCATCATTTTTAATAGGGCCGGGCGCAAGACAAAGTTTGGTCTTAAATTCATTAAGTATAGCAAAAAGCTCATTGGAGCTAGACATGGCTTGACAAATCCTGTCATTCAAAGTTGCAGATTTTGCCTTTATAATGGCTGCCTCACATTGCTTGATAAGGCCACTATTTATTTATTTGTATTTGTAAAGTGCACTACAGCCAATAGGCATTGAGGCGCTGTTGCAGAAAATATCTTAGTTAGAGGTAGAGGGCTTTGCTCATGGTTACAGGGAGCGAGGCCAACTAGGGTGCAGTAGTAAGTACATGGGTGACAAAACAATAGAAAAGCAGGTTACATGCACGATTAACGTAGCTCAGAGCACAGTGGCACAGTGTTTAAGTTACAGGAATACGGTTAACAGTGTTTAGTAACACAGAGAATGCTTGGCTCATGGTTACAAGAAGCAAAGGCATACCAGGGTGCAGAGTACAGGTACAGTGTTTACAAGCTTAGGTAAGGTAACTTATGTCCATCAAAGCCAGAGTGGGCAGTTTATACAAATAGTAGTGTTTTGACAGCTTTCCTGAAGGCTGTGTGTGAGTCAAAGCATCTTAAATGCGGGGCGAGGGAGTTCCAATTGGTAGCAGCGATGATTGAGAAGCTTGAACCTCCTGCACGGATCCTAAGGGTCTTAGGAATCGTGATAAGGTTCG
The DNA here is from genome assembly GCF_040938575.1 of Ambystoma mexicanum. Classification (NCBI taxonomy): domain Eukaryota; kingdom Metazoa; phylum Chordata; class Amphibia; order Caudata; family Ambystomatidae; genus Ambystoma; species Ambystoma mexicanum. The sequence continues at coordinate 321,177,197 of NC_090935.1, forward strand.
ACTAGGCGCTTCTAGCAGGCCGGTCCGTGGAGGGTCTGGCAATCCTGTGGGTGAGGTACATTGGAGACATTTGTGGGTAAGGGTGAGGGTTTTAAAGATGATGCGTTACTTGATTGGGAGCCAGTAGACCTTTTTCATGGTCGCTGAAATGTGGTCCTTATTGGATATGCCAGTTGCCACCCTCAGGGCATTGTTTTGGATGGTCTGCAGTTTTCTGATGTTTTTTACCAACGTGCCAGTCAGGAGGGAGTTGCAATAATCTAGCCGAGACCCAATTATGGCTCTGGCGATGGTAAGGCAGTGTTCTGTCAGAAAAGGTCTAGCTGCGTTGAGCAGTTTAGAGTGGTAAGCCACTGCAGACGCTATGGCATACACCTGACTGACCATGGAAAGGTTAGAGTCTAAATAGACACCTAAGGTTTTTACCGTTTGGGAGACTGGGATGTGGTGGTTATCAATAGAGAAAGATTTTTTTTCAATCGAGTTTCTTGATAGTTCCTGGTGAGCCAATGAGTAGACGTTCGGTTTTTTCACCGTTAAGGCACAACCAGTTTTATGCCATCCAAGTTTTAATCGTGGCGTAAATAGAGTTTAAGGTTTCCCCATCAACCTCATAGTCCTCAGTTAGGGGGGATGAGGACTTGTGTATCATCAGCATAGTTCATATATGTGATGCCCAGTGCATCCAGTAGGTTGAATAGCAGCCTCATGAACAAGTTGTAGAGAGTGGGTGAGATGCACAATCCTTGTGGGACTCCGCATTTAATAGGTTTGGGGCTGGCACATGCTTAATTAGAAAAAAAATGTCATGACTCTTTCCTGGAGAAATGAGGTAACCCAGGCTATGGCGCTGGGCATGAAGTTGGCAGCGGTGGAGAGGTGGTGGCAGAGGGTGTCTTGGTCCACCAAGTCAAAAGCTGCAAATATGTCGAGGAGCAAAAGGAGGGCAGGTTTTTGAGGTCCAACAGTGCGGTTTCGGTCCCATGGTCAGGATGGAAGCTGGACTGCCGGAGACCCAGGATCTCATTTTCCTCTAGGAATTTGTGGACCTGAAGGTAAGCTGCTTTGTCGAGGATTTTTAATAAGAACGGGACCGTGGTGAGGGGCCTGTAATTTGCTGGGATGGTAGGGTCGAGTGCGGGTTTCTTCAGAAGTGGCCTTACCCAGGTTTCTTTGAGGCAGGCTAGTACATAGCCTGAGGTGAAGGAGGCGTTGATAAAGGCTGCGACGAATGGTGCGAGGGAGGATGCACTTTCTTTAATAATATTTGCAGGGCAGGCATCTTCCGTACAGTGGGAGGGTTTGATCGATTTGAAGAGGATAGCGACTTCCTGTACGTTCATTTCTTTGAAGGAGAAGGCGGGAGCGTCACAGGAGGTGTTACGGTTGAGGTTGGCTAACCGGTGTTGTAAGGCCTGTTGGTGTTCAATGATTTTCTTTTGAAGGATGTTCAAGTTGTCCATCCTGGATATTGTTACACCAGTCTTTATTTTTAGTGCGGGCTGGGGGTTGGCTTCTCAAGCTCTCTGAAGATAGCGTTTGCTATCTTGGTGTTGAACGAGCTGGCCTTGGCTTTGATTATGACAGCTTTCTATTCTTTAGAGATGGTCTGGAAGCCTTATTTGGCAGAGTCACTTGGCTTCGCTAGCCAGGCTGTTTTTGCAGTTCTTTTCCTGACGCGTAGCTCCAAAAGCTCAGGGGCGAACCAAGCATTAGTGTGTTTAGTACGCTTGGCTTTCCTGAGGGTAAGAGGGGCTAAGGCTTCCGATGCTTTGGTGATGGAGTTGTAGGTGGAGGCAAGGGTGTCTGGGTCATTAGAGAAGTGAGGCTGGTGGGCTGGCACAAGGAGGTGGGCTAGTGCCGTTTGGCAGAGAATCCAAGGGTGTGGTGGGCTTTTTAGCTAGGTTAAGTTCAAAGTGGATTGCGTGGTGATCTGACCAAGGGATGGGAGAGATGGAGGTGGAAGATGTCGGGCAGTTATGGTGGACGATCCAATCAAGGGTGCGTCCTTAGTTTAAAATTACAAAATTACATCAAAATTACAAATTATTGGCATAGTGGATGCAACAGGTAGGTTTGCATCAAAATTTGAAGTTACAGGCACACTGGGGGCAGCAGCCTCAGGTAAGGTGGGGGCAGTCACATTTGCACTCATATTTAGGGTCACTGGTACAATGGGTGCAGCAGGTGTAACCAATATTTCATGAGAATAAGAAGTTACAGGCACAATGGGGAAGCAGCCACAGGTAAGGTGGGGGTGTGATGCTGGGAATGCATCGGAGGGACAGGGCCTCCGTATCCTTGTCCTTTACTGCTTTTTATCGTGTGTTCTGTCGTGTTTTCCGTGCAGGAGTTCATGTGGGACTCCTGGCAGCTCTCTCTTTTGGTTTGGTGTACAGACCCATGGGATACACTTTTGGCACCCATGAGTGGGGGTACAACCCTGTGCCCCTAGTGTATGTTTTTGGGCACCTGTGTGTGGCCCACAGAGCAGGGTATGGGCTGTTGGCTGCTCCATGCTGAATTTGACAGGTGCCCTGAGTATCCTCCATTTTGGAATACCCAGGTCCTGCCATTGGAATCAGCTGATTCCTGATATGAAACAAGATGGCCCCTGTGGCCACTTGCTTCTATTGCCTATTACCTTGTTTCCCAAAGTCCTGGGAAGCCCTGATTCTGTCCCTTCCCCCTGACCGTCTGTTGGGTGGAAGTTCCATATATGGTGATGCTGTGAAGTCCAGGCCAGACTGGCTGGAGCCTTCCCGGTGATGTATGTTGTGGTACCTCCTGTGGGTGGGACCTGGGTGAATTGAGTGTGTGACGAATACGCATTCTGTGTTGTGGGTGTCTATTATCTGGTGTTTGACACAATGACAGACAGCCCTGCCCGAAATTGGTATGAATGCAGTGTGGAGTGTTGAATGGCTGGGTACTTGTCCCAATACACATAACTTGTTGCGAGTGTCTGGAGAGAAGTGAATGGCCTGAATGTACTAGGCACCTGATTGGTTGCCTGCCTGCAGGAATGCCCTTCTGACCGATTGGTTGCCTGAGTGTGACCCAGCAGAATGAATGGGAGATCAACTAGTATATCTGGGGGCATCTCACTGCTAGAATTCGTGTTCAGAATCTGAAGAGTAACTGGAGTGAAACTGAAGCTCAACCTTGAAGCCCTGCTGGAAGAGACAAATTGCTGTTTCTCTCCATCAATCTGAAAGCTGCTGTGTCTCCAAGGACTGACCCAGAAGGACCTGGTAAGGCGCCCTCTTCCCGAGCTACGAGGGACCATCGTGCACCAGCTGATCTTTGCCAAAGCTCCCTGGTAAACAGACCTACGACAGGCTGCTGACCGGAGACAGGGACTGCTGCGGAATCCCAAAGAGAAGCGCCCGGACTGTTGTCCGTCACCGTCGACAACCGCCGTCGCCGACTGTAGTCACCGTGCTCCTGTTTGCCTAAGAGCTTCATTTGATCCGAGGACGCTCTCGTCTGCATCGCCTCCTGCTTTATCCCGCTGGAGAAGGCCCAACCGTCAACACGCCAAGGAGCATCTGCCGGTGGGTTTCCCGCCACCTAAAGACCACAGAGACACCGACGATTCGACGCCCTTGCTGGGCCACAGTTCAACATCTCTTTGCGGTCCAGAACTACTGTCACCGAGGTGCCCAGCAGGCCTCTTCCTTGCAGGACGCCAACGCTCCGTCGTCGACAAGCCCCGCTAGGAACGAAGCTGCCACTTCACCACCGTAGTTCACCCTGTTCTCTGTCGGACGTTCAATGACCTGTGACTCCTGCCTTAAAGGGAGGGCACTCAAGAAGGGCCGTCGATTCCCCGACAACGAACGCTACGATTCCAGGTACATTGGGGCTGCAGAATTATTGTAGAGGGAAATAAGACTCGTAGAACAAAATATGGACTGGGCTTGTGATACATCTTTGCTTTACAGGTTGCCCAGGTTGGGGGGGGGGGGATCTCCACACAGAATTGTGCCTAGTTGTTAAAGGCCAGTATTCTGCCAATTGTTCAACCATCTTACTTTCCTTCCCCCTCTCTACTGCTGGTTTCCTCTTTATTGATCTGTGTGGCATTTTGACAGTATAGTTGATGCACTTTAATGAGATCTGATAATAATTCTGGTACCACTTTAGAACTGTATATATTTACCATTATTGATTTTCTGAGCACAAAGTGAGTTATTGTGATAGTGTACATAACCTTGACTATTAATTATATAAAGACTGTTTTAACTAATACAGTGTGTGGACATTCCTTTGTGGGGGCTTGGGAACTACACTGTACTTAAGAACCAGCCTGCATCACCTCCTGAGAAGCTAGGTCTTGATTGCTCGACCATAGCTACCGAATAGAGAATCTTGGCTGGGGTCCTCTGTGCCTCTCCTCTACCATATAGAGAGCAAAGTACAGACACTCCCCTCCAGTCTTTACAGGGGACAATCACATTTACATTCATATTGAAGCTTACCGGCACAGTGGAGGCAGCAGGTAGCGTGCGATTTGTTACATGGGCATTGATATCAGCAATCGCGGTAGCAGGTATAGTGGAGGAAGCCAAAGTAGTGGATGCAGAATTCCCAATATGAGGCATGCGGGGTCAACCGCATGCTGCAGCCAGGGCGCGGAAACCCTGACATCATGGGGGTTAACAGAAAGGAGGTGCGGAACATGAGGGTAGGAGATCATCAGCATGAGCCGGCACAGGCTGTGTGGAGTGGTCTCTGAGCAAGGAGTGATGATGAAGGAGGGTTGCTTTCGTGCGAGGCAGTCTTGTGGAGGGCACGCGTGGCTCATGATAAACCAGTGAGGCAGTGAGCTTTAGAGGTCTGTGCGTTCTCTTTTGCCGAGGTACAGGAGTCTGGGGTGGTGAAACTGAGAGGGCGTTGCATTGTGCTCGACATGGGCCCGGATTGCATTTAAAGAGGGGGGTCACGTGACTGACCGCGGAAGTAAGGTGTCCCACGGGGAGGTTGCTGCATGAGGGAGAAGAGGAACGCACATGGTTTTGGGTGGGCAGGTGAGCCTGGATCCTAACAGTGCCTAACAGTGCCTTACAGTGCATTCCTGATGTGGGATGGCGGAAAATAAGTTCTAAGGGGGGCAGTGAAAGTGCGTGCTCTGAGGCGAGTGGCTCTAGAGGATAAGACATGGGGCATGGAAGCGGCCGCCAAGGGGATCTTGGTGGGATATTTGGGCAGGGATGCAGTGTCTCTTCCAGGAAGCACCCGCTTACCTTTGATGTATGGACTTCGCCCGACGGCTTCGCCTGGTTGTTGCTGGTTTGCCTAGCAACCAGTGCGGCCATTTTGGCGCATTTCAAGGCTGCATGGTGTACGGCAGACGGCGAGGAAGCAGGGGAACACTCCGGTATCCCTGGATTCCTCATCCTAGTTCTTTCCTCAGAACTTGGCAGGGACTCTCACAGCAGAGCTGCAGAGATCATCAGAGGCCTTTTCACCAAGGCCTTCGCCCGACGCTCTCGCCTGCCAGTCTCCCTCCTCTCCCTTTATGGCGGGAGGAGGAGGAGCAGGCAGGCAAAGGATGCCGATGAACGCTCGGGCCAGTGGAAGTGACGCTCCGGACTGGAGTCTTGTTGTTGCTGGTTTCCCTAACAACCAGTGCAGCCATTTTGGCGCATTTCAAGGCTGCATGGATATGGCAGGCGAGGAAGCAGGGGAACACTTTGGTGTCCCTGGACCTTCGCAGCAGAGCTGCAGAGAGAATCAGGGGCCTTTTCCCAAGGCCTTTGTCCAAAGTGAGTGGGGAAGGGTTGGAACGCCATTGATGATCAGCGGACTGTTTCTGCTGTCGGAGAAGGAGAATATTCTTATAGAACCAATTTCACTTTTAACTTAACGAGATCTGATAGGAGCGAGTTTGTTGATAGCACCTCCAAGTGTGGAAATGAGGTGGCTTGCCAAGTCATCAGCCTTCTCAAAGTGATTTTATGAGCCCGGGCACGCCGTGAGAAGAGATGATAATTTGATTGATGAGGCATTCTTCCAATTCCTTGACTGAATAATTAGTCTGGGATTGGTGTCAAACCTACCAGGTGGCTTAGGAATATTAACGTTAAAAGAAATTAGGTAATGATCTGACCAAAAACACGGGGTTACCATAAGATCGACAAGGTCCCAATAGTGAGGCATTAGACATAACAGTCGGGGCGTCGGCCCAATAGTTTAAGTTACCTAAGACAGGAGTGTTGCTCCTGGTAATTTTATTAAGGATGCAAATAAACTGCTCTTCCAAGAGAGGAACTTCATACATAAAGGATAAGATCGGGGTAGTCCCTTGAAGCATAGAGTGGATTGGGACTTGTGAAAGGTATATATATTTTGTTAAACCAACAGTATCCACTAAGCTAATGTAAAGAATTTTGTGATGAATTGAATTGACTTGATTTTTTGTGTATCCTAAACAGCGGATATCACAATTATTTAGTGCCACTATGTTTACTGAAAATATTCCTTATTGTTAAAGCAATTTATTGTTTTGTGCACATTACAAAGCTGCACTTTAAAGAAAGACCTGTTTAGGATTGAAAACACAATCATGAATGATGCAAAATTGTAAAACAGAAATAGATTAGAAAGAAACTTTAACTCAGTTCACATAGAAATGGCTTAAAAAACATGTATCAGATTTTGAAAGGTGCGAGAAGAAAAACGAAACCTTTCTTTAAAGAAACCCAAATCTTGCGAGCAGATAAATGTGAATAATAAAACAAAGAAAGAGAAAAAACAAGAAAAGACTTGTGCTGCCTGAATTTAGTATTACAGGTTCCACTGTTTGGTAAATGCAGGTCTGCCAACGTGTTTGTGTTTGAAAGAAAATACACCTAACATATACACTAACGTGTTCCTGTTTAGAAGAAAGCCTAACATATACACTTTGAACTTGAATTGAGATTGGTTCCAAAAATAAGTTTAAAGAAATGAGGTCTTCCTATCCATGATGGAGACAAACATCCATATCACGTTTCGGATATGCCCCCTGCTGGGCAGATAGATTATACTGAAACCTTCCTCAGGGCGGGAACAGGGAAAAACAGAAAACCAACCTGACCCCTGATTTTGGGCAGGGACTGGAACAAACACCCACTTAGGCTGGGGTTGAAGTCTTCCACTCTTCCACTTGTGAGAAGAGCAAATCACGGAACACAGGGTTCCCCGGGTGCATCCAGCCGCTGTTTTTGGATCAGTTCTCCTATGAAGGGAGTCATATTTCGGATTCTATTTCTTAATTGGTCCTCAGGTCACTTGAATACGGGTGTCGCATTGAGTCTGGCTTGCTTTGTATTCATCAACCATGAAAGACGTGAAAAACACGTAGATGCAGCACGGCCTCACAATGCATCCCGTTAGGTTTGCTGCAGGCAATGCGGAAGACTTCTCCAAGAAGCCCTCTGGTGGGACGAGAAATAATGATGGTGACAGCATTCGCAATCATCTGGGGCCTCGTGTGGAACCAGGTGACAGTGAAAAGTATTTCTGACAAAGAGAGCCACTCCGCCTCCAGGTCCATCAATTCGATCGGCGTGAAAGAGAAGGTAGTTATCTGGAATGGCAAGAACAGCATCCGAGGAAATGGCACCATTAAGCCAGGACTTGGTAATGGTCAAAAAATGTAGGGAGGAGACCCCGATTAGATCTTCCACCTACACTCCATGGGCTCGAAGGGAGCACCTATTCAACAGGCCAAACTTTAGTAGAGGCGTAGGAGTTGATTTAACAAAACTAGCGTGAGTCTCTGTGGGAGTAGGGGGGCAGGCATAGAAGGCAAGCTAATATTGCGAGTAAGAGCAGAAACATGGACTACACCATCAGCAGGAGATGAGAAGATGAGATAATGGGGTGTAGGGAGGAAGCAGATGGTGAGATAAAATTATGCAAGTCAGAGGTTTGGTTTGAAGTACTTTGAGGGAGCCCATCACTGCTTACGAGGTGGAGTGCAGCGCTACCCAACATGCAGGAGTGGCACATATGGGAACAGTCACACCGTTGCACCTCTAATCTAGCTTTGCGATTATTTTGGATTCACTTGACTATGTCGGCACGCGACATGCTGGTCAATATCAGTACAAGTCAGGAGTACTTCCAGCAAGAGGAGACGAGCGAATCTTGTGGCTGCACACTGGTAAGGCTCAATGTCAAATGTCCAATGTTATTCCAATGTCCTAGTTGGATTTGGCGTTTAACCCGCCTCTATTGAACTCAATACTTTCTTAACTTTTTTACTTAGCTGCTTCGATATATATGTATTCCTCCGTGCCTATTAATCAATGTAAAATATATTTAACAGATACAAGCATTCTTTATTCAACGACTATTGTGTTACCCTATATATTGGTGTACCCCACGCGCCTTCTGAGAGCTAGGTTTGATCGCTCCATCACTGCGTCCCCTGAGTTCCAAGATTTTGGTGGCTATTCCAGCTTCTAAACATCAGATGGCAAGATTTTTCTTAACCTGCAATGAACAGTTATTTATCTAGAAAAGCAGGCGAGATTACGGAGGGTGCTCACGTTTCAAAACCTTACTTTCACATGTTCAAACATTTTGTTGCAAAATGAGCAAATGGACAATATTTCTTTATCTAAAAAACAAAAGAAACAATCACAATGATTGGTGTTCTTATACATAAATAGCTTTCAGAGGATCTGCATTCTTCAATAAGGAAGGAAAGCACTAGTACAGCGTGTCACTGTTTGTACAATGGAAAAGAAGAAACATGAAATCTAGCAAACTCTGAAATAGCATAGGGCCAGTAAAGAGTAACAGAGTCTGAATGTCTGTATTTACACTTTCAATACTAACTACACTTTAAAAAACGAGGCATTAGTATATTGGGCTTCTTCTTTGTCTGGGAAAAGGCAACCATGCTAGCCCTTCAACTAAATTATATTTAGTATCTCCCCTTACCGTGGACATATAGCATCGGTTCAATGACCCAAACTCATAATAGTCTGTTTCCCCAGATTAAGATGTGACTGAGGAGTCTGGGTTTTGCTCTGTATCCGTAACATTTCCTGTTTTTGCTTCTTTTGGTGTCAAAGTGATGTGGGAGTGATCTGCACCTGCAGTCCTCTTATAGGCACATAGAAAAGTCATTTTATTTGTGAATGTTAATTTTCTAAAATAAGCCTTGTCCTGCATTCTGATACTTTGCTCTTTGGAGTTTTGCCAATAAGGTGCCCAGCTTTTCACCACCTCTCTGGACATTTCTCTGCTTTGATACGGTCTGCTATTGGTGTATTGCAGGAAGTGAGGGGTGTGAAAAACCTGAGGGTAGTCTCACTCCTGCTCCCCTTAGAGCCTGAGCCTCTATGCATGTGGCCAGGGACAGGCCATCGCTAATGGATCCTGACCCTGGACAAGCGAGGGAGGATCACCTAGGTGGAGGGTCCTTGGGTACTGGGAGTGAAGTACCTTTAGGCAAGGCATGGTATCCCCCTTATCCACGTGACAACCAGCTTAATCTCCCCCCGCCCCTGACATTTATGGGTTATTATAAGGCAGTTCCACTTCATTCTGCTTTTGGGGTACCTAACCGTACTAAGACAAGAAAGAAACAACTGAGAGTTATGAACATTAAACACTTTCCCCACTCCAGTACGGAGACGAGGAAGAAGCAACCGAGATTAATAGACACTACTTACTCTCATCACTTTGGTACTGGGACGAATAAGATACATGAAGGTCAAGCATGTCCTTGTAATCAGAGACAGGCAGCATTAATTAATGGAATACACCTGCAGCCCATTAAAGACCACAGGTGTATAAGAGGTGGAATGCAGAAGCACGAGAGTGGCAGGGGAAGAGGAAGATACAGCAGAAGGAACTGTGCAGGAGCGCGAATAGCCAAGATGCTGACCAAGATCCCGGGAGTCCTGCTGGTGGGACTATGCAGGACGGAGAACCCTCAGAAGGGAAGGCGGGCAGCAGGCGCTGTCACATAGTGGAGGCAGAGCTGCGCAAGGGATCTGGCGTGTGCATCCAGCGAAAGACTTTCCAGCTTGGGGAGAAGCCGCCAAGAGAAACTGCCAGATCCTGTTAAGTGTCTGGCCACTAGAACCACCCGGGCACTCCAAGGGACCATGAATGGAGTAGTGCTCCCCGAAAGTAAGCAAAGTTGCACTTACTGAATACCGAACTGAATGAAATAAGCAAAACGTGCACCTATTAAATACTGAAGTGAAAGCAAAGTCAAAGACTATTCATTTTCAGCATTGAGTTGCATGAAACAGCACAACTGCTAACATTGAACATCAAATTGAATACTAATAGCAAACCTGTTAAGATTGAACTATGAACTGAAAGAAAAAAGGAAACTAAGCAGAATGAAGGACTCTGGCTGCAGAGTTAAAGTCAAGGCTGAGCAAGTGGTTTTTGTGAAACTGCATTTGAGAAACCACTTGTTTAGTAAAGTTGTGGTGCTGCCTTTAAGAAACCACTGGCTTAGCAGAATATTGAACTAGTCAAAGAGAGCTTGAAGTTCCTGGTTACGTGACCTTTAATGGGTGGAGTGCGCAATCCATCAACTGCGCCTAAACCAGAGAACGCCTACATGTTGAATAATGAACTGCTGAAAGTGAATGTAAGGTTACTAGTTGTGTGAACCCTTACATGCTAACAAGGAAACTTGCTACTGTGTTAAAAGGAAAACTACCATTGGTGAACCCTGAGCTGTAAAGAATTGTTGAGACTCAGTCTAAAGAACAAAGCTTCAAAATACTTCTTTTTGTAACATCTTTTGACATTGAACTTGGGCAAGGGAACCCGGAAAGTTGTTGCCCTAGATATATATATTGTACTTGGGGAAGGTTATCATGATATTTACAAAGGTGGCAAACTTTGTTAGCTCAAGTCCAGAAGAAGGTAAATTGAACATTGTGATAAACTGGTGGACTATTGGAGAAAAGAGGCTGAAGAGTAAGCCTGAGCTGGAAATAGCTCTTGACTTTACTTTTGGAACACTACTTACTTTATGGTTGACATCCCTACAAATTGTTTTGTCTTTGTTGCGAGGGCAAGCATAGGGTTTGGAGAAAGACAGACTTTTCAGTTGAACTTAATGACACAGAGTGTTAGGGAGAATTCTCTATTTAGGCTAAATTTCCTAACCTAGTGAGTCCCCCAGCAGCTTTGCTGGATTTCTGGAGTTTGTTTTTTTCCTCCTGCCAAGAGTGAGACTCTCTTTCTCCCACTCTTGGACATGTTTATGGTGTTCCTTTGACGGTTAATGTGTTTTATGGGCTATGGGGTCCTTTTCTCCATAGGGTATCATGTGTTTTTATTATGTGTGTTACACAGCACCCTCCGTGCAGTAACACAGGGGTGTCATAGTGACCCCCCCTCACCATAGACTCCATACCCTGGGACTGACTACTGTCTCCCAGGGCATGTAAAGTCACCATTGGCTTTACTAGTCCCAAATTATTAACAGAAACCAGTACAAACCATCATATTGTGGACGTACTGGTCGGGGCAATTCGATTGCCCCGGGGTCTGTTAGTCGAGGGGGCACGTCTCCGTCCCCCCTGATCGAGTTTTGGCTGGTGGCAGTGGAAACTACTTTTTATATTCGACCGCAAATATTTTCCTATGGGATTTTCCCATTGTTCGAGGCTACCAACTTGAATTATTTAATTCTCATAGTCTCGGACATACTGCCGGTTTATTTATTTAATATTAATTCACCAGTTGGTATTTTTTTGCCAGGACTCTATTCTAAAATGGCGTCTGTGTTCTCTTCTGTGACTCCAACCCAAGTCGAGCCCTTTGTTCCACTTTTTGGCGGGCTTCTCTACAGAAGCCTCCAAAAGTGGTGCCACTCTGTCTGGGTACCACAGGGGGTGTGGGAGGGGGTTTAGGCACCCTGGACTGAGTTACCTTGGTAACTCAAGTCGCACTCTTGTGTGATTGGCCCAAGTGGTGAGCCGGCATGTTTGATTGACAGCTAGGCTGAGTGAATGGGGGTATGCTGCATAAAAGCAGGGCTTTGGGGACTGGAACTTCAGAAGTCGCCACAGGACCTGAGAATCCGACGAGGGAGAAGCTGAGCCGACCTACCACGACGACACCACCGGTGGAGCCCTGCGGAACCGACTCACCACTTCCCGATGACAGAGAAGATCTCCCGGCTGGAGAGGCTTCTTCCCCTGACTGGTGGGCACAACCAGTTTTACCTTCCTTCTTCGCACCCCAGACCGGTTTGTGGTCGAACTGCCCGTGCCAAGCACCCCGGCGGCCGGATAGCCACTCCGCACTGAACCGCGAATCAACGGACCGCTCCTTGTACCTGAGAAACTTTGCGGCTGGTTTCTTCCCTGGCAGTGCAACAGACTCCTGTCTTCCTCCCCGACGAGATCCTCCCTTCCCCCGGACGAAGCACTGACTTGCATCCGCTGCCAGGAACAACTTCCGCCGCTGGAGTGTTCTCACCACTTTAAGGTACCGTGTCCGCCAGGCCTCCCTTTCTAAAGATTGCTACAAGGTAATAATAACTCCTTAACCTTCTGGACTGGGCTGGCCGCCTTGACCCTCTAACTGGTCCCTTTCTTTGGTCCAACTCATTTTTGAACCATTAAAAGACTTTTGTGCACTGCAACCGTGTGACCTTGGACACATTTTGTTTGATCCCGTGAAAGTGGATCCGGCCTATTGAACTCTAACTTCACGGTTTTACTTTGCCTTCCCTCTCTTGTTATGTTCTTGTAAAAGTGTTGGGATCTGTTTCAACTTGTTCTCTGCTTTTCTCTCCCTTTTAAAAACAAACTATTAGAGTGCCATCTACGTTAAGCGCTCACCGCTGTCTGAAAATAAGTGGGGCTTTACTTAAGACTTGTCTAATATTCTTTTAAGGGAGTGTATATCTTTTAGTGACCGTGTTTTTGAATTGCTTACTATTAGTGCCTGTGTGTTTTTCTATATGTGGTTTTAAATAAATAATTATATCTCTTTTACACCAAGCCCTGGTCAGTGTTTACTTGTTCTATTGGGTTCTCCTGACCTATTGTGAATACTCTGTATACTGCCTAACTCTTCTTGAGGGAAGTCTGACTGCTCAGCCACAGCTACCAAGTGAATATGTGTGGTACAGACTGCTACCAAGTGGGTTTACTGCCAAACACCTGTAGTCTTAAATCTTTTGCAGTGGTCCCAGGGGGAACTGCACAGGTTTCTGCCTAACACAGACTTTCCTTAGTTTCTTTAGGTAGGGAAATCCCACCTTATGGGAAAGTTAGGCCTTACTCCATCCAGACATTATCTTTAATGAAAGCCTTTCGTAATTCGCTCTGTTGCCAAACTCACAGGGAAAGATCATAGGGAGATCCAGACCAAATCATTTTTGTTTACTTAAACAAGGAAAAAGGCTCAGTGTTTAAGAATGATTTTAGAGCTGTGAAATTGTCCAGATTTCACTCCTCTGTCTTACTTGGGAGTCCCCACCCTGATATCTACAGGACATGGCATTGGCGGAAGAGGGAGGGAAACATCTTCCAAAACACAATGTGTTTTGTGCAAGAGGATAGACTGCTGTACAGTCATTTCCAAATCCCCCCAATAGCTTATTGCACATTTCATGGATTATACCCAGAGGGAAGAGATACAGCTTACAGGAAGATGTAAACCAAGCTCCTCATGATGGTTGGAATGTGTGAACTTCTAGTTGGTTGAGCCATCCCCAGTTTCCCCATCTCCTCCATCAACACTTTTGTCCACAGGTGGGTAGGGTAAAGATACATAGTAGGGGGTTGGGTTAACAAGAGTGGTGTGGCTTGGCAGGAACCTCTTTGATCCAGGCTCTCTGGGTCAGGTTTAAAGCAAAGACCTTGCTGTACAGCTTAACAGTTATCCCACTGCCTGCAGATGAAGACTTTGGAAATTAAATACCATGGACCTTCTTCAGATGCCATAAGATCAACCTCCTAACTTGTCCTGCGTACTCTGTGAGAAGTGGCACAGCCTACAAAGCATTTCCACACAAGTCATCTGCACATGTTGACAAAGAAATATTTTTGCACGTCATTCATCAGTTTTGCAGGGTCTCCTTAGCCAAATGGTGCTTTAGTGATGATGGATATTCCTCTGCGTGTGTGTGTTTAAGGTATGGCTGTGTATAATATGGCATTATTTATAAGTTATGTCTGAACTCTGCCTTTTTCAAGGGGTGAAATATCACAATAGGTTCTATGATTATTCTACCATCAGAGGCACCTATTAAGTAGTTGCCAATCAGATTCCAACAAACTTTCGACTACTTTTGCAAACAGCCAGGCATAACAATACCTCAGACTTCTCTGCTTCCTTTGAGTATCATGCAATACATGATCTCCAGCTTTAACACTGTGCTTTTTAGGTATGTTTACAAATGGAGGTAATGTGTGAACTGCAGTGCTCCTTTGGATATTTATATTGTGGCACGCATACAACACAAAACTGAACTGTCTGTGAGCCAACTGTGGATTTGACTAATCAACAGCAATATTTCCTTTACTTCCTCTTAACTGCTTTATTTTTGCTTGTTCAATAAACATGGATAGGGCAATAAATAGAGGATGTTCCAATCAAAAAGAAGGAACAAGTTACTTACCTGTAACTATTGTTCTTCAGCATGGGTCTGGCATGGATTCACATGCTCATGAATATTCCCAGTCAGGCCGTGAATCCTCGGATTAAGAAAAAAAAAAACTGTTTCAATTTCACTTACAAACTGTCTTTCTCCTCTAAACCAATCCCTGATCTCTGGGTCATACTGCCCCTGCCAATGACTGCCCTCTCCCTAAGCCCCTCCTCTGCAAGCCATCTTCAGATTTGGTAAGCACAAAGTGGCAGTATGACCAAGAAGAGCCGCAGAGGAGACAGTGGGAGGGTTCGCATGTGAATCCATGCCAGACCCATGCTGAAGAACAATAGTTACAGGTAAGTAACTTGTTCCTTCTCCAGCATGGGGTTTGCCATGTATTCACATGCTCATGAATAAAGAATACATAGCAGTGCAACATTACACAACCACGGGAGGTGTTAAGGCTCAACAGAAGCAATTACTCTTCCCTCCGGAAAAGGCTCACCTTCAATCAAACAGGTTGCGTAGCACTGCCTGACCGACCCTGGATTTCTCCCTGGTATCCCTGTCGATGCAGTAGAATCTTGTGAAGGTGTGAGTGGACCTCCACGTAGCAGCACTGCAGATGTCCAGCAGGGGCACACCAGACAGGAAAGCTGTAGTTGCAGTGATCGCTCTGGTGAAATGGGCTCTCGGACAGCCAGGCAGCAGGGCCCAGAACACTGCACGGAGCTCCAGGACGTTGATATGGAGGGACTTCTCCGTCGGGAGCCAAAGGCCTCTCGCGTGCAGATTTTCGGTGTGCGCTCCCCACCCCTCCAGGGAGGCATCCGTGGTCACTGTCTCCTGGTGGTCTGGGGTCTGGAAGTCCATGCCCGCCGTCAGATGCGCGCGGGTGCCCCACCACCGGACCGCTCGGCGGAAACTCTCGTCGAGTGTGATCCTCTCCTCGAAGCCGCCCGTCGTTTGGATCCAGCGCGTGTCCAGGAACTCCTGCAACGGGCGCATCCGGAGCCTGCACATGGGAATGAGGTAGATGCAAGAAGACGACATTCCGAGGAGGGACTTGATGGACCTCACCTCCACGGCGAGCTCCCTCGTCTTGGCTCGTCTTGGCTCGGATGAGCCAGTCGTCCAGGTAGGGGTAGACGTGGATCCCCTCGCGGCGCAGCTGCGCCGCCACCGGTGCGAGGCACTTGGTGAATACCCTGGGTCCCGACCGTAGTCCGAAGGGGAGGGCTTTGAACTGGTAGTGACGCCCTTGGACCACAAACCTGAGGAATTTTCGGTGCCCCTTTAGGATGGGAATATGGAAGTAGGCATCCTCCAAATCCAACGACGACAGGAAGTCTCCTTCCTCCAGCTGACCCAGGACGTGCTGGAGGGTGACCATCCGGAACTTCTGCGCCTTGATGAACTTGTTCAGACGTCGCAGGTCTAGGATGGGGCGCCATCCTCCAGTCTTCTTCTTCACGAGGAAGTATCTCGAGTAAACTCCGGAGCCCCGAAGCCTCTTTGGGACGAGTTCGATGGCGCCCTTCCTGAGCCTCGCCTTTACCTCCAGGAGAAGCTGAGGGACGTGAAGCTCTTTCCTGGCCACGGGGGGGACGCGCAGGCACCTTCTTTGAAACTCGAGCGCGTGGCCCCGGGCTAAGGCTTCCAGCACCCAACGGTCGGTGGAGATGGACTCCCACACGCTGACGAAGCTCGCCAGCCGGCCTCCCACTGGGGTGCTTCGGCGGGGGCCCGACCCCACGGCCGGTTCAATCCTGTTTCGACGAGGCTTTGCCGCCTTGACCTCCTTGGCGACAACGGCGGGGTCCGCCAGACTTGCCTCGTCCTCTGTAGGCCTCCTGAGACGACGAGCGGGCCGCTTGACGGTAGGTGGAGAAACCGCCGCCGGAACCTTTGGAGGCGCCCTTGCCTCCGCTGCTCCGAAAGGGCGTCCGTCGTTGCTGCAGAACCCCAAGGGCCCGGGCCGTCTCAGTGTCCGCTTTAATGGCCTGAAGGGAATCATCCACTGTTTTCCCAAACAGGTTGTTCCCATCGAACGGCATGTCCAGGACTCTGGTCTGTACGTCTTGACGGAAGTCCGTAGCCTTGAGCCATCCACGCCGCCCAAGGCACACGCCGTTGCCCAACTGGCGAAACCCAGTGTCGGCGATGTCCGTCGCAATAGTGATGGCGTGGTCCGACGCCACCTCACGTTCCTGTAGGATCTCCAGGGCATCCGCCCTCTTGTCGTCCGGTAGGAAGTCCAGCAGGGGAGCCAGTTTGTACCATAGCTCCCTGTCGTAGCGGGCCACGATAGCCAAGGCGTTGGCCGCTTTAATCGTCGTCGCTGCAGACGAGATGACCCTGCGTCCCATAGCGTCCAATTTCTTTCCCTCGCCGTCCTGTGGGGAAGTCGATGTGGAGGCCGCACCCCCCCCCGCTTTTTTCCTGGCCGCCGCGGAGACGACGGAGTCCGGGGTAGGCTGCGCCCGGAGGCACAGGGGGGCCGCATCCGGGACCCGGTACTTCTTCTCGTACCGGTCTCTTCTAGCTGGCGTCGTGGAAGGGTTCTTGAGGAAGGCAAGGCCCTCATCCCAAATGTCGTCCAGTAGAGGCACCGCGAGGACCGTCTTCCTCTTGGCCTCGCGCCGTTGATAAAGGAATCCTTCCTTTTTCTTCTCCTCAGGGCAGAGTTGGAAAAGCTCGGATGCCCTGGCGATCATGGAGTGGAATGATCCAATCTCGTCGGGCGGAGAAGCCCTGGTGGGAGGTGACGATGGCAGATCCTCGTCGTATACCTCGTCGTCCGTACCCGTCGCTGCCGTGTCAGTCCCCGCATCATCCCCTCGGGTGGACGGGGAGGAGGGCTGGACGGGTCGCGACGGCTGAAAAGGAGGTGGAGGGTGAATCCTTCTTTTCTTGGGCGGGGGGGAACACCTGAAGGTTCCGGTTCAGGATCCCCCGACGGGAGAGGTTCCTCTGTCGGCAACGGTAGTCTCGTCCTTATCTCTGAGCATAAGGACTGTATAGCCAACAAAATGGCCGCCGAGTTGTCTTGCGGCGCTGGCAGAGGGGAATCCGACGGGCGATCAGGGGCCCCGTCGGCACCTTCGACGATGTCGTCGTCACCTGCGTCGGGGCCGGTCTTCATCCACGCCAAGGCCGTGGCTTAAGACCTCGATCAGCTCTTCCTCCGAGGTTGGAGCTGAATCTACGACAACGCCCTGCCCCCCCTTTTTCTTCCCCGCCGGGGATTTCACGGGGGTCCTATCGATGGGCACAAAAGAGGACTCCCTCCGAGGTGGCAGGGAGACTCTGAGCCCCGAGATCGCCACCACTGGTGTAGCCTCCACAGGCTGAGCCAGGGCCGCCGCGACAGTATCGATAGAGGGCTTGGCCGGATGGATTAAGGCCTTCACCACCTTAGGTGCGCTCACCGCCTTATCCTTGAGGGGGGGGGCACTGCCTCGCTCCCCCTCCGATGGGGCCTTCGAGCTCGACCGGGGCCTCTACAGGAGCCTCGCCGGGTGCTCGCCCTTCCTCTTACCCGATCCAGAGCGTTGGCTCGTGGCTGAAGGTGCCGGGGAGGGTGCGCCCTGCCTGGCGCCCGTAGAGCCCGACCGTTCGGCGCTCCCGGTGCCAGCGGACTCGCGGTGCTTGGCCTTGTGTTGGACCCCCGTCGCCGGGGCGTCCTCAAAGGTCTTAGAAGACCGCTCGGATTTCTTCCTCTTCTTCTCGCCTGACGGGCTCTTCCCTTCCAGCCAGTTGGCGAGGCGTTGATGGCGGTCCTTCATGGTCCGCTCCGACATATTGCCGCAAACGCACAGACCTTCTCCACGTGCGTGTTGTCCTCATGTAAGCAGTAGAGACAAAAGGAGTGTTCGTCCTCCTTAAAGACGTTCTGCAGCTGGCATCCAGGGCAGGCCCTGAATAGCTTTCCGGGCGTCGAGCTTCCCTTCTCCAGGGCCATGTCCGGGCCTGAGAACCTTCTGGAGTCCTCCAAAAACGTAGCTCGACGAAATCTTCACCCTTGAGGGGCGCAGACGAATCCGACACGGGTCCCCGTTGATCGGATGGAGAGTCGGTGGAGCTTGAGGCTCTTTTGACCGAAAAAAAACGAAGTTTTGAGAAAAAACGTGAAAAAATAGCACTAACGCTCGAGAGCAATAGCACGAGGATCCCAACACATGAATGTGCGGTAAAAATCTGAAGATGGCTGCCAGAGGCGGTGCTTAGGTAGAGGGCAGTCATTGGCTGTGGTCAGTATGACGCAGAGACCAGTGATTGGTTATTACTACGAAAGACAGATCAGAAACGAAACTGATACTGGTTTTTTCTTTACCGAGGATTCCCAGCCTGACGACGGGGAATATTCATGAGCATGTGAATCCATGCCAGACCCCATGCTGGAGAAGGTCCGGGTACCACAACTGTCTCGGCCGGGGCGTTGAGGATCATCCTGCATCAGCACCGTTTGAGCCAATTGATGACTCGCAGCAGGAGAGGCAACGGAGGAAACGCGTACAGGAAGAGGCCTTCCCACAGAAAGCAATTCCTGCGCCTCTCTAGAGTGTTGGGGATCTGGTTCCCCCCTGCTTCCTGAGGTAGAATATTGTGGTGGTATTGTCCGTGAAGACCCTCACCGCCTTGCCCTGGAGGGATGGAAGGAACGACTTGAGGGCCCAGAACACTGCCCACAGTTCCAGGACATTGATGTGGAGGTCCTTCTCCTCTAGCAGCCACAGGCCTTGAGGCACAAAAGGAAAGACAATGTTGCTGAAGCAAGCCCAGGGAAGGAGCTGTCTCCGTGACGGTCTTAATGGCCTGCAACGATTCGTCGACAGCCTTCCCAAAGTAGTTGTCCCTGTCAAAAGGCATGTCCAGCAGCCCCGTCTGGACCTCCCGATGGAAGTTGGTGGCATTCAACCAGTCACGATGACAGAGGCAGACGCTGTTCCCCATCTGGCAGAACCACGTGTCCGCGATGCCCAGGGCCACAGTGATGGCATGGTCTCCAACGTATTCCTCATCTATACAGACAAAGCAGTAATAATGATTGGAGGAGGGAAAAGAATGAAGACATATCCAATTAAATGGCAGAATAAAGCAGTGCCTTTACGAAAGACAACATCCTGAGCATGGGAAGTATCCAGGGAGTAATGCTTAACAAAGGTGTGTATAGAAGACCACGTTGCAGCATCACAGATGTTCTTTACCGGTACACCCCTCTGCAGGGCTGTCTATGTAGCCATGCCCCTGGTGAAATGAGCCTGCAAGCCTTCAGGAGGGTCCTTGCCAGGCAACCTGTAGCATTATGAAATAGTGAGGATGATCCACCTAGACAAGGTCTGCTTAGAAACAGCCTGGCCCAATCGGTGTCCAGTATACCCCACAAAGAGCTGGTCGTCCACTCTGATCCTGGACATTCTAGAAAGATAAAAGCTCAATGCCCTCCTAGGATCCAACCTATGGAGTCTCTCCTTGTCCTTACTAGGATGCAGAGGAGGATTCAAGGCGGAGAGCACCACCTTCTGACCTAAATTACATTCTGACACTACCTTAGGTAGTAAGGACGGATGTACCCTCAATACAACCCTGTCCTTGTGGAACAAAGTAAAGGGTGGCTTAGAAGAAATTGCTTGCAACTCGCTCACAGAGGTTACTGCAACCAAGAAAACAGCCTTAAATGTCAACAATCTCAACGGACAAGAGTGCAAAGGTTCAAACGGAGCGCCCTTCATACATTTTAAGACCAAATTAAGGTCCCAGACCGGCACCTGACACGGCGAGAACACATTTGTGAGCCCTTTCAAAAACGGAGTGATCAGTGGAATTTTAAAATAAGATCATTCCTTTGAAGATCGCTTAAATATAGACAGTGCTGCCAAATACCCTTTAATGGTGCCCACTTCAAGACCCTTATGTGCCAAAGAAAGCAAGAAGGAGAGAACCTGCGGAACCGAGCACTGAAAAAGGATACTCTGGGATTCTTTCCTCTGCATCAGTCGCAAAACTTGCACCAACGGTACAGGGACTTTCATGCCGACTGCCTAGCCGAAAGCAACAACTCCATCACCTCATCTGGGAGGTCCCAATCCCTTTATCTCAACCTCTCAGAAACCATGCATGAAGGTTGAGAGTCTTGATCTCTGGATGGAAAACCCGACCGTCCTCTCGCTGGGGCAGATGCATTGTAAAAGACAGATGGACATGTCTAGAAGGTCCGGGTACCACGCTCTCCTGGCACAATCCAGAGCAATGAGGATAATGCGGGTCCCGTACCTTCTCAACCTCATGAAAACTTGAGGGATAACGGGGATCGGAGGAAACGCATAGCGGAAAGAGACTTCACGACAAACGCATCTCCTAGAGCTCCTCTCGGAGGAAAAATTCCCCTCGAGCAGTACATTTCGCACGTTCGGTTGGCACCAGTGGCGAACAGGTCCACCTGTGGGGTTCCCCAAAGGGAGCTACGATCTTCTGAAGGAATTCCTGAGTTAGTTCCCACTCATGGGAGACTGCGCTCTGCCTGCTCAGAGCATCTACTGCCATGTTCTCCTCGCCGGCTAGATGAACCGCTGACGGGGACATGCCCTCTTGTATTGCCCAGAACCAGAGTCGTATTGCCTCCCTGCACAGAGACTGTGACCCCCACACCCCCCTCTCTTGTTGAGGTAATGCGTTGCCACCGTGTTGCCCATCATTATCAGGACATTCTTCCACAGTACAAATGGCAGGAAAGCCTTCAGCGCCAGTCGGATGGCTTGCAGCTCCAAAAGATTGATGTGAAGTCTAGACTCCGATGGAGACCAACGACTGCTGATGGACAGATCATCGTCATAAGCTCCCCACCCTGTCAGGTAAGCGTCGGCCCACCACAGAAGCTCCTGCGAGACCGTGAGTGGAACATGAATGAGATCCGACATCCTGCTCGAGAACTGGTACCATTTAGTCCGTAGAGCCCACTGAAGGGATCCTCAAGCAGGCCCTCCGGCACCAGAAAAATGCAGGATGCCAGGATGCCGAGCAACCTTAAGAATTCGAAAGCCGGAAGACTCTGGACTTGTTGAAACTTGGAGACCATCTGAAGAATGTGATGAGCCCTCACTTTGGGTGGCGAGCACAACCCCAAGGACGTGTCCAAAACTGCCCCCATGTACTGGAGCCGTTGGGATGGTGTCATATGCGACTTCTTGAAGTTGAGGGAGAAGCCCAGCTTGTGAAGGGAGTGGCAGGTGATGCTGAGATGATCCATGGCTTGTTCGGGAGAAAGCGCCCTGATGAGCCAATCGTCCAGGTAGGGGTAGACGTGAATCCCCCATTTCCTGAGATGCGCTGCCACCACCACCATGAGCTTGGTGAAAACCCTCGGGCGGAGATGAGCCCGAACTGCAGGACCCGAAACTGATAGTGGGATCCGCCAACTGCAAACGTCAGGTATTTTCTGTGCTTGAGATGGATCACCACATGAAAATAAGCTTCCTTCAGGTCCAATGACACCAACCAATCTTGAAGTTGGAGGGCCTGAAGGATCTGAGAAAGAGTGACCATCTTGAAATTGTCCTTCCTGAGGAACTTGTTCAAGTATCTTAAGTCTTAGATGGGTCTCAGTCCTCAGTCCTTCTTGGGAATCAAAAAATACGGGGAATACCAACCCTTGTTCCTCTCCGCCACAGCCACTGGTCCTATAGCGCCTTTCTCCAGCAGGGTCAAAATCTCCTGCACAAGGAGCGGATCTGGAACCTTCAAAGAGTGCTTCCCCTATGGATTGTACTGACGCCGGCGTAGAAAAGGAAGGTAGTAACCGTGGGCTATTGTTTCCAGAGCCCACGCATCCAAAGTAATGTCTCGCCACTCTTCTACATAATCAGACAGCCTGCCCCCTACTGGTGCACAATGAGACAAGACCTCAGAGCGATTTTGAGGCGACTGCAGCAGCGCCTTATGGTAAAGAGACCACAGCTTGAGCAGTCTTGGAACCTCTACCTCGTCCACCACGAGGAAACTGATGTTGGCCTCTCTGACTGGCCATCCCTCTCACCCTTCCAAATGAGGAGTAGTAGCGAAAGACACCCTTTGCAGTCCCCTAGAAGGAAAAGGCAGAGGTTCAAACAGCTGCGCCCAAAGATTTGGCAGCTGCTTTGGAGGTCTGCAACCTACCAAGGCTCTCATCAGCCTTGCTGCCAAACTGATGCGACCCGTCAAAGGGCATGTTGAGAAGACGAGGCTGGACATCTGGTGCAAACCCCAACTTTTGCAACCACGCAAATCTGCACATCACGTTGCTCGTGGCCATGGACCTGCTGACGCTATCTGCAGTGCCCAACCCAGACTGAAGGGATTCACACATGGCATCCTTGCCATCCTTCACAATAGCTAGAAACCATCCCTTTCTCCCATTTCGGGAACATGCTTAGCCGCTAAAGAGATGCAATTCCACAGAGTGTGTGAAAACTTTGCTAAGTCACAGGTGGAGTTGGCTGACTTAAACGCCATACACCCCGCAGAAAACACCTTCCATGTCCATCCATCCATGCGTTTATCATCCCTATCAGGAGGGATGGTAGGATACGCTGCCTGCTTTGAGGTGGCCGTAGCTGCCTGAACCACTAACCTCTCCGGAGTGGGGTGTGTGGACAGGTAGCTGGGGTTGCTACAGGATGGGCGGTGTTTCTTTGTTAATGACTTGTTCACCGCCGGAATACTCTGGGGTGTTCCAAGTGGCAGCCACCCTTTTTTTGTAATGCCAAATGAAATGGCAACACCGGGTCAGTGGGCGGACCCTGATCCAGAATATCGCTAAAATCAAGATGATCAAACTGCACCAGAGGCCTGGCCCAGCCCAGGTACGCCACAACTCTCAACATCAATCTCCGATAAGAGGAGTCGGCATGATCCCCGGGATCCGGCCTATCAAATTCCATCTTAGGAGAAGTGTGAAGGTCGCTGGCATCATGCAAAGACTGGCACATATCCTCCATCAGACTCTCTTCAGAAATGAGACACTTCCAGAACACCAGGAGTCCCACATGGAAGACCAAAAGGCCCAACCCCCTCCTCGGACCTTTCTCCGTCCTCATAAATGTCCTGGAGATGTCCTGTAGACACTTTAAAAAGTCCTTCCTTTGAAGAGGAGAACAACTCTTCTCTGTAACAGCCTTCACAGACTTAGAAGTAGCCTTCCTCAGAGGGTCCACAGTCACAGGGACCTCCACCGGTGAATTCGGCCCAGATGGCATCGATGGCGCCGTCTGCATCAACAATGGCGCTGAGGGCTTGACCAGGGGTAAAGACCCGATAGGCGCACCCAACGGGCATGGCGCCGATGGCATAGACACCTTCATGGGCATCGAGAATTTCACAGGTTTCGACGGAGACTAAGACCGCGACGTGGACCTGGCACGTCTCTGGCGAACACCCGATGCCTTGTCCGAACAGGGCCTCGAAGGCTCTCAGTATTTATCACGCTGACCACCCGGGCCCGAAGGCACACGAGTATCTGGCCGAGATCGTTCCCTGCCAGAGAAGGCGCGGACGGAACTGTGCCTTGGGATTGAAAGATCTTCAACATCTACACCCGGAAAGCATCCCACTCCTCGGGGGGTGGAGGATTTGATGGGGCAGGTCACCTTCTTCGAGGTGTTATCCGAAGAGGTCAAGGAAGGCGAACAGTGATGTCTCTTTCTACACCGCTGCGGCGAAAAGGACAAGTGGCGCTAACCACTGCGGGACCTGGAGCGCTTGGACTCCTTCCGACGAAGAGAGTCCTCTCTCGACTCGTTGGTCAAAATACCAGCCGACTTGGATTTACGGGGCTGGGACACCCTTCCCGCAAGGCCTTGGCAGTCAACAACTGGCACGTCGAGCAGTCATCCGTTGCGTGGTCCTCGCCCAGGCACCACAGAAACTCTATGCGGATCAGTAATCAACATCTTGGAGCCGCAGTCCTGACATTTCTTGAAGCCAGACTGCGGGGTCGTCTGGTTGGAAGAAGAAGACAATACGGTAACTTAACAGTAACCACGAGGCGCGCTGAGTTTTACGAAGCAAACACGTTTGCGGAAAAAACTGAACTGTGGCTACGGGCGCCGCGCGTGTTACTTATAACATCCGGTGACATCACCCTCGACGGAGGCCTTCGAGGGACATCGACCCGATACCATCAACGCAGGGTGTCCTCTGCCGAAAACATTTCCGAAGCAGCACAACTGTGGACATTACATGTCATAGATGAGGAATACGTTGGTGGACACAATCCATTCGAAAAGAGATGTACTGATTGGTCTCATTAGATAGGCCCATGCAGGCTCCTGTACAACTAACCCATGTATACAGGTTTATACTTTTGGCTACTTTTGTTGTTCATCAATATACGGTACCTATATTACTGCATTTGCAATTGACACATATGAAGTCTGTTCACCTGTGTTGTCTGTTTTTGTGGAGGTGTTAATGTAGGAGCAAATTCATCTGGGATACGGGTTATGGCAGTACCTGCACTACTGCTGCGGATTCTTGTACTAGACCTGCTTGGGCAACGGTTGGGATGTCACATCTTTGTTTCTGTGAGGAGTCAGGAATAAACCCCTGACACAAGGTAGCCATGATTTTCGTTAAAGACTTTTATTGAAAATAAAATGGGTGGGAAAATGCCTTGGTGACCCTGCTATAAGAGGAATTTCCCTACTGGAACCAAAAACGAAGGCTCGGTATGTGTCAATGTCCAAAACAAAACTGTCCCGTGTCCAAAGTTCTATTCTGACCCTCACACTATAAACAAAATTCTAAGGTGAAAAATGGAAATGTCTCTCACAATGGGTGGTTAAGAAAAGTGTTCATAAAGGAAGAATAAATGGCTCCAATACAAAGGTTCTTCAAGGATAAAGGTCCTTGCTCCAGAGAGTGATTCCCTTGCCCCGGATTCCTTTTTACTCTCTGATGTTTCACAAACAGTTCCTTGCGTCTTCCATGGTCCACAATGACACGGACACACAAAACTATTTGGGTTTGTAATTCTGTCTCTTTCAGGTCTTCTAGTATACTTTTCTGCCAGGGTTTTACTCCTTCTCTTCTGGTCAACAGAGTCCTGATATTTCTTCTCAGGACAACTTCTATCCACACAGGGCCAGGGCTTCTTGTATTCACACACTTGTAGTTGCCTGGAATACTCTCCTGCCAGGACTTCTGTTCATACACGGTCTCTGCCTGCTCCCAAATTTGTACATCTACTTGGTTGGATAAAATATCCTCTTGTATTATTGCTCTGTTCGGGTTTCCCATGTACTTGCACTGCATGCATTCACATATTTGCAAGGGTTTGTTTGTAATTCAATTTCCCCCTTTACAATAAGTCATTTTCGCCTTTTCTCACTGTGTTGCTTTGTTTATAATTATTTGCATTCAGGGCAGTTGCCGGTACTACTTGGTGTCCCCGCTGTCTCTGGGTGGACTCACCGGCTCTTGTTGGCATTCCTGGGCTCTCCAGCAGTCAGCCGGTGAAATGCCCGGCCTGCTTCCTTCTCACAACTGCTTTCTCTTCGCTTCCCAGTCTCTCACAGCTTC
The DNA here is from genome assembly GCF_040938575.1 of Ambystoma mexicanum. Taxonomy (NCBI): domain Eukaryota; kingdom Metazoa; phylum Chordata; class Amphibia; order Caudata; family Ambystomatidae; genus Ambystoma; species Ambystoma mexicanum. The sequence continues at coordinate 321,203,340 of NC_090935.1, forward strand.
CACTTGACACGTCTGCTTTGCTCCTTGCTCCGATAAGTGAAGCACTGCTTTCTGTCACATGCCAACACGCAGGAGTCTCGCCAGCTCCTGGTGTTGCCACAGTGTGTCCTGCTTGTGCATCAGCTTCTTTCTTCTTGGTCGGTGAGTCACCTGTCTCCACCATTCTTGTCTGAGCTTTTCGGTTCCTCAAGCCTCGCAGAGTGGTGCAGCTATCGCCAACAGCAGCAGCCATCCACTCTCTGCTTCTGATCTTTAAATTTCCCAGCCACAGGTTTTTACAAGCAACAGCAAGAGCACTCGCTGGACTGGTGGCCTCTTTGGCTCTACATTGCTCAATCCCTCTTCCTCATCTCAGTATTTTGCCAACTCTGGGAAAAGAAGCCTATTGTTGAGGAGTGGTTTGAAAAACTTGGATAAGCATTTTCAATGGTTTCAAATGGCAAATCAGTCCTGGACAATTGATAACTGGAAGTGGAGAAGGCGGTTTCATAGGTTTCACAAGGCAGACCAAAGTTGGGTGGTTGGCCTACAGGTCTGGGGAAAAGGTTTTCCCTATTCCTTTCCTCATAGATGGAGGAGTAGAGGTATGACAACAGGCCAAGATATGGGAGGGATATGGTCAAGGGAAAACGGGGGATACCATGTCTCACCCGATGGAGCCATGACATCGCCCCAGAGGCTGTCCCCCCACCCCCAATGTGATCCTCCCTCATATAGGCCTCCACCCCCGGGTCAGGATCAGGTAGCGACTGCCGTCCCCCTGGCCACATGGGAGGAGGTAACTGCTGGGAAATCAATGATTACCCCATTTGATTCATAACATTACTTTGGAATTGTTTCAGGTGACATTTACTTGTAGTTGTCAATTTACATTAAGCTTGCGTATTTGCACCTTTGTCGTGTCTTGTTGACACTATCCCATTGCAAGCAGAAGTGACCTGGATACACTATATGGAATCATGAAAGTGTGTTCACATTGGCCGTTAAACAATTGTTGTTCCAAGAGTCATTTAAGTAATTGTTTGTTGGAACCATTGTTTCCTTATGGGACAAAGTTGTTACATGACTCAGCTCAGCTACTGAAGGGTGTTGGTTGAACAAGGGTACTGCTTGGTATAGTCTCTGTAAGGGTGCAAAAGTATGAGTTTGACACTGAGGCATGCTATTGGTTGGCATAGACTTATTTGTAACAACAAACATAAATGGGAAACCTATCTTTCCCCATTTACTATGAGGGGTTACCCTACCTCAACAAAAATGCTAAGGACCAGGGCAAGATGTCCTTAAAATCAAGTGTCCACCATCCTGTGTCTAAACCTATTTCCATCCCTTGCACTTTTCAAACCAACTGGATGTCTCATTTATCCAGAAGGAGACCCTCTCATTCTGGATGTAGACTTCAAGGCATAGTTCTTGTGAAAGAATATGTAGTTCCAATGGTCACTGTTTAAATGTTCAGACTAACTTCAAGAAAACAGTTCCTCAAATCTTCTGGAGTCAACCTCTACCTCTGTCTGTGAAAGGAAAATGAAGCTTTCCAATCTTTTTTCAGGCCTGGTTCACTAACATGCCAGACCTGGCCGTAGACTTTCCCAAATGATTCAATACTGTGATCCTTAGTGGTGTATCAAGCCCGGTTCACTAACCTGCCAGACTTGATAATCTCACTTTGCCTTCTTTCATCCTTTTATACCTTCCAAGGGTCTCCCCAACTACTTCAGGGCTCCAGCCGACTGGTTATAAGTATCCTTGCACTGATGTAGGTTTTTGACCCTTATATATTCTACTTATGGGCCTTGCCAGTTTCCATTTGGGTCCCAGACCCTGTTGTACACTGATGGGGCTTCCCCGCTTTATCATATGGGTTCCAGACCCAGTTTTTCTGCTTCAGTGGGATCCCGGTCTCTGCTTCACATGTGGTCCATTTGGACAGCCCTGGTACACTCTCCTGCCAGGTATTGTCCCACATAGATTTATTCCAAGGTAACGTATCAAATTGTATAATTCCTCTGTTATGCCCTGAAGATCGTTGGGATAAATTATGAGGCTTTTCAATTCCTTCAGCTCCCTGAGCACTCCAATATCCTGTCCGACCCTTTCCCTACCTTTAGGAAGTCTCTGGGTGGTCTCCGGTCTCCTCTGGAGGTATAGTGGAGCTTCTGTTTACGGCTGCGCTCTGTCTCTCACAGTGCTGAAGCACCAGACTCTCGCTTGCATTCCTGACTGCTTGTATTCCTGTTCTCGGTCTGCTCTAGCCGTCGGGCTCCTTTCCTCTCTGCCACAGGCCAGGTCCACCACGCTTGGACCTCTTGGAAAGTTACCTCTTTCTGCGTCCCGGCTTCCAGTCTTTGGGTACCCTGCCACCTAATGGGTGTCTCCTTCCGTACTCCTCCAGGGCTGGCTTGATGCTTCCTGCAGTCCTTCTTCCCTTTATAATAGGGTTTGACTCTTAACAACTGTATCGCATGGGTGGGTTCTGCTGTGGGATTTTGCCTCCTTGTGCTATCTTCTTTGTCTCAGTGGTGTGTTGTATTACGCTTGGCTAAGTCTCCATCTTCCTCGTCCCAGTATTGTTAATGAGACCCTCCACTCTATTACAACACACAGGGGTATGGGGAACTAGAGGGGCCTGAGCTGGGAATGAGGAGATCGGGGATCCCAAAGGATTAAGTGAATACCACATTCTCCCAGGGTCGTCACAGGCCCCATGAAGGATTTCCCTCCCCATTATATCCACCTGCTGAGTACCACCCCCACCGGGCTTATCAGGTAGTGGCCTCACCTCCACGGCCTTCCCCCATACAAGCAGTGACAATACCCTGGGATCCATCAAACCTCATAAAATAAGGAGTGAGAAAAAGAAGAGGGATGAAGTATTAATGCTTGGATTAGTTAAGTCTCTTCATTGCAGTCTCCTACTCTCCTTCACCACATTCCTGCATTGTAACCCACCCACAATTCTGTATGACATGTCCTTGATCATAAGGGTAGTGTTAGAGTAGAGTTTCTCATAATTTTCGTCATTCTACTCTGCCTGTCTGGGCACCTTACTATTTTGGTATTGGTAAGTATCCCCTGGTTCATCTACTGGTGCTGTAGTAAAGAACTAATATGACATCAATACAGGGTCACACAGCATTACTCTGAATAAAGAAATGCCCAGACAAGAGATCATTATGAAAATAAACTTGACAGCACCTAGCGGTTAAGTAAACAACTTGGCACAGACTGCAGTTGAGCAAACCAATTCACAGTAGTCTCTAGTAGTGACTTTGGGCCTTGACACTACTCTTAAGGGGTAACTGCGAAGTCAAAAGCCAACAGGGACCCATGGTGACAATGTATTTATTTGACATGTGCATGGCACCTATACACAGGTGTTTCTAGAAGCAACAAGACAAGATGGGGATGGGGGGACATGGGAATAATAAAAGTAGAACTAAAACAGTTATATTGTCCTTGTGACAATCCTACCATGCAAGTGTATGACAAGGTGGTAAGTGCAAGGGGTAGAGGGAGAAGTGGAGGAGTGGTAGCGGGCAAGTGCTGGGCAGGCCAAGGCAGCTGGTGCTAGGGGAAGGGGGGTGAGTGTGGTGGACAGGGAGGACCAAGATGGGCTAGTCTGGGGAAGGGAGCCTGAGGGCAAGTGCTGGTAAAGGATGCTTAGACTGGTAGAGAGTGGTCTTGGGGGAGGGGTGGGAATGGTAGGGGGTGATCTGGTCCCTGTACGACTGACAGGACCAGGCTCCAGTTGTTGCGGCAGATGGAGAGTTAGCAAGGACAATGTTGGATAGTATGTACCTGTACATGTGCCAAAGATGAGCCGAACTGCTGGAGCTGGGGTACAGTGCAGCGGTCTGGTTCACTGCAGATGTAATTCTGGTGAAGCAGCCAGTTTCAAGAAGAGGCAGTTCATGTAAGTGGTTGATTTCTCAGAATCACAATGTTAATTATTAGTGACCTGATGTACTTTCAATGTTCTTTGCTGTTCTTTGTCTTAGGTAGCAGCCACTGGCCTCTGTAGATGCTCTAGTTGTTTCCAGTATTTCTGCCTCAATGTCAAGTCCATGCAGAGAAGAACAAGTCTTTTGAGAAAGAGAGATCTTGTGGTTAAAGAGGGGGATTTCGGGGAGGCATTGCCCATCTCTGAGGAGGAAGGAAGTGATCTCAGAACTCCAATACTTCCTGTAATTGATCTTACAGGACTGGGTTTGTCTGTCTGCTATCCGGTGTGCCTCCAGAGGCAATTGTGTGAACTGAAGGGACCAGAATGCGCAAGGCAAAGTGAAAACGGCTCTAGGAGTGGAACAACTAAATTGTAAAAAAGCAAGGAACTCTCAGAACCAGACCGCAGAGTTGGACACAACCGCAGTAGGGATTAATATTCCTATCTTGAAATAGCACTCTGCTGTGATCTTAAAACCTGTGCATCCTAATGCGGTCTGCAGGCATACAGTCCGGGGGATGGGAGAGCTATCCAGAAACTACAAACTAGAGCCACATGAGGAAATGAAATCCCAGATGGTACTAATGCTACTAACACCTTTTAAGCCTTATGGTCCTGAGTTATCCAAATATTACTCTACCCAGTGATTAAGCAGTGCAGAGTTTGGACTAATAAGATCAGAAGCGTAATTAAGAATTCCAATAAGGCTGGCCAATCCAAAGTAGAGATTGAAAGGAACCAAGCGACTAATCAATCTTTGATAATCTAGAAAGGACCTCCATAACCCAGGTTGTATATAAGGTCTGGTGAAAGACCAGTAAGTAGGAGAATCCTTGTGCAACACTGTTCCCAAATATAAAGTGACATTACAGAGGCAAAACTGAGATATACAACCCATCTGAAAGAAGGCAGAACATTGGACAGACCGGAAGACTACAAGTACCTGGATGAAACAGTAGAGACCCTCAAGGTCTGGAGAGTGTCGCTGGAAGCAGCCAAGACCTGGAGAAACAGAGGAGGAGGTCTTGCCTAGAGGTACACCAATGCACCTCCCAGACCCTACTGGAATTAGCAGCCCATATTCTAAGGCTTACTATCAGCAACCACTCCGAAAAGGAGTGGACTCTGACCTGTGACAGGACAGTGACAGAACATAGACTGCCTGAAAAGGACCTGAAATGTGTTGGGCCGAGGGGTATACCCAGTGAAGCTGAAGATAAGGACGAGACAGGACCTCTTGTGAATCCTGATGTCAAGGTCTAGACAGGATCGGTTGTTAATCCTGAAGCCAAGGTCCAGGTGGGACCGGTTGTGAATCGTAAAGCCAAGGTCCAGGATGGGCCTGTTTTAAAGGCTGGAGCCAAGGTCTAGGAAAGATCTTTTCTACAGCCCAGAGTGAAGGTCTAGGAGGGACTCATTGTAAAGCCTGAAGCCAAGGTCTAGAAAGGACTGGTTGGGGAAACCTGAAAAAGATACGGTATAGGGAAGACTGAGTGCACTTTTTCTATAATGAACAAAGAAGCTCATTTGTGAATCCGACAAGCCCAGAAGGGAAGGAAATGTCACTGATGGCCTCAAGAACACACCAACTCCCGAAGACAGTTTAAGAGTATTTATTTGATTTGTCATCAAGGGGCTCTCTTAGGTCTGACCCTCTCAATCTAACCTAGGAATGGGCAGGCCCTACTTAGCCCAGGTATCCCTCAACCTCTGACGTGTCACTAGAGATTGGTAACCTTTACTATCTAACAATTGTGTGTTGTGGTGATGGCCTAAAGGAAAACACCTTAACCCTCTAACTCCCACTCGGGAACAATATAGGTGGTTCCTGACCTAAGGTCCCCAAAGGCAGTTTGAAATGATAGGTGCCTTTCAAACATGCAGGCCACTTGGTTTCTTAATTCCACTCCCATCTGTTCCCTTCCCTGCATCTTTCAGTCTCTCCCTTTTGTCCTCTTTTCTCCTTCCTCTTACCACCATCTCATCGCCTCTCCCCCGACACACACTATCCTTTCCCTCCTTTTGGTCTCCGTCTACCTCTACCCTCCGCTCTTATTTTTCACAGTACTACTACTCCCCTCTCCACTGTCTCCGCAGTCACCCTCCTTTCACTCTATCAGTGATCTTCTCATTGACAGTCATCGCAGTCTCCCTCCACAAATATCACTTACACCCAAGTACCAGTTTCTATCACCAGCCAATAGCTCACCTTGAACACTTTTTGAATGATCCACCGCCAGCCTCCTCTGCATCATCCTTTCTCCTCCTGGTCTCTTGGCCTGCTTCAACTGCCTCTGGCCTCAGCTAAACAACCCACAACGTCATGCTTCTGGGGTTTCTTTTATATTCTACCCACCTCTCCACCCCTCCGGTTCAACAGCTTACTCTTCTCCCCTACAGGGAGGTGTTACAATTGACACAAGACATATATGGGCATCTAAGCCCTCTCCATTTCTCATGTGTGGGTCCGCCTGAGTTTCCCAATGGCAGCACGGTACTGTTACTGTCCAATCCTGTGTGAGAGCATTCTTTGTGTCCGGGATGGTCAGTCTGGCAATGGAGGCATTCCACTGCCCTATTACAGGTGAGCAGACAGTCCATGCTGTGTTTATTGAGATTTTTTGGGCACACTGACATTCAAGTTGGTCTGTTCGGTGGCTTGGCATAGCAGCTTCCCTTCGCTGTGCTGTCGGTTGGAGTGTGTGATTTTGCAGCAATTCTCTGGAGTGTCCCCTGGGTTATTCTCTTGCCTTACCACCATTAGGAATGCTGGAATCTTGTAGTTTCCTAAAAAAACACAGAAAACCTGTCCAGCATTGTGCGAGTCAGGTTTGGGGTGATCAACAGTGGTATCTGCTCATGCATGAAAATGATAGTTTTGCATACAAATATTTATTTAATTAATTGCCCTGCACATTTTGTTTGGCGAGTTATCGATCGTGAAACCGGTCTGGTCTGTGTTAAGTAGTGAGGGTATAATTTTCGTTAGCCAGGGCAAAAATCTTACAGAATGCGTTTAGGCCCAAGTTCAATAGCCCAGTTAGATGGTAGGCACCATTGCCTGCGCCCTCCCTCCCGTTATATAGTAGAGGTTTCTGCCAATGTATCAGTGAGGGGTTTCTTGAAGGGAGTCGAGTAATTCGGTCAGAGATATCTCGATTTCCTCATTTAGAATAGAAGCTTCTAAAGAATCATGATATGATATATGATGTGGGATTTATAATGCGCCTGTACAGAAGTGTTTCTAGGCGCGACAAGACAAGGAGAATAAACAACGGGAGGACAAAATAACGATCTCACTAGGCCTTGTATTATTCAGATAGCAAAAATTCAGGGAAGAGGGAAGGGGAGAAGTGCCAGGGGGGAATCGAAAGGGAAAGTGCAGTTAGCTCACAAGTGCAGCCAGTGGGTGGCTGTTAAGTGCAGAGTGCTGCGTTTCTGATAGTTGTGGTTAGTTGTCCTGCTTCTGGTCCAATGATCGGTGTGATATTTTTTGTAAAACAAGCAGACTCATCTCTTCCTCACCAAATTGTGCGGTGCATCTATCTTGGTAGCTAGATATCAAGTTTCTTGTTCTGAATCATTTTAAGCTGTCTGCTAGGATCCTATGCATGTGCCTTATTGCCCGGGTGTATACTTGATTGGTAGGAATTAGGGAGTGTACTGTGCATTATGCTAAATGTGCTTTCAACTTCTATCTGGTGATTCACAGATCTTTTCGCGCTTTTAAGGGATCCACTTCATTTATGGACCAGCTAACAATTGTAAACCTCTTCCTTGAACGGTTCCCTTAATTTTCCCCTCAGTTTACTATATGCTGTGGACCGAGAAAAACTCACTGGGTACTACTTTAAATGCACCGCATCCTGTGTTTAAACTCACCCCAAGGGTAACATTTGTGGTAAAATCGTTTGATGTATAATTATATTTCTTGTTGGTTGACAAGCTCTCCTACCAGCATGACTTTCAAGTGCCATGGGAGCGTTGAGGGCTCAGCTGACAGTGAGCATTCAAGAGTAGCGATTACTGTGGAGTGGTCAATCCAAATTCTAATCCCTATCTCTACTCTGGTAAAAAACGTATGGAACCAAGCTGGGAGCGAAGATTAGCAAGTCAATACATCAGTGTCCTCTATACACATGGGAAAATAAAGTAAAGTCTCTCTTCCATGTGGAGCACACTCCAGACATCTCAAAGATGTGTTTGTTTTAATTCTATTGTTATTAGTCAATTGACTTAACAGATTTAAACATTTAGTACTTAAAGCACAATAAACATAATGATACAAAACGATATATCAACAAATACAAAGTTCATATCATACACATAGGGCCTCATTACAAATCGCTCGGTATGGAAAGAATGGTGGCAGTAAACCAGCCGCCACCGTTGTTTCCATGCCGGGCGATCACAACTCCTGCAGGCGGGAGGTGATGTTCCTGCCAGGTCTGACCTTGCGAGTTTAACACCGCCCGCCTGCAGGCGGACGAGGAAACACCGGCAGCATTACGAGATGCTGCCGGTGTTTCCATGATCCCCATTGAGTCCCATAGGACTCAATGGGAATGGGGATTAACACCATTCCGCCTCCGTGATTCCCGGAAAACCCGGGTTGTAATGCCCCGGTAATTCCGGGAATAATGGAGGCGGAATGGTAATACGAGTCCGGCGGTAACCAGGCGGTTTTACCGCCTCGGTTACCGCCAGACTCGTAATGAGGTCCATAGACTCATTAAATTTCATATATAATAAAATTCTAAAATTCCTTTTACAGACCTAAAAATCATCTCAGGTCAACAACAGTACTATACCAGACAATGGGCCTCATTACGAATGTGGCGGTAAGGCAACAACGGCGCCAGTAGTGCTACCGGTGCTGTTGTTACCATACCACCACATTACGAGTTCTGCTTGCGGGTGCCGGTCTGCACGCCTGGTCAGACTAGGCATGCAGAGCGGCACCCGCGAGCAGAACTCGTGATTGCACCGGCACTGTTATAAACAGTGCTGGTGCAGCAATGCTCCCCACCCCCATTCTGCCCCATGTGGCAGAATGGGGATCGGGAGCCCGGCCATACCGGCACCCGCGAATGGGCAATTACCGGTAATGGCCCATTCGCGGGTGCCGGTAGCGAGTTTGGCGGTAGACGTGCCAACATCTTGGTTATGTTACACCAAACCTGATAAAGTGCAATATGTATCGCAACTGTAGGGGAGTTCAGACAGTTGTCTAGAATTCAGTGGATTAAATACTGTTATACGTGTGCACAAAGTTCCCATATGTGCACATGTATACAGTACTCAGTGAGCAGATGGCTTTCAGTTTCCAGGTTATCCTTACATTTAGAGATTCGACAAATCCTGTTTTCCACAGAGATTTTCAATTGTGACACTAAAACAGTTAAGATCGGAAGTTGGTTGATCCGAAGTCGCAATATGAGCCAGTGTATTTCTGGGCTAGGACAAAATACAAAGTACTGTTGAGGGTATCTGAGGATCACATTAGATACGTTAATTAAACTTTTCAAAGTAGCAATGTGGTTGTATCCACCCTTAATGAGCCAGTTTGGATACCAGTGTATTGCAACTTAATACTACATAGTCAAACAAGGCTACTTTATACTGATCACCTCTTCCACAGTTTGAACTCAATATTTTTAGAATGGGACATTGGTGTATCATTTTAGACTTCAGATATAGCACTACCCTTTTTCTTTCAGCTTGCCCCCCCAAGTGAGATTAAGCCTAACTCAAGGCGTAATGCCTGCATTGGAACTGAAGGTCTCAGCCTAACAGTCCCTCTAAGCAATCCAACCATCCAAAATCCTTCATAGTCGGCGCCTCAAGGCAATATAGAATAGCAGGAGAGAAGCACTGCCTATAAAGGATTAATTTGCCTTTGAGGGAGTATCCTGCGGACTGTCGGGCAAAGCTGTGGACGAGGTGAGTCAGCTGTACAGCCTTCCTTTTTTGATTTACAATGTTGTGAGATTAAGTGGTCTGTGCACTCATCCCTAAACCGAGATAGGGATAATGATCCACGTACTCTGCACAACCAAAGGAAGAATCCAGCGTCACCTTATTCACCCTTTTTCCTGCTATTAGAAGAATCTTTGTTTTTTTGTAGATTAATCTCAAGGCTATTTTCTTTAGCATATCCGGACAGTCCGTTCAGCTTTGCTCTACAACCTCTCAAAGTGTGGTCAAAGATGACGAGATCATCTGCATATAACATGCATGCAATTCACATATGACCAACCTTAGGGGGGGGGCACTCAACAACCTTAACCATTCTCTGGGGAGGTCAGAGATGTACATGTTAAATAGAAAGGGGCCTAAGACACAACCCTGCTTCACCCCCCCCCCCACTAATCGGTACAGATGCAGATAGACCACCGTTGTTTTCCAGCCTACTTCGTGCTCCTGTCCCTTCATGAAGCTTCTGAGTAATATCCAAGAGCCACCCAGAACAACCTTGAAGCTTCATTTTGTTCCAGAGCCTAGCCCTGTTGACAATGTCAAACTCAGATGTAAAATCAACAAATGCAATGTATAGACCTGGAGCATCTTTTTTTGCCACCTCTAAAAAGAGACGGTCTAGGAGTCAGGTGTTGTGGGTTGTTGAGGACCCAGGTCGAAAGTCAGTCTGGAAATCATACATCATTTTCTCAGCTTTGACCGAAGACTCAAGTTCTTTCAAGACAAAGAAGCAACAAAAAGCACGCTTCTGGATCTACAGTCAGAAGAATAAGTTACTTTCTTACCTGGTAACCTTCTTTCGATGGGATGGTCCGATGACGTATTCCATATCTATGACAGGTAATCACCACAGCTGTGCTGCTTCTGACAATTTTCAGGGTCTGCGTCCTGCGTCGATCACATTGAAACGCCCCTTCAAGGACCTACTCCGATGGCTGACGTCACCCGAAGTTATATGTGGGACGCACAACGCCCGTAGCCTCAGTTGTAGTTCTTTCCCAGAACGTGTGGCACCAATCTTCTGCCAGTATGACCACAGAAAGCCTTGCGGAAACGTAAGCTGCAATCGCATAAGAAATTCTGTAGCGGGGCAGGTAGGGATGGAGAGATATGGAATACACCGTCGGATCATCCCATCGAAAGAACGTTACCATGTAAGAAAGTAACTTGTTCTTCGAGGGCATTGGGTCCTCCAAAGTATTCCATATCTATGATTGACTCCCAAAGCAGTACCAACGTATGGAGGAGAATTTAGAATACAGAAATTTAGAATGCCCAATTAAATTGCAGAGTAAAGGACCCCCAGATCCTGCCCATGGATAGAATCTAGGGAGAAGTGTCTTACAAAAGTATGGACTGAAGCCCATGTGGCTGCTTCACAGATGTTACGAATAGGAACAACCCTCTGCAGGGAAGTAGAGGTAGCCATACCCCTAGTAGAATGGGCCCGTAAGCCTACCGGAGGGTCCTTACCCACCAAGCGGTAACATTCAGAAATTGCAAAGATAATCCATCTAGACAAAGTCTGCTTAGAAACAGCGTGTCCCAAACGCCTTCCAGCGTAACCTATGAAGAGCTGATCGTCCACTCTGACCCGGGACATGCGTGAAATATAGAAACTTAAAGCCCTCCTAGGATCCAACCTATGGAGCCTCTCCTCTTCCTTACCAGGATGCGGAGGAGGATAAAATGCCGGAAGAATGACCTTCTGGCTTAAATGAAATTCCAGCGCCACTTTCGGAAGAAAGGAAGGACGAACCCTAAGGACAACCCTGTCCTTATGAAACACTGTGAAGGGTGGCTTAACAGAAAGTGCCTGCAACTCACACACTCTGCGAGCGGAAATAACCGCAACTAAAAATACAGATTTAAGGGTTAACAGTCTCAAAGGACAAGAATGTCGGGGCTCAAACGGAGCACCCATTAGGAATTTTAGAACAAGGTTCAAATCCCACCTGGAAAGGTGACGGTGGAAACACATTTGTGAGCCCTTTCAGAAACCGAGAAATTAAAGGAATTTTGAAATTAGAAAACTCCTCAGACGAGCGCTTAAATATGGACAGCGCTGCCAGGTAACCTTTAACAGTACCCACTTGCAGGCCCTTGTGGGCTCACGAAAGCAAAAAAGACAGAACCATAGGAATGTCACATGAAAAAGGATCCACATTCTTAACCCTGCACCAGTCGCAGAACTTTCTCCAACAGCAGCGGTACAGGGACTTTGTTGCAGGCTGTCTGGCCGAAAGCAACACCTCCATCATGTCTTCAGGGAGGTCCCAATCCTTATACCGCAACCTTTCAGAAGCCAAGCGTGAAGGTTGAGGGATCTGACCTCTGGATGGAGAACCTGACCCCCCCCTTCCCATGAGAGCAGATCGTCTCGGTAGGGAAGATGGCGTGGAGGGTAGATGGACAAGTCAAGAAGGTCCGGGTATCACGCTCTCCGGGCCCATGCCGGAGCAATGAGGATCATCCGGGAACCGAACCTCCGTAACCTCTGCAGCACTTGCGGGATGACGGGGACCGGAGGAAACGCGTCCCCTAAGGCTCCTCTTGGAGGAAATTCCCGCGAGCAGAACCTTTCGCACTTTCGGTTGACACTGGGGGCGAAGAGATCCACTTGTGGAGTCCCCCAACGGGCGAAGATCTCCAGGAGAATCTCCTGAGCCAGCTCCCACTCGTGAGGGATCGCGTTCTGCCTGCTCAGAGCATCCACCATCTCGTTTTCGTCTCCGGCCAGATGAACTGCCGAGAACGAAATTTCCTGCTGGATGGCCCAGAACCAGAGCTGCATCGCCTCCCTGCACAGAGGAAGTGACCCTGCCCCTCCCCCCTTTTTTGTTGATGTAGTGCATGGCCACTGTGTTGTCTGTCAGAATCAGGACATTCATTCCTCGCACAGTCGGCAGAAAAGCCTTCAGGGCAAGCCTGACGGCCCTCAGCTCCAACAGATTGATATGGAGTCTGGACTCCGACGGAGACCAACGACCGCTGACTGTCAACTCGTTGGCATGAGCTCCCCATCCCATGAGGGATGCATCCATCACGATCGTCGTCTCCGGTCAGGGTAGCCAAAATGGAGCCCCCCTCATCAGATTACCTTCGACGGCCCACCGCAGAAGATCCTTGGCGACCGAGGGCGGCACCTGAACGGGGTCCGACATCCTGCCGGAGGACTGTGACCACTGCATCTTGAGAGCCCATTGCAGAGATCTCATCCGCAACCTGGCCTCTGGCACTAGAAGAATGCAGGAAGCCATGAGGCCGAGCAACCTCAAGAACTCGAACGCCGGGAGACTCTGGGCATTTGAAATTTGTACACCATCTGTTGAATGTGATGAGCCCTCACCTGGGGAGGGAAACACTGCCCCAGGGACGTGGCGAGCACTGCTCCGATGTACTGGAGCCGCTGCGTTGGCGTCAAGTGGGACTTCTTTAAGTTGAGGGAGAAGCCCAGCTTGTGAAGGGAGTGGCAGGTGACTGACAGATGATCCAGGACTTGCTCGGGAGAGCGCACCCTGATCAACCAATCGTCTAGGTAGGGGTAGACGTGAATCCCCCTTTTTCTGAGATACGCTGCCACTACCACCACCATGAGCTTGGGGAAAAAACCCTCGGGGCGGAGGTCAATCGGAACGGCAGGACCCGAAACAAAGTGCGAGTCGCCAACCGCGAACCTCAGGTACTTCTTGTGCTTGGGATGGATCGGCACATGAAAGTAAGCGTCCTTGAGGTCGATAGACAACAACCAGTCCTGAAGTTGAAGGGCCTGGGGGACTTGAGAGTAACCATCTTGAACTTATCCTTCCATGATGGGTCTCAATCCTCCGTCTTTCTTAGAAATCAAAAAATAAGGGGAATACCATCCCTTGTTCCTCTCCGCTACAGGCACCAGTTCTATGGTGCCTTTCTCCAGCAGGGATTGTATTTCCTGCGCAAGGAGTGGATCCAGACTCAAAGAGAGATTCCCTGGTGGATTGTCGTGAGGCCTCTGCCGGAAAGGAAGACAGTAGCCGTGGGCTATGATCTCCAGAACCCACACATCTGAAGTAATGGCACACCATTCTACAAGATGCTGCGCCCGCCTTCCCCCAATCGACGAACCATGGGACATGGCCTCATGACTGAGCTGAAGCGGCTGCGGCATTGCCTGAGGGTAAAGAGGCAACTTCCCGAGTGGCCTTGGCACCTCGAGTACCTTGTTTTCCACCTCTGGTACTCCTACGGTGGCCCCTTTGACTTGCAGCTCCTCTCGATCTACCAAAGGATGAGTAATATCGAAAGGACCCCCCCCCTCCACTGCTGTCCCCTAGGACGAAAAGGCGGAAGTTGGCGAACAACAGCGCTCAACGACTTCGCTGCATCTTTGGAGTTCTGCAACCTCTCAAGGCTCTCATCAGCCTTGCTGCCAAAAAGATGTTTACCATCAAAGGGCATGTTGAGAAGCCAGGCTTGGACATCAGGAGCAAACCCCTACTTCCGCAACCACGCAAATCTGCGCATTACGGTGCTCGCCGCCATGGACCGGCTGACGCAATCTGCCATGTCCAGACCCGATTGAACGGATTAACACATGGTATCCTTGCTATACTGAACAAGAGCAAGAAAGCCATCCCGTTGCTCCCCTTCGGGAATATGTTCAGCCGCCAAAGAGACAATGCCACAGAGTATGAGTGGAACGTGCTAAGGCACACACAGAGTTGGCTGCTGTAAAGCCATACCCCCTTAAGAAAACACTTTCTTTGCCCAGCCATCAAAACGCTTGTCGCCCCTATCAGGAGGGATGGTAGGGTACAACGCCTGTTTTGCCGAGACCGTAGCCGCCTGCACCAGCAAACTCTCCGGAGTGGGGTGCATAGTCAAGTAGCTGGGGTCGCTACTGGCTGGACGGTATTTCTTCGGCAAAGACTTGCTCACTGCCGGGAGACTCTCCGGAGCAGTCCAAGCCACTGCTACCCTTCATTGCAAGGTCATATGGAATGGCAGTACCGGGTCAGTTGGTGAACCTTGGTCAAGGATATCAGTCAGGTCATCCTGCAGAAAATCCACTGGTGGCACAGACCACCCCAAGTATTCCGTCACCCTCGACATAAGGCGCCGGTACGAGGACTCGGCGTGCGTGCCGGGCTCAGGCCTACCACACTCAACCTCCGGAGAGGTGTCCAGACCACTGGCGTTGTGCAAGGACTGACGCAGGTCTTCTAGCTGGCTATGCCTAGAGATGAGTTGTCAGAAACCTCTTCAGGAACCATACCTTCATCAGACCCTTCATCCACTTCAGAGATGTAATCCAGAGGCTGGAATAAATCCCTGGATGAGGGCACAGAAAAAGGCTCAAATACAGGCCTCGCTGACTTCTGCAGGGCCTTTCTTGGAGTTTCCACCGGTCTCCGGGGCACCTCCGATAAAGCCTCCTGGAAAGGCGTCGACAGAATCTGCGTCGCCGTCGAGCGTGGTGCCGACAGCATCGACACAGGCCTCAAGGGTGTAGCCCTAAGCGTGTCCTTCAACAGCCTGGGCGCCGATGGTGTCATAGGCTTCCTCGGAGGCGGCGCCTCGAGAGAGTCCTTCGACAGCCTCGGCGCCAAAGTCTTCTTCGAAGACCTCACAGGCTCTGACGGTCTTGAGGGCGTTGAGGACCGGGACCTGGAGCGGGCAGGGCTAGAGCGATCCACCTTGTCCGACCGGGACCTCGAAGGTGCCCGGTGATCGCGACGACCGCCCGAGCCCGAAAGCGTGCGAATGCTGTGTCTCTAGCACGTTCCCTGCCGGCGTCTTTCGATGGCGCAGACGGAACAGAGCCCTGCGACTGAAAAATCACCATCATCTCCTTACGAAAGGAATCCCATTCCGCAGGAGTGGAATGCTTGTAGGGACAAGCAACCCGCCGACGGGCGGAGTCCTCGGACGGGGAAGGCGACCGGTGATGGCGCTTCCGTGAGTGCCTCAAAGAGGCAGAGGAATGGCGGGACCCACTCCGGGACCGAGACCCCCTGGACTTACGCCGATGATACGGAGAGTCGCCCCTCGAATTGTCAGTCGAAAGCCCAGTGGATTTCGACTTCCCGGGCTAGGACACCTTACTGACAGAAAGCTTCTTATGCTCCTGCAAGGCCTTCGATGTTAACGACTGGCACTCGGCACAATCGTCCGTGGCGTGGTCCTCACCAAGGCACCAGAGGCAGGCGTTGTGCGGGTCCATCAGTGACATCTTGGAAACGCTGTCCCGACACTTCTCGAAACCGGGACGCGGGTTTCGAAGAACCGAAACAACAGAACTCAGAAGAACCGAGGCGTGCCGAGATCTCTCAAGCGAACACATTCGCGGAAAAAACGGAACTGAGGCTATGGGCGTTGTGTGTCCTACATATAACATCAGGTGACGTCAGCCGTCAGAGGAGGTCCTCGAAGGGGCGTATCGACGTCATTGACGCAAGATGCAGAACATTTTCCTAAGCAGCACAGCTGTGGTGATTACCTGTCATAGATATGGAATACGTCGGAGGACCCAATCCCCTCAAAATGCTTAATATTATGTATAGGAGCAAAGCAGGGCTACTGATATTATTAGATCAATCAGCAGCCTTAAACCTCATAGACCATGAGAAACTGCTTAGCAGGCTTGCATACCTTGGAGGGTGCTCCACTGCAGAGATAGACTGGATCAGCTCCTTTCTTCTTGACAGGAAATCAAGAATAGTCTGGGGTAACGCATGTTCTAAACCTGAGTTAATTAAATGTGGCATCCTGCAAGGAGTTTGCCTTTCCCGGGTACTATTTAATATATTCTGTCGCACCCTATGCGATCTTCTGGATGCCTTGGGTGTGCGATTTTCTAACTAAGCTAATTATACTCAGCTTATTATAGAACTGAATGGGGATTATGAGAAAGATCTGGAGAGCATGGAACAAATGTATAAGGCTTTCCAAATTTGGACTTTATCTTAATGCAGCTAAAACAGAGTTTCTCATCTTTGGTTCTACACATGCACGCACTAAATTCCCAATACAGTACAAAGGTTTCAACATAGATGGGCACTACATCAAAACAGCGTCCGAGGTGAAAACCTTGAGTGATCCTGGAACCATCCCTTGGTGCTGAAGCCCATGTAAGCAGTGTTAGATTAGTGAACCCATATGTTTCCTTGGGAAACTGCACAACACTCGTCCGAGCTGTTATAATGCCTAGACTTGACTACTGTAGTGCGTTACTGGCCGGAGCAAGTAAGGTCTGCATCAAAAAACTCCAGATACCTTCGAATGATGCAGTCAGGATCATCAAAGCTGCTCCAAGACGGGACCCGGTGTCTGTACATAGGAGGGAACTGCAATGGCTTCCAGTAGAGGCCAGAATATGCTTTAACATGAATACCATTGTGCATAGATACCTATATGGACAAGCACCAGAATACCGGAAAGAATGTCTGGTATTCACTGTGCCACTTCGTGAGACTGAAAGCTCAACCTGTCCGCTCCACCGCCTGGGACGCCCAGGCCTACCCATCCCATACATCTATTTGGCTGCCTTCTTTTGCTTTCCGTGGAACGTAGACACGAGACTCACCCTCGGGCGACGTCCCGTCGCCTCGGAGCCATGACCAAAGCACTAAAGCTCTCAAAATCGACCAACATCTCTACCATGCTGCAAGCCTCGGAGAAGGGTAAGAAAGCAGGCCCCCCAAAGTTACTCCCGAGAAGCCGGCCGACAGCGGGGGGGACACTTGAGACCAAGGAGGACCTCCAAGTCTTCATGAGCAATATTAAATCGGAATTTAGAGCCTGCATGACGGAACTCACCGCTAAACTGGAACAGACGGAACAAAGAGTCGCTGGCATAGAACAGAGGGTCAAGGACCTAACTACGGACCACTCCACCTCGCTAACGGAAATTCAACGCGCCGTCCAGTCGCTGGTGGTGAGAACTGAAATCCTTGAACATAAGCAGCAGGACTTGGAAAAGCGCTCTCGCCGCAACAACCTGTGCCTCTGCGGGGTACCCGCTTCAATCTCCGATCGAGAGCTCCCTGAATATGTCAGCACCTTCTTTCAGTCTCTCCTGCCAGACTTGGAGGAGACCCAACTCCTGCTGGATCGGACCCACAGGCTGCGCCCTCACCGGCGTATCGACATGGACCCCCCCCCCTGATGTGATCACTAGGGTCCACTTCTACACCACCAAGGAGCCCATAGCAGTTATTGGCCGCTCAAAGGACGAACTCTCATTCCAGGGAATCCCGATACAGATTTTCCAAGACCTCTCCCCTACTGACTCTTCAGAAGCGCAGGATGTTGCGGCCTTGCTTTTTCAACGGGATCAGCAGATCCATTATCAATGGCTTTTCCCCACGGCTCTACAATTCTCGTACAAGGGCACCCCGCGCACCATCAGCCTACTGGACGATGCAGCGTCAATTCTTCGTCCGGACTCCCTGGGTCTTCAGACCCCTCCGCTCTGAGTCGGACAAGCCCGGCTTCAGACACAACCTCCCGAAAGCCGAAACAAACCCCATGGTCCAGGGTGCAGAGGAACCGCAAACCTAAATAAAGCATTATAATGCCTGCACCAGACACATGGGACTGGAAATGCCTGAAGCCTTTACATCTAGCCGCGGACCCCATGCGATCCATAACCTCCTCCAAGGCGGATGCCATCTCTTGACCCTTGGAGACACCTTCAACCATGTTGGCGCTGTCAGATGACAGCCTTGGCGTTCAGGAGCCATGTCGATAGTTCTAAATCGACCCCCCTGACCGCAATTTGGACCCCCCGTTGGGGGTCATTCGTGAATGTGAATTCCTCCCGTTGGGGGACAGTTAGACAAGTTAAAAAACCCTCAACCACAGGAGACGCCGAAACGACTACGCTCTCACGTCCATGGCTGACCCAACTCCCCCACGACACCCCTCCCCCCAGCAAGTGGATCTTCTGGACCAATCTTTGCATCTGAAACTTAAGTTCACCACCTTGAACGTTAGGGGCCTGAACCCCCCTACCCCCTCCGAAGAGGAAATCAATTCTACAGAGGCTACAGGACGACAGGACCTCGATTGCCTTCTTGCAAGAGACGCATTTGATTCCGGTGGACTTTCCTCGCTTGCGAAGCAGATTCTTTCCGCTACAATTCCTCGCCTCTAATGGAACCAAGGGAGGCACTGCCATTCTATTCGCGAAAGACCTGAAGCCCCAGATCCTTGACTCACGTCGATGCCAAGAGGGTCGCTTCATTGCAATCAAATGCACCATACATTGCTAGCTCTATACCCTCATCTCGGTGTATGCTCC
This sequence comes from Ambystoma mexicanum, assembly GCF_040938575.1. Classification (NCBI taxonomy): domain Eukaryota; kingdom Metazoa; phylum Chordata; class Amphibia; order Caudata; family Ambystomatidae; genus Ambystoma; species Ambystoma mexicanum. The sequence continues at coordinate 321,222,548 of NC_090935.1, forward strand.
TAGAGGACACCCTCCTCCCTTTCATTGAGGGGCATGTCGTCATGGGAGGAGACTTTAACGGGGCCCCAGACCTCATCAAGGACAGGTCCCACCCCCCAACACCCAGAGACCTGAAGTTGGCCACTGGCCTGCTCCATCCATTTCACACGCTGAACATTGTAGACTCTTGGAGGGTACTGTCCCCGGATGAAAGGGACTTCACCTTCTACTCATACGTGCACCATACTTTCTCTAGAATTGACCTGATCTTGACCTCCCCACAGATCCTGACTTTCAATGATGATGTGGTAATTGGCTCTCGGATCATGCCCCAGTTACATTGACCTTGCGGTCCCATGACTCGGAGTCCCCTCCACGCCGCCGGTGGTGCTTATATGACCCTTTCCTGGGGAACATGGCTGTGAGAGACTCAATCGCCTGATCCATCAAGAATTGTTTCGCTGAAAACCGGGACGAGGACACTTCCCCGGCCAACACCTGGGATGCCATGAAAGCGGTCCTTAGAGGAGAGCTGATCGCCCAAGGTGCTGCATTCCATAAAAGAAAGCAGGCGACTCGAGCCTTCCTGGAGGCTGAGGTCCGTGAAGCTGAGGTTACTCACAAAAGGAAGGGCTGGGCCCCCAAATCTTACAGGATCCTACAAATGGCTAGGAAAAAGCTGGAAGCTCACTACGCTGAGGCTTCGGCAAATCTGCTAACCAGAACCAAGCAATGGTACTACGCCCACAACAACAAGGCCAACAAACTCTTCGTGAACAAACTGGCAAAGGTGAAGAGTAGGAATGCCATCCTGTGCCTCCGTGATCTGCAGGGGGTGATCCATTACGCAGACCACGAGAAAGTACGCTTGGCAACCGCCCACCACCTGGAAATAATGACGGCGGCCTCGAAGGATCCGACCAAGCAACGTTCATACATTCGAGAGGCGGCCCTCCCGCACCTGTCCTCGGCAGCCAGGGAAGACCTTGAAGCGCCAATTACGACCGAAGAGGTGGAGGAAGCCTTTAAAAGGCTAACATCTAGAGCCCCGGGCCCGGATGGATTCTCCTCCCGCTTCTACAAAATCTTTCGGCCCCAATTAGTGGCCCCCCTGGCTCGCCTCTACAACTCATTCGTGGCCACTGGAACGGTCACCCCAACAATGCAGGAATCTATCACAGTCCTTATCCCCAAGCCTGGGAAGGACCCCCATGACATCAGCTCGTATAGACCCATCGCCTTGCTGAATCTGGATGCCAATATATACTCCAAGATCCTAGCCAATCGTCTAGCACCTATCCTCCCGAACATCATAGACCCGGATCAAACGGGCTTCATTCACCACAGGTCGACTAAAGACAACATCCGCAGAGCTCTGGACCTAATTGAGATCGCCACTCGGGACTCCCAACAACTAGCTTTATTGGTGCTGGACACAACCAAAGCGTACGACAAGGTGGACTGGTCTTATCTGCGCCTCACTCTAGAGGCCTTTAGCTTTGGCCCGACCTTCCTGAAAAGGATCTTTGCGAACTACCAGCCCCCTAGGACTAGGCTGAGAATCAACGGCCGCTTATCAGACTCGATCTCCCTCACGTGTGGAACAAGACAGGGACGTCCTCTGTCCCCCTTGCTCTTTGCTTGGAGGCAAGGGGGACAGAGGCTCAACGAGACCGGAAAACCCCCCGAATCAGTGGCCCGAGTACTGGCTCTGCGCAACATAAAGTGGCCCTCTATGCGGATGATGTTCTGCTCACCATTACAAACATGGAGGGTTCCATGAGGGAGGCTTAACTGAAATCCATAACTTTGGGGTGGTCTCGGGATTCGCAATTAACTTCCAAAGGTCAACGGCGCTGGGAGTGGGTTTGACCTCGGCTGATGGAGAGGCCTTGGAGGAGAGATGTCCTTTCCAGTGGAGCATCAAATCGATCCCCTACCTGGGGGTTCAGATCCCTGCACATCCAACGAAAGTCTATCGGGCTAACTTCCCGTCACTCTTCGAGGAACTAGAAAAGGATCTGACCCACTGGCAATCACAAGAGATCTCCCTCCTAGGCCTAGGGGTGCCCAACCTCCGTAAATACCAAATGGCACGCGCAACTAGCCCACCTCCAAGCATGGGGTCTTGCTACAGGTCAGCCGAAATCGGTGGAAATCGAACAATCCTGCCTCACTCTCCCCCTTCACTTCCTCCCGTTCCTACCTACAGCCTTACGTCGAAGTTGGCCGGGCACCTTAACAGCCACAAAACAAACAATAAGGGTTTGGGAGTGGGCTCGCAGATAGCGTGGTGTCCCAGGAGGCCTAAGTGCGCTCTCCCCAATCTTCCTAAACCTATCCTTTTCCCCCGGGGCCTACCCCAAAAAATTTAGAAACTGGGATGCAGGGGGCCTCACCACACTGGGACAACTCTTCGAGGGGGATTCCCTCCTAACCTTCGAATGCTGCAAGATGACTTTCAGATTGGCAGAAACAGATAGATATTCTTACGCCCAATTTAGGCACTGGTGCTCCCAACCGCAGACCCGTGCGGCGGCCACGAGACCCCTCACCTCACTAGAGCTGACGGTGAACGACCTACCGGCCCAGGGAAGGATCTTGGCCCTATATAGACTGCTGCAGGAGGACCCCCTCCAGTTTAGGTCTTCCTACACGTCTCAATGGGAAACGGACCTCGGACACACCATTGAGGACCACACGTGGGTGGACATATGGAAAAGAACGCGGACAACATCCTGCTGCATTACCAACCGAGAGTGTGCCCATAAGCTACTCCTGCGCTGTTACTATTCCCCTCTACGCCTTCATCACTTCCAACCGGCACTGGACCCCCACTGTTGGCGACTTTGCGGCCTTCCAGGATCCTACTTCCATATGTGGTGGGCCTGCCCCCGAGTGAAGGAGTTCTGGACCCTTTGCTTAGCTACCATAAAGGATGTCACCAAGGTGACCATTCCGCTCACGCTCGAACAGGTCCTCCTAGGGATTCCACTGCCAGGTTCATACCCGCGGTCGGGGAGAAGAGCTGCCCTGGTGTCCCAGTTCTTGTTAGCAGCTAAGATCACGGGGGCCTGCACCTGGAAGTCTGCTGACGGACCCTTGATGGCCCTTTGCTGGGTTAAACTCTGGGATATTTTGATAGCCGAGGGGGTCACAGCGGCCAAAGCGGGACTGCTTCACCGTTTGAGACATCTGGGCGCCAGTACTGGACTATGACCTGAACTACCCGGCCCTGACCCAGAAACCGCGCCTGATTGCAAGAGCCCTTCACGCCATGGACGACCCGCTACTGTCACCAGACCAGTCCAATTGAGGCCTGAGAACTATGCTCGCCGGGGAACACATGGGATGGGAGAAGGGGACTCTGGGTTTGCACGATTTGAGAAGCTTCATGTAATGCATTTGTATAATTTCTCCTGTGTGTTGATCTACAAATAAACAAATTTAGAAAAAGAATGTCTGGTATTGGAAAAACATACCAGAGTTGCCCGGTCTACGGACTTAACGTGTCTGACTAAGTTTAGATGCAAACGAGTTAGAGGCAATGGACGCTCTTTCATGGTATAGGCAGGGCTGGCCTGGAACAAGCTTCCAGAGGAGATGCTTAGGGCAGAAGATAATACCACCTTCAGAAAACGTCTTAAGATGTAATTGTTCTTCTAATTTGTAAACTGTCTGCATCGTCTGTTATATATGTTGTATTTATATTTGTATTTGTATTTATTAAGTTTATATAGCTCTTTACTCCAAAACGCTGTACATTTTAAGAACGGGATAAATTTAACAATAACAAAATAACAGTAACAGGAGAAGCAAATTACAATTTTGAATCAGACCAACAAAACATTATGTAGAGCAATTAGACAGAAGGGAGGAGGGAGAGTAGAGCTGGGAGGAAGAGGGAGGGATAGGTAGGAGGAGGAGGAGGAGGAGGGAAACAGAAGGGGTAAAGGGGTGAGAATGGGGTGGAGGGGGAAGTGGAGGGAGATGATTATGGGGAAAGAGGTGTAGGGTGGGGGATGGGGAGCGAGAAGGGGGAGTGGTTTCATGGCGGGGATTGGAGAAGGAGAGATTTAAGGGACGTGCAGAATGAGGAAAAGGTAGGAATGGAGCGGATTGAGAGAGGTTCCAGTGCAGGGGGGCTAGGAGTTGGAAGGAGCGGAAACGGGAGGAGGCACAAGGGGAAGGAGGAACAGTGAGAAGGAAGTGGTCAGCTGAGCGAGAGGGAGTGTAGAAAGAGAAGGGATGAGAGATGAGGGGGAGCAAGACCGTGGAGAGATTTGAAGACTAAGCAGAGAAAATGAAATTTAAGTTGGGAGTGAAAGGGAAGCCAGCCAAGTGAGGATAGGGAAGCAGAGATGGAGTCTCAGAGATGATGTCTGCAGGCTCTGGCGCATTATAAACAAATACAAACAAATCCAGCAAACATCTTCCTGGTCACGCCCAACATGGAGAGCAGCCTATAGTTTGCTGGCAAAGTCCGGTCTCCTTTCTTGAAGACAGATACCAGCACAATTGGCTCCATGTGGACAGGATGGTGTGCTCTTTACACCCCTTGTCAAATGGGGCCTTCTAATAAGGTAGCCAGCCCTCAGGATCACAACTGAGTACCATGTTGGCCAAGCCATTAGGATCAGGTGCCCTAGAGACCTTTGCGTTTTTAATAGCTGCCCGTATGGCAAGTCTGGAGATGTCTAGCGGCCAGCATCTGGGAGTTGATCTGTATGTCTACGAAACACAGCTAGGTTGCTTCGCCAATAGGATTAAGAATCTGCTTTTCGAGACCACCAGGGGGCACAGGCAAAATGGCTGCCGGAACGCTCGCCTCCCTGAAGACCCACGAGTAATGGGGGAGAATTAAAAGTTTGCCCAGCCTGTGAGCAGATCTGAAAGAGCGTTTTGGTGTGGAGCAGAGTCAGCAGACATCAGACCAAGTTTTAGGGGAAATCGGTGTGGGTGAAAGCAGAGAATGTACAGTGAATTAGAGGGCCGCCAGACCACTGGGCTCAGCCAGAGAGTGAGCGACGTGTGAGAACGACCCGACAGCAAGACCACGTGGGCGCAGTGTATGAGCCATGAAGTGCAACATCAGAGCCGTAGAGCCAGCAACGTACGCTTGCGGTCGACTAGAGGGAAATAAGCTGCGGTGGTTAATGGAAAGGTGGAGCTAGAGGTACAGAGGGGATCTCTGATGCTGGAGTGCTGTCCCGGTGAGCAGGCAGAGAAGTAGCGGCTCCTGATCCTGCCGAAGCAGCTCAGCAGAGCTGCTCACCTTGGGAGCCTGGCACGTAGCACTGACAATATCCTTGCGGACGGCATCCACCACAGCAGCCCCCCCCCCTGCAGAGTCTGGTAAGGAGAGAGGGAGGAAGAAAGGGGAAGAGACTGAGAAAAGCCTGCAAAACAAGAAGTCCTCCACCCCACGTTGAGGGGGAGTGGGGATACACATTGGGCATTACGTGTGCATTCGGCAGCCTTAAGTGCCCCGACAAACTATCAAGCAAAGTAGTTCCTGCTACGGCCCACAAGGGAGAAAAGGGGAATCAAGCAGCGCTACATGCCGCTCCTGGGAGCTGTTAAGACCATCATCAGCTGGCGCACGACACCATTAGCGACAGAACACACACGGGGGGAGCAGAAACCACGCCACATTCGCCCTTGATGAGCATAAACATTTCAACGTTACCAAAAACAGGGGGCAACATTGCGGAAAACAGGCCCACCACTGCGCACATCGGACCCCACCTGTGCTGCAAGGCACTGAGGGAAATAGTCAAAGACCAAATCCCCTCTTCTCTAATAGAACGATTCAGAGCGCGGGGGCGTAGCTTGGACGGCCATGTAAAGGGACGTGCTCTCGTGGAGCTCCGCTGATCCTACAATGATCCTGGAGGAGAAGTGCGTGCACGGGAACTGCCAGCACTGAAAAATAATGCCCATGCGTGTGAAGATGATGGCTACACTCGCTGAAACTTTGATGCGAGTGGAGGGTGAGGACACTGAGTTATACTTGTCTGCGAGCCGCGGGCCCCGGATCGGCGAGTGGAACAAGATGGCGGCAGAGACAAAGAACACAACAGGGGTCACGAGATGTAGGTCCTGTAAAGCCCCTGCATCGAACTCCAAGACCAGCAATTAGAAGCAGACCGCAGCACTTGACTGAAATGCACTGTTGCTTCACATTGGTAACCGACGCTGGGCCTGCGGCATAATCGGATCGAACGCCGGCGGAACCCAGGAGGATTCATTGTGGCAGCGTACCAATTAGGTGGCCGCGGATCCTGGGGCCGACGCGAACGAGCGGGCAGGGGTGGCTGCAGTTTTCCACAGCGAAACATCGGCGCAGGCCAGTGGTTGAGGCCGACGCGAGACAATTGCTGATCCCCGGCACTTAAAGCGGCCCCTCTGGGCCTGGGCATTGTGGGACGGATAGCCTTGTGATCGCGGAAGAGGGAGAACAAAGGGAGTGCGGCGAATAGGTGAGCACACTCGAGCACTGGCCACAGAAGGAACAAGACAGAGACCGGGCCACGACACCAAGAGGGTACAAGCACATGGGAGGAGACGGCCCAATCTGGGCGCGAGAGAAGAGACAAGTACATCCAAGTACATGCTTGGCCTGCTGGGAGTGGTCCGTGACCACGCGGACCTTTGTGCGGAAGGAGGCACGGCAGGCCCTCGCCCAGTTAACATAGCAGGATGTCCTCTAAAGTGGTTAGACCCAGGATCCGACAGTCCACGATGGAGACCTACGCCAGGTCGCCCCCAGAAGCGGAGGGGGGCAAGAGCAAGGAGACCCCCGTGGCAACTGCGGAAAAACCGGGCACGATCCAGGAGGTGCTGGCAGCGATCGCAGACTTAAAGGTGGCCTGGGAGACTAAGTTGGGCCAGGCAATGAAAGAGCTGCAGGAGGGCCTGGACCTCAAGATCGGAGCGGTCCAGGAGGAGGTGAACCTGCTGAGACAGGACGTGCGAACGATTGCGGAGCGCACTGGGGCCTTGGAGAAGGAGATGGCCCCAAACACGGAGGCGTGCGCCGCACATGGAAAGGAGCTCCATGCCCTCGTGCAACGGGTGGGCAATCTGGAGGACAGAGCTGAGCAAGCAGAAGGGCGCGCCAGACGCAATAACATCCGTATAGTGGGCCTGCCGGAAGGTTTGGAAGGGTCAAACCCCACAGAATACGTGGAATCCATGCTTTTACAGGAGATAACAGGCGGGGTGCTGACCCAGGGGTTCGCGGTTGAAAGGGCGCACAGTGCCTTGACAAGGAGACCGCCCCCTGGAGCACCCCCGCGGCCGCTGATCGCAAAGATCCTGAATTATCGGGATCGGGAGAAGATCCTCGAATTTTTCCGGAGGGGAGGAACGATCGAAAAGGGTTCCGCAAAAATCACGGCCTACACGGACTATACGCTGCTTGTACAGCGTAGTAGGATGAACTTTGGATCAGTGAAAAGGAGGCTGAAGGAAGCAGGCCATCGCTACATGTTGCTCTACCCAGCAAAGCTGAAAGTGTTTTATAAGAACAGATCCCTTTTTTTCGAGACGCCGACCGAGGCAATGGACTGGCTGCATATGCAGGGCCGACCTCAAGAACCGGATGTCCAGATGGGAGCTGCAGGAGATAAGTAGCAGACGGCTGTGGCACCTAGGGTGACATGGCCAAGACATTGGGACTTGATTATAGAGTTGTATTAAGCTGGTGGGGAGTGTGTTGTAGTATCAACTGGCTGGACCCGCTGGACGCACCAATCCTAAAATAGACGACTGGGAGCTCCTGGGAGGCATCCCTTGTACCCAATAGTAATATGCTTAGTTAGGTCACTGTTAGATCAGTGACGCCCCGCGGGGTCCTAGTCCTCGGCGACGGGACAGGACGCGACGCGGGTGGGCCTGAGATCCAGGGATGGAGCTGGGCATTTGTTGGGTTAGGCCAGGGTGGGGGGAGGGGCTGGGTTGTGAGCAGTGGATGGGAGTTGGGGAACAGGGAGGGGGGAAACTGTTGAGGGGGCAAGGGAGGAGTGCCGGAAAACAAACCAAGGGAAGCATTGAAGGGAGAGGTGGGTTGGGAACAAACCGAGTAGATGGTATCGGGTAACCTCAGAATTAAGACCTGGAATGTACGGGGCCTTAACAGCCATCTGAAAAATAACAAAGTGATGGTGTATCTAAAAAGGATGCACATTGATGTGGCCCTGTTGCAGGAGACTCACCTCACAAGGGAGAAGTTGGAGGTTGTCAGGCGAAAATGGAGGGGACATGTTGTGGGGGCTACATATTCTGCGTACGCTAGAGGGGTTATCACTTGGGTGGCGCCGCACGTGCCGCTCCAGGTGCTTAGCTCAACGGTAGACCCAGAGGGCAGAATGGTGGCGGTGACAGGACTCCTGGAGAACAGGGAACTGCATATCATAAATCTGTATGCCCCCAACCATGATACAGCGGCTTATTTTAGGTCCCTTTACAGAAAAATTAGCCCCTTGGTTGGGGGTGCGGTGGTGTGGGGAGGGGACTTTAATAGTACCCTGAATCCCAAAATGGATAGGTCAGTCGACAAAGCAGGGAAGCCGGCGCCGGCGGCCAAAGCACTGGGGACATTGTTAAAAGATCTAGACCTAGAAGACGTGTGGAAAAGGTTGCATCCAATGGATAGGCAATACTCGCACTATGCAGCACCACATGACCTGCACACGAGGCTAGATTATGTGTTCGTAGCGGCTGAGATAGCGGGAGAAAGGGTGGGAGCGGAATACAAGGCCCAGGTACTATCTGACCACTCGCCTTTGGTGGTAGAGTGGCGACACCAACCCACCCCAGAGCGCGGATCCCGACATGGAGACTTAGGACTGAGACATTACAAGATGAGGGGTTCCGGGAGGACTTGAGGGAGGCCATCGAGGAATATTTTGATATAAACATGGGCAGTGTGCGCCCGGTTGGAACAGTATGGGAGGCGCTCAAGGTGGTGGTGCGTGGAGTAGCCATTTCGAAATCTAAAGGGCTCCAGGTGGGCATTGAAAGGGAACTTCAGGAAACGGAAAGGGAGCTAGAGGGCCTCAGGAGACATGGGGATACCGCCCGGAAGAATAGCGATAAGATAAAAGACATACAGTTAACCTGCAGTGGACTCTGGGATAGGTTATGTAGACTAAATTACAAGAAATATACGGCGAGGCTACACGCAGGGGGCGATAAGCCGGGCAGATTGCTGGCCTGGCTGTATAAGAGTGAGACCCCCCCGCACAGTGATCAGCGAGATAAGGGATGAGGAAGGTCGCATCTGTTATACCCAGGAGGGGGTGAACAAGGAGTTCCTCAAGTTTTACAGACACTTATATGAGGACGCAGGGGAGGATAGGAGCCAAGACATACTGGACACGTTAGAGGACATAGAGCTGCCCACCTTGGACGACCTAGAACGCGCAGAACTTGACGCCCCTATCACCTCGGAAGAGCTGGAGGTGGTGATCCAACATTTGCCCAAGTGTAAGGCACCCGGGACGGACGGGTTGCCTAGCGAGTTTTACAAGACATACAAACAGGAGCTGCTTCAGCCACTGCTTGCTATGTTCAACGAGGCCTATGAGCAGGGGGAACTGCCATTGTCCCTTCGCGAGGCGATGATCATCCCACTCCTTAAACCAGTCAAGCCGGCCGCGGAGTGTGGGTCTTACAGACCCTTGTCCATGCTGAATCAGGACAGCAAAATACTTACGGCAGTGCTGGCCAATAGGCTGAAGAGGGTGATCGGTAAGATGATACACCCAGACCAGACGGGATATGTCCCCGGCAGGAACATCACAGATAACCATAGGAGGCTACACCACATCATTGACCACACTGAGGAAGATACGGGTGAGCTGGCCATCGTGTCGCTAGACGCGGTCAAAGCCTTTGACTCGGTGCGATGGCCTTAGTTGAAAGCAGCCCTGAGGGGCTACGGAATGGGACCTGGGTATATCAGGTGGGTCCAGTTGTTATACAGCACCCCGGTGGCGAGAGTTAAAACAGGATCCATAATCTCAGATACCTGGCAACTCAGCAGGGGGACCAGACAGGGATGCCCCTGGTCGCCCATGCTATACATTCTGGCATTAGAGCCGCTGGCAATATGTCCGAGGCAACAATACGGGGAGGTGGGGATTAGTACAGTAGGTGGTAGACACCTGGTATCGCTGTACGCAGATGACATGCTCCTTTATCTGCGCTATCCGGAGGAGAACTTGCAGTATGTGCTAGAGGTGATGGACTGATATGCCACCCTCTCGGGCATATCGGTGAACCCTAGGAAGTCTAGTCTGTTCCCCTTGGGTAGATACAAGAATGTCCCGTTACAGAGGCTGCCTAGCCGATACCATGGCAGACTGAGACATTTAGGTATTTGGGAGTAAATATTTACCACAGGATCGAGGCGGAGCACCAACATAATACATCTGCGGGAAGACTCGGCCCCATACTTTTTGAATGAAGTGGTGTGGTTACAAAAGAACAAAACTGGCGGGAAGAGGGCGGCCGTTGAGTCTGGGCTAGGAGGTTTGGCGCAGAATGTGGAGAATGATGGGTAACACATAGAGCCGTTCTCTCAGCAGGCCCCGCTGGTGGCACTATGCGGGAACGACTCACAACTGTTCGAAGCGGTCCGTAGATATTGGGAACCGGTGGGCCTGGCCACCCTTGGGGACATATGGCAGGAAGGGGAGGCATTGGAATTTCAGAGGTTGCAAGAAGAGACAGGGGTGCATAGAGGCCAGTATATAACCTACGCTAGGCTCATGAAACGGGTAAGGGAGAGATGGCCGGAGACAGTGCTAGCGGATGACCCTGATGCCTGGCTGGAAACGATGTATGATGTTTCAGAGGGCGGGCACGAGATATCTAGAATATACGAGCTTCTAAGAGCAAAGGTAGGGAAGGAGCTGCTTCAATTGAGGCAGGACTGGGAGGGGGAAGTAGGAGGACCCATGACAGATGGGCAATGGGAGAGAGCCCAAAGGTACCATAAAAAGGTATCCCGGAATGCGAGACTCCAACACCTCCAATTGTATGTCACTCACAGGGCTTATTTGACTCCCGGGAAAATTGCAAGGTTTGGAGGCTCGGCTACGCAGAAATGTCCCAGGTGTGGGGAGGTGGAAGCGGGGCTGCTACACATGTTCTGGACTTGCCCAGAGGTGCACAGATTTTGGGATGAGATTAAAACTGGTGGTGGTGGAGTGGAGCTGGACATGGGATCAGCTTGGCCATGCATGCTCGGGATTTTTTCCCAGGCCACGGGATTTAAAGCACATAAGCAAAATGAAGGACTTAGCCTACATCCTGGCCAAGCGCAGGATCGCAATGGGTTGGAAGGCGGCCCACAGACCCAAGGTGGAGCTATGGTGGACGGACCTCCTCAGATGGGTGGAGGCGGAATACGTAGTTTGGTTTGAAGTGGTTACTAGGGGGGAGAGGAGAAAGTAGGGCCCTTGTTGGCCTGGCGGCAATTGGTGACCTCTATGGCAAACCCTCACCAAGACAATAACGAATCAGAGGACTCTGATGAGTGCACAAGCACTGCGATACCGGATAATGCTCCCATAGATGACGTGAGTGTGCCAGCTCTAGTTTGTTGTGTGGGAGGGGGGAGGACGGAGAATTATACTGTATAATGTGATGGTTTGATGCTGATTATGTACATCCTAAACAGTTGTAATGTGTGTTATTTTGTTTGGTTTTATTGAAAATAAAAATAAAGTAAAAAAAAAAAAAACTATTCAGAGCGCATGCACATAAGTGCCAACAACCAGTCCTTCCATAGTGAGGGGTGTGAATCTTATGCAGTAAGCGTGGAATGACCGCTGTGAGGCCCCCCTTGAATGTACCTCCCAGAACAGCGCATAACACTTCAGTACGCCTCAAGGAGGGAAGAGAGAAGCAGAGAGAAAGGTGGCATTAACCATCGCTGTGCTTTCCACGAAGTGGTAGCACAACAGTGGGAACAGAGAGCTACAGCGATTGTGGACACCACTAGCAAAAGGAAAGGAGCGTGCAAAGACGCACAACGTGCTTGAAAGTAGGGCTAAGCCGCAGGCAGGTGACCCCCTAAAGACTATAGTAGGGGCAGCCCCCCCCACTGGAGCAGCTACAGTGACATGCACTCCCCCCTCGATACAACATCCCCCCGGAACCCACATATTCACTCAAGCAGCCGTTGGCAGTCTAAAGAAGGGATAGGAGATGCACTCCTCACAGAGACACTCTGCTCATGGCAGCCCCCCTTGGGGAGAGAATTATAGCCAAGTTCAGAAGCTACAAGAGTTCCGCCGGGAGAGTCGAACCATGGCGGCACTCCCGACCCAGGAAGCCCCGGTCAGTCCCGGGAGAGACCAGGAGACCTCCATGAAAGCAGATATGCGTCTTCTGCTGGATGAGATTCGCTCCCTCAGGAACAACATGACAACAGTTAACGCCCTTCAGGAGAGGGTACATAAAATCAAGGACAAAGTGGAGGCACTGGAAAACTATCAGCAGTCAACAGACCTCATAGAAATGAGGGCAGAAAGTCATTTTTAGGACCTGTTACAAGAAACTCAGACCTGGTGGCAAAAGTTGACGATTTGGAAAACAGAGAGAGAAGAGCAAACATACAGATCCAAGGACTCAAGGAAGCCCCCAACGAAACAGAGAGCTTGGAAAGAAGGATGAAAGCACTGATCGGGTTGCTCTTCCCAACTCCACTGTCCCCTGAGCTAGACTTCGAGAGGGTTCATCGAGCCGCCAGAACTCCATGCATCCCAAGATCCATTTTAGCAAAGTACTACCAATATAGGCACAAGGTGGAAATAGTGCAGGATGCTAGGGAACCAGAGTGCATAGACTTCGAGGACTCGAGTTAAAATATATCAAGATCCGACTGACACCACACTCGCCCAGAGAAGAGACTGTCGCCCCTTAACCTCCTGGCTGCGAGAGCACAACATACGATATAGATAGGGCTTCCCCTGTGCGCTCCTGTTTGAGCACGTCAACGAGGAATGCAGGGTGGTCTCTGCGGAGGAAGCGATCAGCATGCTGCAAGGCTTGAAAGAAAAGGAAGGAATGGCAGACGCTAAGGAACTGCTGTCATCCTATGAGCCAGCCAGGAAACCAATCGGACCTGGGCCAAAGAGAGGCCTATCAAAACACACAAGAAAATACACAAGACTTACCCCCTACACGATCAAGGGGTGTTATCACAAAAATGATTCAACCAGGGTGGGCAATGGAAGGACAGATGGCGCACTCTACCGGAGGCAGGGGTACAGTGTACTGACCAGCTAACCAAAGAGAGTGACTTATTACAAGAGCGACACTGCAGGCCCTCCCATGGCTCACCACACAGAGTTTGCAGGGCTGGGCGACATACTGTGTGGTTTTAATGCTCTCATGCTAGTTATTTGCTGATAAGTTAAAGATTGATGTTCATTGGGTCCTCGGATAGACATCCGTTGTGTGGCCCTGTTTTTTCCTAGGGCGTCTCCAATGTTAGGAGGAGCCCTTTTTTCACCTCTTTTTTTCAATGGGGAAGGGGGGAAGCATGGGAGTTTCGGGGGAATTTTTACAAGAATGAGAGAGAAAGTGAGAGGCCGTATTACAGGAAAGCCTGTCAGAACACACTAAACAGAAGGGCTGGCAAATTGTGCGCCTGGCCCTCAAACCTACACGGCTCTGAGATATGGCAACAAGAAACATTTAGAAGAGTACACGAGCTGGTGATGGGGTAACACACTCAGTCAAACGAAATGCACAAACTTTATAAATATCATGGTGGCTGATTCAATACAAATGGGGTCATTAAATGTCACAGGTCTTAATTCGCCACAGAAAAGGTCAACGCTGGTGAAAGCTTTACAACAGGCTAAATATGAAATTTTATTTGTGCAGGAAACTAAATATAAACGAGATGAGGAATTTACCCCGAGGGGCAGGCAATTGGGGGCAGCCATAAGGGCAACTGGGCCAGAAAAGAAGGCAGGGGTGGGGATCTTATACCGCGCTTCCCTAGGGCTGCAGATTTCACAAGAACATAGACACTCAGGCGGAAGATACCTTATTGTACATGGGACCATCAATCAAGGAAGGTTACCTTGTCTCAGCATACGCCCCGCACACTCAGCAATTCGCATTCTGCAGGGATCTCTTTGCGCTACTGGATAGTGGAAAGACGGGTGCCCTGATTTGTGGGGGTTGGAGGGGTTCAATTTGGTTATGAACCAAGCATTGGACTGGAAATCTTAGAGAAGGTGCTACCCCCCCCCCCCACTCCTGGGATCAGGGATCCTTTCAGAGTCTGATATGGGAGCAAGTTGGTTGATTCCTGGAGAGTCCAGCACTGCTACAAAAAGGCATACACCTTCTATTTCCCCTCCCTCCCCCACATTAAACATTTTCCCGGATAGGTTACATACTCCTAGAAGGGCAACTCAAACACCATATAAAAAGCATGTGAATCGAGTTAGTAGGGTGGTCGGACCATGATATGGTAGTGGTCGGGTTGGACCTGGGTCCTAGCAGGATTGTAGACAAACTGTGGATATGCAACAACTTGCTTTTTATGGACAGGCTTTTTAGGGAATCATTAGACGCAGAGATACAGGAAGTTTTCTAACGAAATGACACGGGCGATCTCCCACGCACAACAGTATGGGAAGCGGCAAAAGCCACAATAAGTGGCCTATTTATAGCGCAAGGGGCATCAGTGAAAAGAACTAAACAGCTTAGAGAAACACAGTTAAAGAGGGGAATAAGTGGGAAAGAAACTGCCCTAATCCAGGGGGAAGGGGAGACAGCCAAAACCCTAGCTGAGGTCAGAGAGCTTAGGCAAGAGCTGAAGGAAGTCTGGCAGAAAAAAGGTCCTAGCCCATCTCAGATATGTCAAAGATACTATGAAAATGGTGATAAAGGGCCACATCCTGCTAGCAGCCAAACTGCAAAAGCAAATGGCGGAAAGAGCGGTCAACTAGATCAAGTCCACGTCGGGAGCCACACTAGACAACCCAAAATGAAAGAACGGCTCATTTTGACAATTTTATGATATGATATATGATATGATATGGTATTTATAACGCGCCTATACACAAGTGTTTCAAGGTGCGACGAGGCGGGGGGGGAAACAAGGGGAGACATACAACGATCCTACTAGGCCTGGTGTCATTCAGATCGCGCAAGTGCAAGGGAGGAGGGGAAGGGAGAAGTGCAAGGGGAAAGGGAGAGGGGAAAGTGCAGTACAGGGTAATAGCATACAGGAAAGTAACCAGGGCCAGCTAGTGGCAGTGCGAGTAAGTGCAGATAAGTGTTGGGAAGGAGGGGCTGTAGGGATACAGGCACAGTCCCGTAGTGCAGGCAGTGCAGGGGAGAGTGGCTGGGCCAAGGACCGAGAAGGTGAGTGGCCCAGTTGCAGATTCAGTGCAGTTAAGTAACTTTAGCAGGGGAGAGGGGGAGAGAAAGCGGAGGCGAAGAGGAAGGTTTGGAGGTGCTTCCGGAACCGGAGATGGTTCTCCTCAAGTTTCAGGGGGGCAGGAAGGCTGTTCCAGAGGGAGGACCCTGCAGCGGAGAGAGATCTGCCACCAACTCGTTGTTTGGAAAAGCGGCTGACCATGAGGGAGTTGGAGGCGGATAAGCGAAGAGCTCGAGAAGGAAGATATTTAGGAAGAGGGAGTTGAAGGTATTTTGACCCTGTATATGAGCGGCTGTATACCTCAGATTGTGATTCCTCCCATGACAGTATAGCGGAATGCATGGACAATGTCACATTTCCCTCAATGCAGACCTCTGACCGCGACAGGTTGAACACTCCCATAACAGCAGTGGAGGTGGACTTCAGCATCTCCAACCTAAGGGCAGGATCAGCACCGGGTCAGGATGGCTTCACCCTGGCCTACTATAAAAGGCTAAGAGGCGCCCTTACACTTTTCTTGACTCTCTTGTTCAATGACACGTTGACCACACGTACAGGGCCGCCCTACTTCACGGAGGCCAGAGTCATAGTGATAACTGAGGAGGGGAGTGACAGACTTGAATGTTGTTCATATAGGCCAATCTCATTATTGAACGTGGATGCTAAGATATACGCCAGCATCCTAGACAACAGATTAAGCAGGGTCCTCCCACTTTTGGTGCATAGTGATCAGGTGGGGTATGTGAAGGGGAGCCAGGGTCCTGATAATGTTCGTAAAACTTTAGACTTAATGGCATTGATTGCCGCCATAGACGCAGACCCCATCCTGATCTCGGTAGAGGCGGAAAAGGCTTTTGACCGGGTGGAGTGGCGGTTTATGCTCCAGGTCCTGGAAAAAGCTAATCTAGGGCCTGATTGGATACAGGGGGAGTAAGCACTTTACAACAACACGAGGGCAAGAGTCGAGGTCCACAGTGTGGCATCTTCCCCCTTTGCCCTGACAAGAGGGACCAGGCAGGGGTGCACTCTCTCACCACTGGTCTTCGCCCTGGTAATGGAGCCTCTGGCCCAGATCATCCAAAATGATAACTCGATAATAGGCCTCAAAAAGTCGGCAAAGAATATAAACTGGCCCTGTTTGTCAACAACGTTCTTGTCTACGTGACTCACCCGTCGAAGTCCATCCTGAGGTGCCGAGCGGTCTGGCTGCCTGGATCTGCGTTCCTGGAAGCCGCAGAACCTTCCATATGTACGACCCTTTTCTGAGCGTTGCTGAGATTGGGTGTACGACTTGGGTGTGGCCTTTGTAAGAATGGATAAAGACTTTGCCGTTTGTGAGCTGTTGTTCTTTTTGTCCAGCTCTTAGTCCGTAGAGGAGTGGAAGAGGTCCCCACCTCGAATGGTAGATCTAGAATGCGCTGCTGGACCTCCGGGTTGAATTTCGTTGCCTGGAGCCTGGCTGTTCTCCTCTTGTCTGTGGCAATGGAGATGGCACGGCCTGAGGTATCGATATGAGCCACTGTGGATTCCATGAGGTCATGCGCTACGAGCTTGGCTTCCGCTAGCCCTGTCTTAAAGCGTGATAGGCATTGGGTGGGGAGTTCCGGGAGGAAGTCCACAATTTCCTGCCATAACCGTTGGTTGGCGGCAGCCAGCATGGCATCTGCGTTGGCCTGACGCAGGTGCAAGGAGGCGTTGGAGTAGATTTTCTTGCCCTATGCCTCCAAGATCATCTTCTCCTTGCCTAGCAGCGCCGCAGAGGAGGCGGCTGAGGACGACTTCGGCTTGGAGTCTAGTTATGTCGCAGCGATCACCGAGGAGTGTGGTCGAGGATGGGTCGAGAGCAAGACTGTATCCCCCTCCATCTGCATGTACTTGGCGTCCAGGCGTCGGTTGACCGGCTGGACTGAGTGGGGCTTGAACTAACCCTTCTTGGCCAGGGAGACTGCATCGGTTTGCAGTGGAATCTCCGTGTTGGCAGAGGGACGTCTTGTGAGGACTTCAGCCAGAGCCCCCTCTGCCGGCTGTTCAACTTCGGGTTGGGGAGGCCTAGGTACTCCGCCAGGCCAGCAAGACGTTCATGGAAGGCCCTGGCTGAGGATGGCGTGTCCGGATCCTCCTCCTCGTCCATATCCTGTGGATATGGAGGATCTTGTGGAGGAGGAGGGGTAGATGGTGCCGGAGGCTGGGGTACAGGGACCGCAGCCGGAGGCTGAAGGGACGGCAGAGGTAGCGGAGTTGGCTGTGGAGCCGGAATGAAGGAGTATGGGGTGCCTCTAGCATGGCGGAGAAGACATGCGTGACTGATGATAACCCCCACCCGAGGAGACTGCATGAGGCCGAGAAACCTCTTGAAGAGCACCTCCTCACTGGCCAAAGAGTTGGCCGGGGGTATCGACAGGGTAGCGGGGGGCTGCTGGAGCCGCTGCGTACACTGACCATATGGACGCAAAGGAAAGTTGTCCTGCGCAAATGAAGGGAAGACTGTAGGCCACCTACCTGGTTGAGGCCAGTTCCACCTCAACACTCGTTCTTCGCCGTATTCGTGGAATGGCAGACAGGTGCCCCTTTCTGGCGCGGCAGCCATTTTGTCGAGCTGCCTGCCACAAGCCTGTCACGTGTTGCTCGGCCCGCTGGGCCCAGCCTCGCCCAAGACTCTTGCGTGTGGATCACGAGGCCTACCCTGCTCCTCGGGCCTCGGCCCGATAGGTGTGGCACCCTCAACCCAGGGGTCGGTAGAGCTGCGTTTAGGCGCCCCTTGGATGTACTGTCGGTAATAGGGCGTAGCCCCTTGGATGTGTTGCCGGTAATAGGGTGTAGCCCCTCGGCCATTGTGCCGATAACAGGGTGCAGCCCCTCGGGTGTAGACCCGGTACGAGAACCCTCCAGTCCCTCGACACTGTGCCCGGCAGGATCCGAGGATCCATCGACCCGAAGGCCGGTAGCTGTAGCAGCCTCGGGGCAGGTGCCGGTAAAAGGACCTGGCCGGTCCCTCCCGCACGGGAGAGTCCCTGAGAAGAAGTCTTCCTTGCGGGGTGCGTTAGAAAATATTGGCCCTACCTTGGGCCTGGTTCGATGCTTCACGAAGTTCTTAAGATCCTCTGTAGATGACCACTGGGAGAGCTCCCTCCACCTGGCTAGTCTGTTCTTCAGCGCCTTCGAGGACAGCGAGTCACACGCCGAACATGATTGCCAACCGTGGTCTGAGCCAAGGCAACGTAGGCAGTGGGCATGGGTGTCTGAAGTTGGGAAGAGCCTGTTGCAGGATGGACACCCGCTGGACCCTGTGGAAGTCGACATGCGCCGGGGAGGAGCGTGACTCCTGAGGACCGAGTACCTGAATGATAGATAAGACAAAAAAAAAAAGACAAAGAGAATAAGTATCCGCATGTGGAATTACATGGCTGAAGCCAAACCCAGGAGCGCTGGTGAATTCAGCCCGTTCCCGTCGATGCGGAAAAGGGGACTGAGGTGTGGTGCCGGAGGGCGGAGTCAGGGCAGCTCATGCTCCCTGGGCAGTGCCCGTGTGCCTCAAAATTTAAAGGGGAAGAAGGTTTCTTTCTGGTGAAAAAGGTCCTGTCTCCCGTCCCTTGGAAGGGACGCCCATACAGTATGGAGGAAAGGGGACAGGATGTAAGAGTATGTAGGCGTATTAGGGCAGCAGTATCCGGAAGACAGCAGTATAGATGTGTCGCTTTCCTTCTACCCATGTCAATCTGCTAGAAAAAATCCCAGTCTGTGGTATTAAGAACCCTGAGTGTTGGCATCTTAGCCAATAGCCTCAACACCTCAGGCATATTTAAGTATTTTAGCCGTTGTTTCAGATTAAGTGGAGCAATGGAGAGTATTAGAGGGTCCAGACCAGTGGAACTGGACAAATCCGCTAAGCTCAGTTGCTGTGCCCCATTGTCCACTCTGTCAGCTGTAGTAGTCAACTATCCCTTGCTTGCATCGCACCACTGATTGGTTCTTGTATAGGAATGCTGGCCAATGGTTCATCAGTTGTAAAGTTTCCTTTGTGCCCAATATAGTCACATCAAAAGCTTCCTTAACTAACCAACTGGTAAGGGACCCAAACGATTTCTGCTTCCTTGCTTTACAACACAGCTCCCTGCTTTGTTTTTTGGACTTTTGCATGGTTGTTACTATTGTAGAATTCAATGGTTAATCCCCTGGATACGCTTCTAATGACAGTATTGTTGATAAATAGGTGGCCTACTGTTCTATTCTTTTCTTTAATCGTCTTCGATCTTTGTGTGACTTATATTTAAGAGGGGAGCCCTTGTGTACTTGGACCTACACAGGATTTACAGCAAATAATAGGGCCATCCCCTACTCCAACTATCTCTACGCCATTTCAAATGGACTTCCTAGTAGGTACTAATGAGTTGGCTGCAACCTAGTTCACATCATGATTATCTGAGAGGCGTTGAAGAGTTATCGCCTGCTGCTTAAGATCCTCATGAATAACACCACACAACCTCAATAGAATCTTTACTGAGAAGAGCAAAGCTCCTTTGTTAAGATTCACCACAGCACTCCCAATACTGGTATTCTCCATGGTGCTCTGATCTATAGTTTCACTGGAAGGAAGATCTGGATCTGTAGCAGGAAATAGGTCAGGAGTCAATGACATTCGGGCAGACGCATCAGTGCGCAGTAAATGTACAGAAGGGGGGAGGAAAGGCTAGATGCAGAGGCTTCCTCCCTGTTTGCAGTTGCTATATCATGTGGGACTCTGGATGGTTGGATTGCCCTTTGCAGTAACATAATGCTAGAAGATAATTGTTGTTATCAATCTCTGAAGTGGAGCGATTACTGCCACCTGTCCACCTCTGCTAGTGTGATTAATATATCCAAATTGCTTTGTTCTAAAGTGGCACTTGGTGGTTGCACTATATCTTGATGCAAATTTGCCCATCTGCAATTTGCTCCTGCCCAGCTAACTATCGCCCAATATCTATCACTCCCTTCCTGGGCAAGCTCCTGGAGAAACTGGCCATCTCCCAGCTTAATCTCCATGCTGAATCTGTTGGTAGTCTTCATGACCATCAGTCTGGCTTCAGAGCTGCCAGAAGCACGGAAACTGCTCTCCTGAACATCCGTGAGGACCTGCTCTCAAACCTTGACTCCAACACCCCTTGTGTTCTCATTTTGCTCGACCTCTCTTCTGCCTTTGACACTGTTAACCACACCATCCTGCTCAACCGTCTCCGTGATAACCTGGGTATCACTGGTCAAGCTCTGGCGTGGCTGTCCTCCTTCCTCTCCAATCGACCCTCCCAGGTCCAACTGGGTTCCTTCCTCTCCGACATCTTTTTCTCCACCTGTGGTGTCCCCCAGGGATCTAACCTCTCCCCCTGGCTGTTCAATCAGTATCTGGCACTTCTTGCTCACCGCATAGCCGCTCTCTGTCCCAACTTTCAGTGCTACGCGGATGATACCCAGCTCATTTTCAGGCTACCCTCTGCCTTCTCTTCCACTTCCCTCATCTCTGACTGTCTTTCTGCTATCCAGGAATGGTGTGCCGCCAACGACCTCTACCTTAATGTCAGTAAGACAGATTCTACTTATCTGCACACCCACTCCCTCCTTCCCTGCAACTCTCTGGCCGGCCTCCCTTGGCCCTCTTCCTGCTCCTACCTGCACGGCAAAAAGCCTCGGGTCATCTTCGACTCCACACTCTCCTTCTCTCCTCACATCTCTGACATCTCTAAGAAGTCACACTACCAGCTACACCTCCTCAGAGGTATCCTTCCTTTTCTCTCCTTCCCCCAGAAGCTCACTGTCTACAGAGCTCTGGTTCTCTCTAGGCTGGACTACTGTAACAGCCTCTATTTAAATCTTCCGGCCTCTACTCTCCGCCCTTTGCAACTCATCCAGAACAGGACTGCGAGACTTGTCCTTGGCCTCAAGCCGAGGGACTGCATCTCTCCAGGACTGAAATCACTACACTGGCTCCCAGTGGCTGCAAGGATTAAGTTCAAAATACTCTTCATTGTCCACAAGGCCTTCTGGGGCCTTGAGCCAAAATACCTGCAACTCTCTCTTCCTAAATATCTTCCTTCTTGAGCCCTTCGCTCATCCACCTCCAACTACCTCAGGGTGAGCCGCTTCTCCAAGCAACGAGCTGGTGGTAGATCTCTCGCCGCAGCAGGGGCCTCCCTCTGGAACAGCCTTCTTGCCTCCCTGAAACTTGAGGAGAACCATCTCCTGTTCCGGAAGCACCTCAAAACCTTCCTCTTTGCCTCCGCTTTCTCTCCCTCTCTCCCCTGCTAAAATCACTGAACCTGCACTAAATCTCACCGATGTCATGTCCTGGCCCAGCCACTCTTCCTTGCACTGCCTACATGCACTACGGGACTGTCTCTGTATCCTACAGCCCCTTCTCCCGGCACTTACCTTTGCACTTGCCACCAGCTGGCCCTATTATTTATCTCGTATTCTATTAACCATGTACCGCACTTTCCTTGCACTTGCCACCAGCTGGCCCTATTATTTATCTCATATTCTATTAACCATGTACCGCACTTTCCTTGCACTTGCTACCAGCTGGCCCTATTATTTATCTCGTATTCTACTAACCATGTACCGCACTTCCCCTCTCCCTTCCCCTGCACTTTTTCCCAGTCCCCCTACCCTTGCACTTGCGCGATCTGAATGACACATGGCCTAGTAGGATCGCTGTCTGTCTCCCTTTGTTCCCCCCCCCCTTGTCTCGTTGCGCCTTGAAACACTTGTGTATAGGCGCGTTACAAATGCCATTTCATATCATATATCATATCATGGTGCATTATCCGTAGGTAAATAAGCAGTAATATGCCCTCGAGTAGTTTTCGGTGGGTATTTTGCAGCTGCTTTAGGGACCCGCAGGGTCAAGGGCCAGGTGGCCTGTTCTGTGCTGGTAGAACGTGAGCAAGTTTTTGTTTCTTTACAAGACTTTGGGTTGCATAGATTATAACCCTTTTGTCTGCTTACGGTCTTACTCTGCATATTTACCTATTAGGATGTATCCATTTTCTGTGACTTCTGTGCATACACTGTAAATGAAAAGTTCACAGAGACAGCAAAGAGGAAGTCGCGATAACAGTCTCACTAATTGCTAGTGTCTTACCTTGAAATCCAGAGCCTGGGAGGAAAGACGTTTGGGGCACTGGCACCGCCTCGTCATCCACCAGCAAACCACTTCCTCACACCACTTTAACGCTCTGCGTACCATGGTGCTGGGAGAATATAAGGCTTCTGCAGTTTTGAAAAACACGCCTCAATCAGTAGAACATGAAAAGTTCCTTACATAGTCCACCAGCAAACCACTTCCTCACATCACTTTACGCTAAAAGATTTAGCCCTGTCATGAGTCTCGCCATTGTCACAGCATTTTAAGAATTATCAGGGAATGAGAGATTTATCTTTAGTGGGGTCCACAATTTTAATGAGTCACCTGGCATATCGTGCACTCATCAGTGAAAGCTGGGATTTTAGTTATTAATTCTGGGGGGAAAAAAAAACATCTTGCCTTTCGTTTTGGGCCATAAATGATTAGGAGGAATGTGTTTAATGAGCACCTGTCTGACATTGTTAGCAATCAGCAGTGCTATCCCCGCCCACTGAAACAAAAGTGGGAGTGAAAGCATTTACTGCATAGACGGCTTTATCAAACTAGGGGCCAGATTCTTCGGATGGATGATGATGATGATGCCCCTGCATTTCCTTGGGGAACGTAAACCCTGAACATTCTGGGTTACAACAGAGATATCAATCATTCAATAAGGTATTGTGGGTTAACTATATGGCCTACTTCCCAAGTCCAACCTACTACTTGTCACTCTTCTGCCAAAATACTGGACTAAGTGTTTCATCTTGTGTACCAAACAAAAACTATAAATGAAGTACATAGATTTCCATCTCCCCTTCCTTAAACAGTCACAAATTCACATAAAACAAAATGAAGTGGAGCTTGTTCCAAATCATCACTCTAAAGGAAGTTCTGCCTCTGCATGAGGGAAAACATTGGTGCTGGGTCTTCCCAGCATTGCGAGGCTCCTCAATAGTGGTTTGGCTTCGGATGCATTAGAGGCTCTGCGTCTTGTGAAGAGGTTATGGACCAGGCTTGATCATTGTGTGTGAAGTGAACAAAGTAATCCCCATCTAAACTTTATTCCTTTTTCTGTGAGCCAGGAGGCAACAATCTGAAGGTTTTTGTGTTTAGACATGTGGGGGATAGAAATCCGAAACAAGTTTTATATTTGTGTCTCCCAATAAATCATCACCTGCCAATCTAGATGTTTTCAAGATTGATTCTTTGGTTTGATAAAAGTGGATCACTGTGAGCATATCTTGGCCCAGAACTTTGTTTCACTGCTCTGTGTGTAAACTCAGCTAATTTGTGCTTCATCTGGGGATGAAAGAACTTTCTTAAAGAAGTCTTTACTCCATCTAGGTGTTGGACTTTGACAGGGATCCCTCTAATATGGATAAAATCCTCATGTTTAGTTTCAAGAGATGTATCTAAGGCGTCTATACTTTCAGAGACTTCAAAAGTGCATGTGAAGAAAGTATTTCCCATGTAATGACCTGTTTCTACATATACACAATGTGTTCGTTTAGGGTCAAAACCTTTTTTTGCAACCTCTGCAATGCTTCCATCGAAATTTTTTTTGAGTCCACAAGTAGATTATTTTAAGATCCAACTTGGTGGTGCCGCATCCCGAAGTTGGTTTAATTGGGCAGTTAATGGATTTGGGTAATCGCTGTAGTATCTTGCCTCTGGTGTTTCTCTGCAGTTGACAACATTGTCCATATGTCTACATTCTTGGGTCCTTATGCTTGCTTGGCAGTTGTGGCAAAGGCAGAGGGAGGGGGTCAAGCAAAGACTGTTTCAACTTGAGATGTTCGAAGCAATCCACCCAGTGACAGTGCTACAAGACTCGTTTAGATGTTTGGGGGCAGTAGAGATCCGAACTGAGCTTAAAAGCTATTATGATTAAATTATTACATGGATAACTCGGCTATAACCTCTTGCTGGGCACACCAGTTGAAAGCCTGCGTTTGAGCGGCAGACCCATCAGGATTTGCCATGGTCGGGCAAACAGTTCAAACAGAACAGGCTTGCTGTGGCAGGTCGCAAGAAGTTGCCTAGATCATCCGCCCACACCCTAAGGATGATTGTTCAGGTGTTGCTCCTTTTGCATTTGCTTAGTGCATCAGTCACACCATGGTCTCTTGTGATTACTGGGTGCAGGGTTTCGTGTTATCAGGTGGCAAGACCCTGACTAGGCCGCTTACACAGGGTGGCTCACTCAATCAAGGACTCCTCCCCAGAGGTCTGCACCACCACATCCATGTCTTTGGTATTCCCCTTAGACAACAAGGATTACCGCTGAAGCACCCCAACCAAGGCAAGGGTGAGCAAGACATCCAGGAGGTCAGAGCACAACCCAGCCAGGGTGGTGATCCAAATGAAAAGTCTCATTCTCTGTCCAAAATTACCTTACTCTAGCCCTACCTGTGAGGAACGTGGGTGTGAGAGCCTGCGCCGCAGTGGAGTGAAGGAGGTTGTGCCTCAGGCACAGGACTTAAATTCCCAGAGGGCTCTGGGAGAGCGACTGCAAAGTAAAAGCAGGCAGCATGCTTTCACAGGTGCTTGTGATTCACACCGGAAAGCACGCGTGTCTCGGGTGAGTGTTTAACCCTCGCCCGGTTAGTCTGCACAGAGCACGTTGTACTCGCATTTTATTCCCTTAGATGTGTGTAGGAGATCACTGGGCCACTAGAAAGGAAGTTGCAGTCGAGCCATGGTGGTGAATGTGCTTAAATCGGCTAAGGGGACACCAGCTGATCTACTGCCTATGAATCCACCGCAGGTTCAGCGCCTCAAATAGATGCCATGCCATTGCGGGTTTAGGATTTGTTTCATTTTTCAAAGGGCCAGGAGTTACAGCTTTTCGGTTTTGTTTTAACATGAACTCCGACAAACTACTCTAATTCTCAGATTCATGAGAAGTGGGGAATGATAGTGTGACAAGCATTGGATTGAGAAAAAGAAGGACACGAGTCAGGCATTGAATTAATGTGCATTCTGTGACAGGAGAATGTTTCATGTTTGAAGGGCAAATGACACGTAATGGTGTTCATACATGAGCAAATGACAAGTAATGGTGTGCTTATAGGAGCACATGACGAGAAAAGTTCATACAAGGGTACATGACAAGTAATTGTATATTTACAAGGGCAATGTCACGTAAAGTGGTCCTACATGAGAAATGACAGGACAGGGTGCAAGGTGATATGTACAGGTGGCATGCTTCGAGTGAACTACAGTGTACTTGAGAGTATTTGAACCAAGAGTGGTATTCAAGGAAAAAGTGGAAGCTGCAGTAATGTTGTGTACTATTTCCCGTGGTCCCCCTTCCTATACATTACCTCATCCTCAACCTCTTTCCGGTTACCCTAATTCCCCGTACCCATCCACAACCTCTCCCTAACCTTCTTCCCGCCCATAGGTTGCCTCAAGGTGGCCTCTGTATCACATGTAGAGATATCTTGCCAACCCAGGTGAGAGGGTGGTGTACATGCAGCTTCAGTGGTTAGGTTGAGGGAGCGGATAGCACGATTGATACAACCACTATGCACAAAAACAACACCACCACAAGGAACACCAGGAGAAGTACTCCCTTCTCCTGGTTAAACGGTACCAACCCTAGTGGTTGAAGTCTCAAAGTCTTGACTAACCACATAAATAATACACAGAGAATTACTACTTCCTCCTGGTTAACTGATTAACTGATATACGTTCACTCCGACATCGGAGTTATCAAACTGTGTCCTACAACTAGGAGAATGCCTCCCCTCTCCTAGTTCCCTTGGATGTCAGGCAATAGTTCTCATTAAGCCTTGAACTTATCTCCAGGCTTCTCCAAGGTTTAGTTTAAATGTTCCAAAACCTTCTAATTTCTGTGGTTCAATGACACTTTGACAAACTATGTAAGAGGTACTGGGATGAGCGAGATCACTCCCGAGGTTTACTTCACATTCCATGAGACGAGTGATATGACACAATAGGCTTTGCTTATGTTTACTACAGTTACTGAAACGAGGGAGATTACTCCCAATGCTTGCATAAACTGTGCAAGTATTACTGAGATGAGAGAAATGACTCCCAATGCTTATTCCACTTTACTTCCTCTTACCACACATACTGCGACAAGCGATATCACTGCCAGGTTTTAGTCCATCTTGGTTACTTTTAAAACCATTACGGGGATGAGGGCGACACCCCACAAAGCTTTCTTCACTTTGACTGGTTTTACCACAATTACTGCGACGACGGAGATCCCTCCCGATGCTTTGGTCATTTTAGCAAAAATTACTGAGATGAGGGAGATCTTTCCCGATGCATTTGTTATTCTCCCCCAAGTCCCTACTGGGTCTACTGTGGATCCAGTTGCCAGTTCTTCCTGGGATGTTGGGGCCACACTACTGCTTTGGCCGTTTGCCGCCACTCTTTCCTTGCTTCTCTTGGCCCTGCTTTGGTTCTGCAGGGCCTCCAGTTCACCGGTACCAGCGTTAAGGGACCAACAGGTGCACCTCGCTGAGGCACGCCACTGTTAACGGATCCCCTCTTCTGCTTTGGTCAGGCCTCCTTCTAGTTCCTGAGGCTTCCTCCGACCTTCCAGCCGCGTCCTCTTAACCGAGGACTTGCTTCTCTGTCTCGCCTCTTAGTTGCTGGGTTTGAACCTCCCAGGCAGGTGCGTCTTCACGCTGGCTTCTCCCTGGTTTACCTTCAGACAGTCCTTTGTCTATGTTTATGATCAGTAGCTGGGTCGCTTGTCTGTATGAATGATGCATTTTTTAGGCCTCCTCAGGGCCACCTCTTCTCAGCAATTTGGAAGTCACATAAAAGTAGTTTGCCTAACTCCTGTAAACCTCATCTTGACATTATTTCCATAAGCCAAAAAATTAGGTTTTATAGGAAGAAAGGGAGGGGTGTCAAAATAACATACATTGGTACTAGCAGTAACTTTTCTTACAGACTTTAAGGATTTCGGGGACTCAAAGGTAAGATGGTTAGGGAGTTCCACCATGGAATGGGATTTACCATCCACATGAGGGAAGCCCCTCCCTGTGAGGTCCTCCCGCTTTTTACCACCCCTGGGGGAATATTGGATAGCAGCCTCACCTCCATAGCCTCCCAAGGAGGGGCTCCCTCATGGAGAGAAATGACGCGATTCCTCGATTTGTCACAGCCCACGTCATCCAGGCTTTGAAAGGTGTAGTAGACCTGTGGAGACCAGGTTCATAGACATCAGTCTGCCATCTTGAGAGAGTCTGTGTGACCCAAGTCAGTCGCACTTGCTGAAACAGTTTCTGGGCTCAATTACCACATTTCTCTAAGCCTCAGAGTTGTTCTGCAGCACAGGATAGGCCTGGCCGAACTAATTTTACAGTACAGATACCATGGTCACAAGGTTGGCCACACCCTTCCCAAGTAGGATATCTGTGACAGTTTAGCAAGTCTGGGAAATTTGGGTCACTAGGCAGGATAATCAGATGTCCGGGCTTCCCTATTTAAGATTATATTCTGTATTGGCTCCCGGACAGAAGTTGCCTGAGGTCAAACTCCTCTGTGCTACTTTGGGTGCCAAAGGCCAAATTGGTATTGGTATAGAGTGGCCGTTTCCCATTTGCTACTCCTCATCTATGGAATGCCCTTACACATTGTATTTGGGCTGGTCCTCTCGATCCTTTCCTGCTACTTCTTGTTTTTTGTTGTTTGTCATGTTGCAGCGCTCTTATGCCTCAGGGCCTCCCGTCTTTAGCTCTTAAGAAATAAATAAAATAAAATATTGCAAGGTGCAGCTGACCCCCTCGATATCGTTCACAGTAGTGCTGTGGAAGCAAGATGACTAAGAGCAGGCAGTGCCAGAATAAGCAGCAATCAAATCATCTATAGGATTGCCTAGCAGCCCAAGAAACAGCATGAAGGTGGGGTGCAGCCCAAAGGGCAATCTGAGAAAGATGTTGATTTAGCGGGTATTCCAGCTGGTACCTTGAAGAAGCCACATGAACTGAGTGTGAGGGGTCAGAAATGAAAGCCGGACACAAAGTTGTCATGTTTTTCGTTAAAGAGGTTTATTCAAATTAAATGGGTTGGGAAAATGCCTCTCTGACCCTATTCTAAAAAGGAGTTTCCCTGCCTTAGAACCAAAAAACTAAGAATCTGTTTTTGTCAGGATGTCAGAAATCAAAAGCAGTCCTTGTGCCCAAATGTTCTATACTGTTTCTTGTCTTTGCTCTATAATCTACACCACCTTGCAGCTGAGAACTCCCTTTCAGGTTGCAGAAGTATAGGTAAGTGTCAGTGAACACCCTCAGTGTCTATTTCCTCTTTCGCTCTTACTTTTCTGTCTCTGTCACTTTGTAGTCTCTTTCCTTTCATTTACTGTGCTTTCTTCTCTTTTCAGCACTGTCTGTGTCTCTTAACTTCCTCTTGAGTTTGTCCTGATCAATTTGGAAGAGACATCTAAAGTAGCATTCACTTTTTATTACTTTTTCTCGAGGAACTGTTTCCTGTAAGTTCGTGGGTTAATGGGAACTGCTTAATGACATTATTCATATGAGGTTCGTAACGGACCCTCTGTTTGTACACGGCCCTTCTGTTTCATTTCACCGGCCTTGTAGCCTTCTAGGTGTTCTCTGCGCTAGTAAATGTAGATGTACTCTCTCTTTCTTTGCCTCTCCCCTTCCTGGGGTTTCATGTACCTTCGTAGCAATGCGTGTTGCTGCTGGTTTCCAACAGGATTCACTTGCTTCGTATTCGCTTCTCTCTATACTTCTGGTCAGCTGTTCCTCGGTATTCAGCGCGCCGCTGACTCCGCCTCCTAAGGCTCCTCCTGTTGGCTGCGTCCGATAGACTGACACGGCAGGCAGGGAGATCAGCTGTCTTCTTCGAAATCAGCTGAGGAGGACACGACCCTCTTCCGTGACTCTGCAACGGCTCCGACACCAGCGCTTGTATTTCTTCAAGCTCTAGTTTCTTTAACTCTACAAACTTTATGTGATGACAAACGGTTGTCTTATGAACACAAACGAAGGCTTTCCTTAGCGCAACGGCGCCGCAGGCCCAGCAACAGGGTTATTATTCTTTTTTCACTTCAGACAGCTTAATACGCCCAGACGTAACCATCCCTCTCCGTCTCCTCCAGCTCCACACCAGTCTCCTAGCAACCAACATCAAAATCCTCACATTAGAAAAAAGCACTTCATGAGCACGCTCTGTTTATGAGAATATAAACGTGTCATGAACGTGATGTCTGCATTCCCATCTCTATACGTGCCAACAGGTTATGCTACTGAGGCAGTCATTACCCTATTTTATATATATTTTAAGAGTCGGCCTGTAAGACTTCATCACACAAGGGAAATGGATTTAACCTGGTATTTGTCAAAAAGTGTTCTTAAATAAAAATAGAATAGCTCCAATACAAACGTTATCCAAAAATGGAACAGACCTTAGTTCCACAGGGCGATTCCCTTCCCTTGGGTTCTTCACTGGCATCACAAATGTCTGGGTCTAAAAGTTCTTCATGCCTTCCTTGGCCTACAACAATTGTGTTAACTGTTCAAAAGTTCTTGGTTTAACAGACACGGTTTCTGCTTGACACTCCTTGTAGGTTTTGCAATTTGCCTGGATACTCCCCTGCCAGGCCTCTGTATGCACAAATGCCTGGAGTACTCTCCTGCCAGACCTTCTCTTGCATTCACAACTGCCTGGTGTACTCCCCCTGCCAGGACTTCTCTTATCTTATATTTCATCTTTGCTGTCAAGTAGCATATACCTTTCTTGGTGGCTTAGTATATCTAATTGTTAAACTGTTCCTTTAAGTTTTCTCCACATTTGCATTCCCTTCTTATAGGGATTTGGGTTGGCACTCTGCCCTTTTAATTCATAAGCAATATTCTTATTACTTTACATTCCATAATTTCAAAATGTTCAAAATATTCGACCCTTTTTATTCATGAACAATCTTCTTGTCATTTCACTTTCTGTAACTTCCCAATGTTCTATTTCTCTTTGGTGCTGAAAAGCCCCAGTGTCCCCACTCTGCTCTGGCAGACTCACCAGTTCTCTGTAGAGTTTTCAGACTGGCTTGCACTTATGCAGTGTACCTTTGCCACTTGCTTCCTACTCTGACGGCTCTGACTTCTGTCGGGGCTGCACTCATGCACGCTAGCTTCTCTTCGGCTCCCGATAAGGACCACACTGCTTCTTCTGGCTGCCTGACGCCCAGGGACCTTCTTGCAGTCCCTGGCACATTTACGGCTCACCTCGCTTGTACTACATTTTTTTTCTTTCTCTGCCAGCGAGCCCCCTCGCTCTGGCATACCGGCTCGCGCCTCCAGCTTCCGCACACCAACCTTTGTATCCAGCTTCCACGCACCGGCTTGTGCCTCCAGCCTCCTTCCACCCTCCCTGATGAAGTCACATCTTCTCCTGAGCTCACTCTCATCGTTCCATTCCCATTTTTTAAAGGTCTAGCGCACAAGTGCTTTCATCCAACAACTAGCACGCTCATTGCGCTTGCTGCCCTGCATCAATTCCTTTATCCTCCTCATCTCAGTAGATAGGTGGTTGTGGGAATTAAAGTCCATTGATGATTTCTGATGGATAACACTTGGAGTCCTTTCCAAAGATTACATGTAAGATCAGTTCTACCTGAAGGAGAACTAGCATGGCCAGAAGCCAATAGGGTATTGGGCAACAGGGTGTCTCCCTCATGGGAAAGTGCGGAATACCACTCCTCATCCAATGAAGCCATGACATTTCCCCTGTAGCCATTTCCTCCCATGTGATCCTCCCTCATGTAGCAACCCCCAGGGTCATGATCAGGTAGCGACTGCCGTCCCCTGGGCACGTGGGAGGAGGCAACCGCTGGGAATCCGTAATGACTCCATTGGATTCATCACATGAGAGAGCCTCTTGAAGCCAAGATTGATACAATCTGTACCAAGATGGTGATTGTCAAACCAAGAGTCTCCTCCACAGTGTCCAAGATTGAGGTAAATATTTCAAATAAAAAAACAAGTGTGTTCTCTCTCTCCCATCTGCACAAATACTGGTAACGAAGTTGTAAGATGCAGGGAAAGTCCTGTAGGGACAAGCTACAAGGTGGGTAGGGGGAGTCAGGAGTTTTCTGATGCTAGGCATTGAGTCTATCCTGACTAAAGAGAACACAGAGTGAAATTAGTGCTGCCTGCTATGGCTGTGCACACATATTCCCTGGGCTAAGGTGCCAGAATTTGACATTAGAGAGACAGGGAACAAATCTTGAGAGTGGATAGGAGATATGGTCTAATTTGAAATGCTACACACACTTCCAGCATTTTTGGGGAGTAAAGAAATTCCAAAATGTCTCACGTCGGCTGATGGGGTCAAGAAGAAATGGGAGCATCAAAAGAAATATATATTTTTTACACTCCTGTATTTTTAAGAGTGTACTGAAATATTCATTGGGGTGTGGGAGAAACCTGAAGGTGTCTCACCCACTAGTCCCCGGGGATATGTTATCCAGGTGGCCAGGACACGGTCATCGCTTTTGGATCCAGTTCCTGGGGGTGGACCAGTGCAGGAGGATCACCTGGGTGAGGGGTCTTCGGGGAATGAAAGTGTGACACCGGATGGTGAGACGCAGTATCCCTTCCCTGTAACACTTTTACCCTACCCTACCAGGTTGGCTACTTAGTAACTCAACCATCAGCCCCCTTTTCCAACACAAACACTTTCTCACAGATGACTCACTGTGAGAAAAAAATGGACCAACACCTGATCCATAAACCTGGCATGTCCCAATACAATGGTCTGGCAGGATCAGGCAATTACTGATCATTACCCACACCTGACTTCCAGCACTCTTCCCCACATGGATAAAAGGTGGAAGGTGGAGCACGAAAGCACACTGAGCAAGGCAATGCACACGAGGAAGCAGCAGTTTCAAGATGGCAGGTTAATACAAGCCAAAAGACGGGAAAAACGGAGAGGATTGCAAGGAGGGACGTGCCCTTGACCTTTTCACAGAAAGTGTTATTTTCATGAGCCTTTGAGAATTGCACACTTAAGACCAGGAATCAAGGTTGAAGAATCCTGCATTGTGTGTATGAGGTACGCTGGGCTCTCCCACGTTGATAATCAAGGTGCGGAGAATCGTTTGCCACCGTGGCACTGTCCTTGGTTCCTACAGCAAAGCAGTGTCAGTGAAGTCAGCACAGCTGGTGATTTGAGGAGACTGATACCAGACCAGTCTGTGTTGAAGACAAGGTTGCAGGCGGCAACATTATATAGTGACAACTGAAGAGAACAGTGTATGAAGCGTATGTGGCAGGTGACGCAAACATAATTAAACAGCACATTAGTGTTTGAACTTTGAAGCCAAAATATGATACCATAGACGGAGTGGTGCTGTATCACATGGGTGCTCATTCGAAAGTCTCCGTTAGGTATCTAGCTGAAAGATGGCAAATCTGAAAAGTGTGAGGAATTGTGAAATCAAAGTGGTCCTGCAACGGGTCAAGCTAAACCCTGTGGACATTCGAAAGTCTTTGATAATCAATGAAAAAGTATATGTAATTGATCTGAGGCCAACTGAAGGGGATCTGAGACCGACTGAGGGGGATCTGGGATCTGAACCCGGCTGAAGGAGATCCAGGGTGAACCGTGAGTCACCAGAGAAAGATTATCCAACGAGAAATTGGATGCATAACTCATTTTCAAACATTGGGTTTGAGGAGCTGAGCCCGGCGGTGAGGGATCCAAGGTGAATAGTGAATCGCCTAAGAAATTGAGTAATGAAAGAGGAAAATAACTTAGTTTATTTGTCACATCAGGCCCTCTGAAAGAACAGACTTTGAAAAGGAAAGAGCCTTGGGCACAGATGGCCCTGATGCTAACGATTGAACTGTATCCTCGTGCAAGAGATGCCAGAGACTGTGCCAAGCTTGAGTGTACGGCCTTGTCCCATGCTAAAAACGTGGGGAATGGAGGCAACATTCTGACCTATCATTTTGTGAACACGTCTTTCTTGTTTGTGACATTGTTTCCCACATTATGTATATTTAGAGGTAAGGATTGACAATAGGTTTATTAGTATAGGCCCTTTTTATTTGATAAGACACCACTAGGACTGTGTTGTTATTATTTGATGGTCATAGCTTGCTCCGACCTGTAGATTTAGGATTAGATTGGCATTAATCAAACCCTTTTTAAGTTTAATAAACACCCTTGAACTGTAGTCACTTGTGTCAGTCTGACTTTGATACCATGCTTTCCTTACAGTTGGTACGACCAGGTTTGCCCAGTCAAAGGCGGCTTCTGAGAGAAGCAAAAACCTCATGTATTAGGAAAACTTTACCCCCAGGTTCTAATCGGCAGCCTTCCATTGGTCAAATACTTTCTCAAATGTGTTGCGCCTTAAAAATATTCTCTTCATCTGTGGCCTTCTCCGTGGTTGTACCTCCTCACAATGGGGTGTTGTGGGAAGCCAGAAAAAGGACTCTGGATCAAAACCCTTAACATGGCACATAAAAGGCAAATAGAAGGAAGTTACCTGGCTAAACTACTAAAAGAAGGGTGCTTGTCAAAGTCTGAATATATATATAGTCAAAATCATATTCAGCTGACTGGTCCCAACACTTAGGGCAACTTATAAAGAAGGAGCCAGAGAAAAAGCCCCTGTCTGTGGCTTCTGCCTGGCCCAATCACTTGGATTTCTTGGCCATAGTATTCACAAGTTCATCAATTTTGCAAACCACCGTTCACAAGCTCTCTGGGTTTTGTAAAGGAAGAAAGGTTTTCCTTATACAATTCAACCAATTTAGACTTGGTTCTGTACAATGTTCTTGTTTTATACTTAAGCATTGGAACCCTACATGGAACCCTCCATATAAGTGTGTTATACTAGTGTCTCTTACTTTCCAAAGGCCTCTGTTCTTTTGACAGGCTTACTTTGTCTCGTTCTCGGTGGTGCGGCGGCCCGTTCAGTGTTCTTGGCCCAGATGTACAGATTTAATTTTCAGCAGTGGTCCAGGTCCATTTGATCAGCTCTCCCTGCCATCAAAAAATCAGGTGGGTGCGGACAAATCCATCCATCGGTATACTATGAGCTGTTTTAACAGTCCGATCGCAAACAATAAATGTATTAGTTCATCCCTCCTCCCGTGTGTGCAAATCAATCCAAACACAAACACCATTGGTGAAATGGGCATGTCCCATCCACTCATTTCAATCAGATACTTCAGATACTTGAGCGCTTCTCATAGCATTGCCCAGCACTCTTCTATTTCATGAAAACAATTTTTAGTGGTTTGTAATCTATATACCCAAGAGTGTTCTCAAATGTAAAAATCTTGATGAGCAACTGCAAACTATATGTAAGAAATGTAATGCAATGCAATTCAGTCAACATAAATTACTGTACAAATCCAAATGAACTTTCGGTTAACTTTTAGACTGCAGATTTGGCATGTTTGGCTGAAACTAAAAAAATTCTAAACCAACAACTGAGGACTTGTGAAATCCTTAACACAGTAAGTCCCATCTTTTAAACATTTTGATAACTGGAACGTTATATTTGACAGTAAATATTTAAGTAAATTAAATAGGCTCATTTGCCACTTTCTTTACCTAGATGAAAGCCATTCTTAAATAGTTACATTTTTGCGAACAGCTGAACTTTTGAAAAGTGCAAGGTATGTTTATAAAAAATACTTCAAGATTTAGTCTGTACACGAATAGATAGAAGCCATTAATTGCAATTTTATATTTCTTTAGATAACTGATTCCCCAATGAAGGCAAGACCTTTACATTAGATATATAAGCAGGTTAATCATTGAAACTAGTAATTACTAGTAGATCCTGAAAAGAATTTCACACACAGCTTGTTGAAGCCTGGAAAGAGTTGGCCTGGTACAAAATTGCACACATAGCCTGTGTTGGTAGGAACTCCTCCTGCAACCCCAAGCGCTTTAGAATTAGGCACAACCTCTTTTAGGCGCTATAGGCACTGGGAAGGCTCTCTCATGCAGATATAATCACATACACAGACATGGGCAGGCACTGCAGAAGGCAGTTATTGTTTAAATATAAGATGCAATTGACTATTAGCTGAATAGATTCGTAAAATGTCAGATCGTATGCATTTGTAAAATTCTTAGTACGGTAAATGCAAACTCTGCCTTCCCGGAAAGAATGCAGCTTGTTCTAAAAATGGACTACAGGCTTTCGCTGTGGTTTGTCACTAGAGACAAGCACTGGCAGAGCACACAAAGTGACTTACCAGCTGCCTACTGTCTGTCAAGAGTCCATGCAGGCTACAAATGGAATTTACATGCTCAGCGCACGTAAATGCTGAAATGGGACATATTAAGGGTGGGGGGAGCCTACAGGGCTCAGATAAACATAAATAGAATATGGAGAGAATGACTGGAAAATGTTTTTATACATGAACTATTCCTAGGTAGCAAAATGAAGGCATGCATGAGCTACAGTGTATGCTTGCATAAGCAAGCAAAATCTAAAGCAGCATGCTCTGAAGCAAAATAAATAAATACATATATAAAACTCGCTGAGAATGAAGAAAGGAAGGCTTTAGAGCTTCCCTTCTATGGAAGCAGGATGAATTCATAGCCCATATCCAGTGACGCCACTACAGCAAGACAAGGCTATATAAACCCCTGCATGCGACCAGTGTGGCAGGAGAAAGGAACGGAAGAGGGAAAGGGGAGGACCGTTCAGGCAGCAGAGTCCTTTCCTACCATCCTCATTTTTGTAAGATTAAACTTGTTATCCTTACGAGATAAACTTTTGGCCTTATTTCCCTAGAGGGGTGTTTTTTATTCTGGGTTGAGCGTAATTAGGAACCCCCTTACACCTGTTAACAACCTGGAGACAACTGCACTTTTGGCTGATAAAGAATTTCATTTATGGCATGGAAAAGCATTACATATATTGTATAAAGCTTGAATGTAATTTAGCTAAAGAGATTATCTAAAACATAATGTACACTACATGTGAAACCGCAAATAGAGAAAAATGGATAGAGCATATTTGTTTGGAACCATTCTAAAGTTACCTTTGAAGGCAGCACTATCTAAGACCTTTATTGTAGTTAATAATGTATTTTTGCATCATAACATGCACAATTTATGTGTGCATAGTATAGTATTTCAAACATGTTGTATACACATATATGAATGTTTAACTCTATATTTGTATGGTTCTATTGCTGTTCACCCTTGTGTACATTTGTGTTTGCGAATAAAATATTGGGAAAAAAAATCAGATAAACAGCTTGTTTAAGCCTGCAATTGCATATGCTGTAGAAGATGAAATGTGCATATATTGTAAATGAACTAGCGTGATCTTTTGTCTTATGTTTTGCTATATACTGAATTTAGCACTAGCACTTTAGAAGTATGTAATCACATGTTTTAGTGAATTGTTGTGTGATGTATTTTTGAAGTCTTTATAAATGAGAGATACATTCTGATAAATGCATTTTCTCCTATCAAAATAATTAATTAAATAATACCTTTTTGAATGGTTTAGTAATACATTTTTTAGAATAAGGCCTCAGAGCAGTATTGTTCACTCTGACTTTTTCCTGTGTAGAAAATATATTGACACATGAGGCACATCAGTGACTCTCAGGCCGTTGTCAAAAAACAAAAGACTACCTCAGCCTGCAGGTCAAAGGCTCCACAATTAATGCAAACAGTGACAGATTACCCTAGTCTGGTTCCTATAGCTACTACAAAGGGGTATGATGGGCGCTCATTAGTTCTAACCCTGGGCTATGGAACACTAGGGCTTGACTTGTTTGCCTGTGATCAAGCCTGATTCCTGCCCCCTCCCTCCACCTCGGTTGAGGCTGTGGGAAGTGGGCATAGAGTCAGTAGTCGTGTTTTATGATAATACGCACGCCAGGAGGTGACCTAGCGTTTCGGCCAGCCTTCCTGAGTGTTTGTGACCATTAGCATAATTTAACCAATGCAGCCAGGAAATTTGTGAAGTTCTTTGGACTGAAAGAGACACCATTCTAATGCATTACTCAGAAATATGCAATTGACAATGAGGGTAGTAGGTTTATATATTTTTAATATCACATCTATCTACTACAAGCTCTAACTTGCATTATACAAGCAATAATAGAAGCAACTACAAAATAGCGCATTACCATACATATGAAAAGAACTGCTATTTGAGCGAAGAGCATGGTTTACATTAATAGAGAAAAGAACAAGTGATCATTTTAGTTTAGCAGCTTGAGTGACCTGGGATTTATACTATGTTGAGCTATGCTATGGAGTGGTGTAACATACTAAACTCCTTTAGTCTCAAAATGCACGCAGCAAGACTTCCACATTCCACATTTAACTCACACTTTAGGATAAGATGTGCTGCACACGAACCGACCACGACTTCCTGTCCAGCAGGGCCTGTGTGTGTGTGTGTGTTTTTTTTGTGTTTTTTTTGTTCTCTCCAACTACCTCCAACTACCTCCCTCTCTCCCTCCCTCTCCCCCTCTCCCCCTCCCCCCTCTCTCTCTCTCTCTCTCTCTCTCTCTCTTCCTCTCTCCCTCCCTCTCTCCCTCCCTCTCTCCCTCCCTCTCTCTCTCCCTCCCTCCCCCTCGGATCTGTAACAGATCTCTCCCCAGCCCCCACGACCTGAGTCCGCTGATTGCTGTGTGAACCTCCTCCTCCCCCTTAATCCAGCTTGCATTTTATATGTAACACAGGAATCAGACATATGCGTCACATTCTCCATTTGGGAGGTTAAAGCTTGCCGCTTAGACTGTTCCCTTGTCTGATAAACAAACAAAACTCCTATGTGCAAACCTATAAGAGACAGGTGTTGTCTGTATCCACTGGTTGTCTCCACTACAGTAACTGGGCTTCCGTTCAGTGGTTGTTCTTTTTCCATTTTAGAACATATAATAGAATGTATTTTACTTTGCACAAGTATGAATGATATTGGTTTGAATCGGTATGAAAGGTTATGAGATGAATGTTTTTTGATACTCATGGTCACTAGTTGGTGTGGAATTTTAACATATTTCAGATTTTAACAATGGTTAAATATCTTTCGTAATGGTGGTTGTACAGATATATTGATAATGACATTGATGAGTGTAGAGCAATAAGAAAAAAAAATAGATTTATACATGTCTTTGTCTAGATTTATATCTTTTTAAAGCAATTGTTTTGTAGCAGAAGGGATTGTTGTTCTTATTGTTGGGTGTTCTCTACACTATAAATGCTAAGAGGGCTGATATTTGTCAACTGACCGTTATACCTTTTTGTATGGTCCTTGTCAGAACACTTGCATTATTTGGAAGCTTGTGCATTGTATTCAACAAACATTTGCAGCCACTTGCTATTGTTATTGACTGTTTCATCTGTAAAGTTGCCTGATGTGTGACCAACTGTTTTACCAGGCTTGTTGTCCATTATCCATAAACCATAACAGTCTAGCTGCTTTAGAAACTGAGGGCCAAACCTGAATCACTGGAGGGTGAAGTGCATATACTCCCAGTCGATCGAGTCAAAGGCGTTTTATGCATCTAAACTGGCTTTGGCATAATTTCCAGCATAGCATTAGCCCAGGTCTAAACCTGAAAGAGCCTGCATTAGTCCAAAGAGGTATGTCTGTCTGGGATACCTCCAACCTGGTGCTCTGCTAGCAGCACCCCAGAAAGCCTGTCTGCAATAATTTGAGCAAATATCTGCGTTTGTGAAAGAATGGCCTTTAAAAGCCACCTTTCATATCCAGAATGCCAGCTTTTAGGAGCAAAGTAATAATCGTTTCTCTCATTGTTGGAGTAAGTGAGTGCTTTAAGACCACCTCCTTGGATAGTGGAGTTGTGGAGCCAGAATATCTTCAAACACTCGATAAAATTCCACCGGCAGACCTCCAGGCCTGGGGCCTTCCCACTGGACAGATTTCATATAGCCCACTCTATATCGGGGTGGTCAAATAGAGCATAAACATACCCTGTCAACCAGATGTCGTAGGTCAATCTCATAAAAGAAAAGTCCAGAGTCTGAGCCCTGCTCTTCTGTGCATATAGAGTGTGTCAAAAGTCCCTAAATTCTTCATGGACCCAAATAGGGTTGCTAACATCACAACCATTCATCTCAATATGTGGAAGAGGTTCATGCCCCAAGGACTTAGTGGCAAGCTTGCATGGAATCACTTAGTGTACGCAGCATATTTAAACTTTCCCAGCCTGTGCAAGCCTTTGAAAAGAGGAGCACACGTCTCAACCAGCATCTGTGGTATCTTACCCTCCCATCACATCGGCCCTTTCATGCATTTCAACTTCATCCACCAACCACTTCATGTCTCTGTGAAATGTGTTTTTAACACCCTATTGTAGCAACATTGTACAGACCCTGGTAAAAACCTTAAGTCTCCCTTGCTTTATCCCTAGAAGGGACAGAATCTACATGTTCAGTGAAAAAGTTGCAGCCTGCACCAAGGGAAAAATCAAAGGGATACATCCAAAGGCGGTGTGCAGCCTCCAGATGGGCTCCCTGCATCTACCGGCAATGCTTGTATTATAACAAGATGATGATCAAAAAGGGAACAGTCAGGATATTCTGAATGATGTACTCTGTACAGTTGGGACAGGTTTGGAAACACCTCGTCATTCCTAGAAAATGACTCATGGATATGAGACCAATAAAAGTAACCTTTCACCAACAGGTGAAATTCCCTCAAAATATTCCCTATGTTACACTGTTATGTTATATGAATTTATTAAGAGCAGCTATCACCGACAAGGGCACCATGGCACTGAAAACTGGCACTGCATGACCAAAAACCAAGAAAAACAGAACAGAACCTAAAACAAAAATGATTTTAGCAGCTGACAAAAGGTCAGATGGTCAACAGTAGTCCTAATGGCGCAAAGGAGCTTATTCAACAGCATAACTGATGTGACAGAAAAACCTCAACCCCGCTATCTGCTCAGTTTAAACCACAGCACTGTGATCTGGAGCGAATCTGCAGATCGGAGATCATGCAATGGTACATAGGGTTTAAAGTTAGCCTACAGTTATTCGGCACAAGTGCCATAGAAGGCACAGTGCAAAATCCAAAAGGCATTCAAATCAACACGCTTCGAGACAGGAAGCCAGTGGAGAGTGCGAAGAACTGGGCTAATATGGGAACGTAACGGAGTAGACGTGGCTGCGCGAGCGGCACAGTTTTGAAGAATACGTCAGAGGAACATCCCATCGAAAGAACGTTACCAGGTAAGATAAGTAACTTGTTCTTCAAAGGGATTGTGTCCTCCGACATATTGAACATCTTTGACAGACTCCCAAAGCAGTACCAACGTATGGAGGTGGGAAAATAATTTCAACATTTTAGAATGCCCAATGGCCGAATCCTGCCCATGGATAGAGTCCAAGGAATAATGTTTCACAAAAGTATGGACAGAGACCCATGTGGCTGCTTCGCAAATATTGTGAATCGGAACACCCCTCTGTAGGGCAGTGGAGGCAGCCACACCCCTAGTAGAATGAGCCCGTAAGCTTACTGGAGGGTCCTTTCCCGCCAAACGGTAACACTCTGAAATCGTCAAATTGATCCATCTGGATAAACTCAAAGCTCTCCTAGGTTCCAACCTATGGAGCCTTTCCTCTTCCTTACCAGGATGTGGAGGAGGATAGAACGCCGGAAGAATTACCTTCTGGCTGAGATGGAATTCCGACACAACCTTCGGAAGAAAAGAAGGCCGCACCCTAAGGTCAACCCTGTCCTTATTGAACACAGTGAAGCGCGGTTTGGCGGAAAGTGCCTGCAACTCACTCACTCTGCGTGCGGAAGTAACCGCAACTAAAAATACAGTTTTAAAGGACAACAGTCGCAATGGACAAGAACGTAAGGGCTCAAACGGAGCTCCCATTAGGAACTTTAAAACCAAATTCAAATCCCAATCCGGCACCTGGAAAGGCACGGTGGAAACACATTAGTTAGCCCTTTTAGAAACATAGATATCAAAGGGATTTTAAAATAAGAACATTCCTCGGACGAGCGCCTAAATATGGACAGCACCGCCAGGTAACCCTTAAGGGTACCTACTTGCAGGCCCTTGTGGGCTAAAGAAAGCAAAAAAGACAAAACCAAAGGAATGGAACATTGGAAAGGATCCACATTCTGTACTCTGCACCAGTCGCAGAACTTTCTCCAATGGCAACGGTACAGAGTTTTCGTTGCAGGCCTTCTGGCCGAAAGCAACACCTCCATCACGTCCTCGGGGAGGTCCCAATCCTTGTACCTCAGCCTTTCAGATACCAAGCATGAAGGCTGAGGGACTTCACCTCTGGATGGAGAACCCGACCCCCCCTCTCGTGAGAGCTGGTCATCTCGGTAGGGAAGACGACGTGGAGGGCAGATGGACATGTCGAGAAGGTCCAGGTACCACGCTCTCCTGGCCCATGCCGGAGCAATGAGGATCATCCGGGAACCGAACCTCCGTAACCTCCGCAACACCTGCAGAATGACTGGGACTGGAGGGAACGCGTACAGTAGTGGGAAGGACCACTCCACTACGAACACATCCCCAAAGGCTCCTTTTGGAGGAAATTCCCGCAAGCAAAATCTCTCGCACTTCCGGTTGACACTGGCGGCAAAGAGATCCACTTGCGGGGTTCCTGAAATGCAGAAGATCTCCAACAGAACTTCCTGAGCCAGCTCCCACTCGTGAGAGACTGTGCTCTGCCTGCTCACAGCGTCCGCCGCCGCGTTTTCGTCTCTGGCCAGATGAACTGCTGAGATCGAAATGCACAACGGGAGTGACCCTGCAACCCCACCCCCCTTTTTGTTGAGGTAGTGCATAGCCAATGTATTGTCCGTCATAATCAGGACATTTTTCCCTCACACAGACGGCAAAAAAGACTTCAGGGCTAGCCTGACAGCCCGCAGCTCTTACAGATTGATGTGGAGTCTCGACTCCGACGGAGATCAACTGCTGCTGGCTGTCAGCTCGTTGGCATGAGCTCCCCAACCCGTGAGGGATGCATCCGTCACGATCGCTATCTCCAGCCACGGTTGCCAAAACCGAGCAACCATCATCAGTTTGCCTTGGACGGCCCACCACAGAAGATCCCGTGCGACCGAGGGCGGAATATGAACAGGATCCGACATCCTGCTGGAGAACTGTGACCACTGCATCTTGAGAGCCCACTGCAGAGATCTCATCCGCAGCCTGGCCTCTGGCACCAGGAAAATGCAGGATGCCATGAGCCTGAGCAACCTCAAGAACTCGAACGCCGGGATACTGCAGTATGTGATGATCCCTCACCTGGGGAGGGAAACACAACCCCAGGGACGATGTACTGGAGCCGCTGAGTAGGTGTCAAATGGGACGACTTTAAATTGAGGGAAAAGCCCAGCTTGTGAAGGGAGTGGCAGGTGACGGACAGATGATCCATAGCTTGCTCTGGAGAACGTGCCCTGATCAACCAATCGTCCAGGTAGGGGTAGACATGAATCCCCCCTTCCCTGAGATACGCTGGCACCACCACCATCAGCTTGGTGAAGACCCTCGGGGCGGAGGTCAATCCGAACGGCAGGACTCAATACTGAAAATGCGAGTCGCCAAGCGCGAATGTCAGGTACTTCCTGTGCTTTGGATGAATCGGCACATGAAAGTAAGCATCCTTGAGGTCTACAGATACCAACCAATCTTGTAGTTCAAGGGCCTGGAGGACTTAAGAAAGAGTTAGCATCTTGAACTTGTCCCTCTTGAGAAGCTTGTTCAGCCCACGCAAGTCCATGATGGGTCTCAATCCCCCCCGTCTTTTTTCGGGATAAAAAAATATGGGCAAAACCATCCCTTGTTCCTCGCCGCTACAGGTACTAGTTCTATGGCGCCCTTCTCCAGCAGGGATAGGATTACTTGCGCAAGGAGCAGATCCGGACGCTTCAAAGAGAGCTTCCCCGGTGGATTGT
Organism: Ambystoma mexicanum; assembly: GCF_040938575.1. Lineage (NCBI taxonomy): Eukaryota > Metazoa > Chordata > Amphibia > Caudata > Ambystomatidae > Ambystoma > Ambystoma mexicanum. Next base: position 321,265,961 of record NC_090935.1, read on the forward strand.
CGTGAGGCCTCTGCCGAAAGGGGAGACAGAACCCGTGTGTTATGATCTCCAGAACCCACACATCTGAAGTAATGGCATGCCATTCTCTAAGATGCTGCGCCAGTCTGCCCCCAACTGGCGAACCATTGGACATGGCCTCATGACTGAGCGGACGCGGCAACGGCAGTACCTGATGGCAAGGATGCAAATGCCCGAGCGGCTTTGGCACCTCAAGTACCTTGCATTCCACCTCTTGTATTCCTACGGTGGCCCCTTTGATTGGCAGCTCCTCTCGATTTACCAAAGGAAGAGTAGTACCGAAAGGAACCTCCCCTCCATTGCTGTCCCTTAGATGAAAAGGCGGAGGTTTTCGTACTGCAACGCTCAAAGACTTTGCTGCAGCTTTGGAGGTCTGCAACCTCTCAAGGCTCTCGTCAGCCTTGCTGCCAAAAAGATGACACCATCAAAGGGCACGTTGAGAAGCCAGGATTGAACACATCAGGAGCAAACCCTGACTTCCGCAACCACGCAAACCTGCTTATCACGATGCTCACAGCCGTGGACCGGCTGACACAGCCTGCCATGTCCAGACCTGACTGAACGGATTCACATATGGTATCCTTGCCGTCTTGCACGAGGGCTAGAAAACCATCCTGTTCCTCCCCTTTGTGAATATGCTCAGTCGCCAACGATGCACAATTCCATAGAGTGTGAGTGAATCTTGCCAGGGCACAAACAGAGTTGGCTGCCTTTAAAGCCATACGCCCAGAAGAAAATACCTTCTTCGCCCAACCATCAAAGCGCTCGTCGTCCCTATCTGGAGGGATGGTGGGGTACGCAGCCTGCTTTGCTGGGGCCGTAGCCGCCTGCACCACCAAACTCTTCAGAGTAGGGTGCGTTGACAAGTAGCAGGGGTCACCACTGGCTGGGCGGTACTTTTTCAGAAGCGATTTATTCACTGCCGTGAGACTCTCCGGAGCAGTCCAAGCCGCCGCCACCCTTCTTTGCAATGCCACATGAAATGGCAACACCGGGTCAGTGGGTGGACCTTGGTCCATGATGTCTGTCAGATCATCCTGAAACAAAAATCCACAGATGGAGCAGACCACCTCAAGTACTCAGTCACCCTCGACATGAGGCGCCTATACAAGGAGTCAGCATGCGTAACAGGCTCAGGCCTGCCAAACTCAACCTCCGGAGAGGTATCAAGACCACTGGCGTCATGTAAGGATTGACGAAGGTCTTCCATTTGGCTATACCAGACAACAGGTCATCAGGAACCTCAGGAGGCACAACCCTCTCATCAGATCCTTCCTCCACCTCTGAACTATACTCCAAGGGTTGGAACAAATCCACCCTGGGAGGAGGAACAGAGTAGGGCTCAAAAACAGGCCTCTCAGACTTGCTGAGAGCCTTTCTCTGAGCTTCCACAGCCCTCCGGGGCACCTCCAATAAATTTTCCCCAAAAGGCGTGGAGGGCGCCGATGGAATCGGCGTCGACTGCTTCGACAAATGCTTCGAGGCTGGAGCCCCGAGCGTGTCCTTCGATGGCCGCAGCGTCGACGACTTCTTCGAAGCTGGAGCCCTGAGAGAGTCCCTGGATGAACATGGCACCGACGGCATTGATGCCTTCTTAGAAGGCCTCACAGGCGCCGACGGTCTCAACAGCGTTGGGGACCAGGACCTGGACTTGGTACGGCTATGGTGATTAACCTTGTCCGATCGGGACATCGACGGCTCCAGATGATCGCGCCGACTGCCCAAAGGCGTCCGAGTGGTGGATCTAGCTCGTTCCTTGCCGGCTTCTCTGGGACGCGCAGACGGAACAGTGCCTTGCGATTCAAAAATCGCCATCTGCTGGCGGAATGCATCCCATTCGGCCGGAGACGATTGTTTAGTGTGACAAGTTACCCGCAGACTGGCGGAGTCCTCCGACGAGGACGGAGAAGGCAACTGGTGACGGCGCTTCCGTGAAAGCCTAGAAGAGGCAGAGGAACGGCGGGACCCACTTCGAGACCGAGACCCCCCTGGACTTACGCCGACGCGGAGAGTCGCCCCTCGAATCGTCGGTCGAAAGACCAGCAGGTTTCGACTTATGGGTTTTAGAAACCCTACCCATCGACAACAACTTCTTCCGCTCTCACAAGGCCTTCGATGTCAGGGACTGGCAGTCATCCCAATCTCCGGTGGCGTGGCTTTCACCGAGGCACCAAAGGCAACGTCGTGCGGGTCCGTGATGGACATTTTGGAACCTGACTTCGGGCTAGAAGACGACAAAGACATTATGAATCAAGTTAGAAGAACTGAGGCGCGCCGAGATTCCGAAGCGAACACGTTCGCGGAAAAAGCGGAACTGAGGCTACGGGCGTCGTGCGTCCTATATATATATATAACATCTAGTGACATCGACGGAAGCCCTCGAGGGACAGCGTATCAACGTCATTGACGCAGGACGCCAAACAAGTTTTCCAAAGCAGCACCCCTGTGGTCATTACTGTCAAAGATGTGGAATACCTCGGAGGACACAATCCCTTTGAAGAAGCAAACTTAAAACCAAGATTTTTGACCAGAGTGACAAGAGTGTGCAGAGCACCCATGGAGGGAAGACAATAGGCAGGAGTCCAGAAAGCGGCAACGGACAAAGGGCCCACCACAAGCACCTCAGTTTTAGCTCTATTAAGGCACAACCAGTTGTCACGTATCCAGATGTTAACAGCATGTAGACAGGCGCGACAGCTGTGGTGATTACTGTCATAGATGTGGAATACGTCGGAGGACACAATCCCCTCGAAAGACAAGATCAAGATGCATGACGATTTGAGTATCATCAGCGTATGAATTGTAGCGAAAGCCAAAAGAGTGAATAAGAACCACCAAAGGTAGGATATATACATTGAACAATACAGGGGACAGTGCTGAACCCTGAGGAAGAGTGAAACCAGGCGAAGACCGACATAAATACCAGCTGAGAATAGTATGCTGGGCAGGATGGAATGATCAATGGGGTCTAAGGCAGCCGAAAGCTCTAATAAAATCAGCGCTCCGATACCATGTTGATCAGCAAGCAACTGCAGGTCCTCCTGGGCAGAGACCAGCACAGCCTCAGTGCCGGGGCCCGGTCGAAACCCAGACTGAAAAGAACAAAAAAAAAAGTCTGAATGGTCAAGAAAGGAACTCAGCAGGGGGGGGAGGGCGCTGTTGCGCACGAGAGAAAATGGCAGCTCTCGTGTAAGCTCCGGCAGTACCCAGGGCCGTAATGCCAAAAAAAAACAACTTGCTGATTCCGGTTTCACATGAATTTTGCAGTGAACGTGTGGCACCAGCTAAGGATTCCCACAAGAAATTTGGGACAAAACGGCCAAGCGGTTTTTGAACTGTGAACTCCAGGACTCCAGAGGCAATGCTGAACGCAGCCGCCGGCGAGAGAGGGGAGGAGTCCGGCCCGAGAACTAAGTTTGCGACGGCTGCGCCAGCCGCTCGATTTATCCAGGCGGGGGAGAGTCGCGGGCGCTCCATATATCGTCGAGCGCCTGCAGGCCCCCTCCACCCTCAACACAGCAGCGTTTCCTGGAAGGAGAGAACCCACCGTCGGCGAGGCCCGCCGCGGGGAAGGTAAGCCGTGCCCGCTCCCCGCGCCGGTTGCCTCCCCCTCCGCTCAGCCCTTGGGCGGCACACTGGCTCCCCACAGGGAATTATAAGAAAGGCGGGAGGGCGGATTGTCTCGACGTAAGCTTGATCCGCTGCAAACAGACGACGAGGAAGGAGCAATCGGTCCACAACACCATGGGAACGTAAGAGGGCCCGGTACTCTACCTATGAACGGTACACATCCAGGCCTCCTCTCCCTCTCTGACCCACTAGTACCCGGGAGCAGACGGAGGGCTAACGCATGCCAGCAAAACGAGCGGACAGTTCATTTGCGTGTACAACGGGGCCCATAGAGGAAGCTAGTGGCGACCACTAAACATTCGCAGGGCAACAGCACCATCGCTACGACCCCCTTCCCGGGGCGACCAAGACACTCAAGCAATTAAATATAAGGCCCCCTCGACAGGCAGAGTGGGGATAGTGGACCACTGCGCAGCTACCTTAGCAGCCTGTGTAACGCGGCAAAGTGCAAAGCAGGACCAACAATCATGGCCCCCCCCTAGAACCCCGGCGCCGACACCTCCGCCTGGGAGCACCACGTAAAAAGAACTCCTAGACAACTCTACCCTCCTGGGGACGCGTGGTCTATCTATATCAAGACACTGATCCGGAGGCCAGAGGCTGACACCACCAACGAAAATCCTCCCCGGAAGCCGCCCAACCGACTAACTACAACAATACAAAGCGCGCCGAAAACCAGATATTACCCTACTCCCTACAACACGAAATACACCTTGGCCCCCGTGATATATTGCAAAGACAAGACAGTACGAAAGGGAAATCCTGGAATAACCCTTTCAGATATACCCTCCGGATCAGGAACGATGCCCAAGAACTTTGGCCCTAAAAAGAGCAAAGGCACAATAGACAAATATACGACCACGATGCAGATGGAACCGAGCTCGAGAGGGAAGAAGAAATGCCCATACAGGAAAAGCAAATCCCATCGGCCTCCATGATGGATCCTCAGGCTGTCTTTCAAGCTATGCAGCAAGGCTTTGCGGCGCTTACAGATAAATTAGATGGAATCACAGCGAGTGTTGCAAATATAAAAACAAAACTTGACAAAACGAACTCTCGCATTACCGAAGCAGAAACTAGGATTTCAGGCAATGAGGACTCCTCGGAGGCCCTCAAGAACACGGTGTCCACAATGGCTATTGAACTAGGGACGGTGAATTCCAAGTGCGAAGATTTGGAAGCAAGTTTGCGAAGAAACAATATCGGCGTAATCGGTGTACCTGAGGAGGCAATTAAGGGGTTAATGGAGAAAGTTGTGGAGGACCTTCTACGTACACTTTTAGGAGACCCGGGTTGGTCACCGATGTTCATAGTGGATAGGGCGCATAGGGCACTAGCCCCGAAACCGGAACCTGGGGCATATCCCAGGCCTATCATAGCACGCCTGATAAACTATAGGGACAGGGACCTGATCCTGTAAACAGTCAGAGAAAAACAGGAGCTAAAATGGGAAGCAAACATAATACGCATCTTTCCAGACTTCACTTTGGCCGTGCAACAGGAAAGGAAGCTCTTCACAGGAGTTAAGAAAATGCTGCGCGAACGGCAGGTGCAGTATGCAATGCTCTACCCTGCCAGGCTTAAGATCCAACATCAAAATAAGTCATATTTTTTCACATTCCCTGAAGAAGCAGCAAACTTTATAGAAACACATATTCCCCCCAATAATGGACAAACCTGATAGGATGGCGATCTACGTAGTTCGGAGATCAGATCACCGCTACCACGTTCAAGAAATAGAAAGGAACTGCAATGACAAAGGTTTCCTTCCAAGAGGCCGACATCCGGAAAGTCTAAAGACTCATGTTCTAGAGTATTCTCAAAGCCTCACCCCAAAGACGTTATATTAGTGAGAGCAACAAGCTAGAACTGGATTTAACACTCATAATTAATGTTGGCACAGGCACTGGAGACGCCGCAGCCCCCCCCCCTGCAGCGGGTGCTCGTGATGTTGTTGGGAGGGGAAGGGGGCAAACTTAATGGCACAGTTGAAGTTCGGGGAACTGTGAGGGAGGGCGGTGGGACTACCTTGGAGGTGTTTGGATTTTGTTATGTAATGAAGGAAGGAAAACGGAAAAACACACAGGTTATAAACACAAACATTTGAGCACACAAGAGTAATACATTGGTATGCATATGAAAGCAAACACCCTATAGATAATGGCTAAAACAGGCAAGGATGATATTAATGTACTAAACTGGAATGTAAGGGGCCTAGGATCAAGAAAAGGAAGATCCTGGCTTACCTCAACAGGCAGGCCGCTAAGATAATCTTCCTGCAAGAGACCCATACGGGCCCCCGAACGGGGCGAACAATTGGTGCCGAACTGGGGGACACATCAATACTTCACAAAATACTCCTCCCGGGCAAGAGGGGTTGCGATATTGATACACAAAACACATACCGTTTGAATGCATCAAAGCTGAATGTGACCCAGAAGGGAGATATGTTTTGCTCCATGGCAATCTTTGTGATAAAGAAATAGTTCTCCTTAATATATATGGTCTGAATATTGACCATCCAAATTTCTACTCCGCAATATTTGAAAAGTTGGCGAGTTACCCTACGGCCCGGGTACTATGTGGAGGGGATTTTAATACAATTCTAGACATACAACTTGATCGCACAACGACACATACCAGAACACTAACCAAAGCAGCGAATACGCACATCAGACCTACGCCTAAAAGATGCTTGGAGAACATTATATCCCACCAGAAGAGAATACACGTATTATTCCACTGTCCACAACATACACTCCAGAATTGACTTATGGCTAACAGATGGAGACAGCATGGCATGGGTATCTGACTCCCACATACACCCTAGGACCTATTCGGATCCCTCCCCGATACAACTGACACTGCAAATCATTGACAAGGTTAGGGGCAGGCCACCATGGAGATTTAAACCTGCAGCCCTAAGAGACCTGGTTTATAAAAACTCAATGGAACAATATATACAAGAATACTTTGACATCAATGAACATTCGGTCGCCAGACAGGCTACACTATGGCAAGCATTTAAAGTATGCATTAGACGCCAGTCAATATCCACAGAGGGCGGAATTCTCAAAGACATCAGAGGTAGGCTAACTAGACTAGAAACACAAATAACATCATTGCAATCCCAGTATGCAACCTCCCCGTCACCCCAACTCAGTTCAGAAATAAAGACCAAACTGAAGGAATAAACGGAAGCAGCAGAACAAGAGATCAGAAACTTCGATAGAACTGCTGCGGCGCGTAGATATGGGGAAGGGGAGCGCCCTGGGAAGCGATTAGCTAAAACGGTGCGTGGAGAGAGAGGTCCCACTACTATACCCTGCATACAAATGTCGGATGACACAATGTCCACAGATCAGAACAATATAGAGGAAGCATTCCACGCATTATATAAAGACCTATACTCTCCTCAGTGTACCGTCACAGACGCCGAAATAGAGCATTATCTCTCCCTTATAGCTGATGCAACTAGGGAATCACTGGAAGGACCGATTACAGAGGCTGAAATAATTGAAGCAATAAAGGCACTTCCAAATGGGGAAGCACCAGGCACGGATGGTCTGGGAGCGGAGTTTTACAAGGAATTTAGTCTCTTAATGGCCCCCAGACTACATGCCGTCTGGACGGAAGCATTAGACATAGGTGAACTCCCCGAAACCACCAGAGAAGCTATAATTACACTCTCGCTTAAACCAGGGAAACCCCCAGGAGAATGTGGGTCATACCGGCCGTTATCTCTTATAAATACTGATGCCAAGATCCTAGCAAAGATACTAGCGACCAGACTTACACCATTGATGCCTTACATGATACATGAGGACCAGGCAGGGTTTATAACGGGCAGGTCCACAGCAACAAACATAAGACGATGCCATCAAATCATAACCACAATACCCCCCGAGACCCAGGGTATAGCCGTCTCCCTCGATATGCGGAAAGCATTTGACACTGTCTCGTGGCCCTTCCTATTCGGAGTACTGAGGAATTACGGGTTCGGCCCCAAACTCATAAAATGGATTCAGATATTATATACGCGACCCCATGCGAAGATAAGAATTAATGGGTCCCTCACAGACATACTGGAATTGCAAGGAGGCACCAGGCAAGGCTGCCCATTGTCCCCACTATTTTTCGCACTAGTCATAGAACCCTTAGCAGACATTCTTATATCATGCTATAGCAAATTGGGGATATGGCTTGAGGGCAAACTACAAATTATAACGCTATATGCAGACGACATCCTACTATATCTAAAAAATCCCGACCACACGTTGAGCAAGGTGCTAGCTGTAGGAGAAAAGTTTGGAGATTACTCAGGATTACGCCTGAACCCCAATAAGTCGGAGATATTTCCGCTCACTGATGATACCATACAACCCCAAAACCTACATGGACTTATATGGAGTCCGGTACACATTGTTTATCTAGGCGCTCATATAGCTAGAACCCCCCAACTGTCCCGCACATTAAACTATACTGTGCTGCCAGAAGCAATGTGTGCCAAGATGAAGCGTTGGAGCACCCTGCCCATATCACTGTTGGGGAGGCTAGCACTGATCAAAATGGTGATATTGCCGAAACTGTTTTATCTCTTTAGCATGGTACCGGTATGGCCGGACCGCGCTTTGTTCTAAAAAGTTAATAGCGCCTGCACAACATTTATTTGGGGTGGACACCCTAGACTGAGCTGGAGGGTTTTGACAGACACCTACCCCAGGGGCGGACTGATGGCTCCTGACATGGAATTGTACTACCTAGCAGCGCAGGCGCTTCATGCAGAGGGTTGGGCCACATGCTTCCTAAACCCTGCCCCCCCCCCACACCCTCTCCTCAAGGGAGCGTGAGGCGACGCTGGCCCTGCAAAGGATAACCAGGCCTACCCCTAAACAATACAACACGATAAACCCATCTAAGGTCACTATTACGGCATGGTCCAGAATCGCTGACATAATTGGGTCAGTAAGCTATATCACCCGAGCATGCCGATATGGGGTGACCCTCATACACCCTTCTCCATGGAGAGTGAGACGCCAAGACATTGGAGTGCTAGAGGCATTACGCAATGGGGACAGTTATTCTTAGAGAAGCGCTTTATCCAGTGGGAGGACATCAAAGATACGGTGGGGAACACTAATGCGCATAAACAACACCACCAAAGAGTGGCAACCATTACACAGCACATCTACCCAACATTCCGGGAAGAACCTGAAATAAACATGGGATTAGGATACATTTACACAGGGGGGATTCAAAAAATTACGGCATCGGCTCTCTATAAAACCATAATACAAACACACCCAGCGGTAAATCACACGGCTAAGGGCAGGTGGGAGCATGACGTGGGGCATCCAATAGAAGACCAGGATTGGTCCCAGATTTGTGCATTGACCAAACTGATATCCTGCATTTCAAGATTCAAACTGATTCACTACAAAATAGTTCATAGGACGCACTACACACCATTAAAGCTCAAACGAATATACCCCACTTCTCCTGGAACCTGTCCAAGGTGCAACTTTGAAAATGCTAATATATTTCATATGTTATGGGATTGTGTGCAACTAAGACAATACTGGTCTGAGGTCTGTGGAGCTCTTGATAGAATGGCAGACGAGCCGGTGGAATGGACATCTCAGATGTGTATGCTGGGGGCAATTGGAAAAATGAACCCGACTTGGCGAAAGCTGCTGAATCTAAGCCTACTTATAGCTAAAAGGGTCATATTAATGAAACGGAAGAACAAAAAACCTCCAACAATGGAGGATTGGAACAGAAACATGATGTAGGTCAACGACACAGAGGAACTGTATATAGACTCAGTAATGCCCCCCTCTAAACCCAGGAACATATGGGCACGGTATAAACAATATTTGGCAGAGCTAACTGTTCAAGAAAACCCGAATTTATGAGAATGTTAACATGTATATGTTGTATACTTGCAAATTGAACATTGCAGATGTAAGTGCATCCGTGTGTAATGATAAATAACATATAATAAAAAAAAAAGAAAGGAACTCAGCAAAGGAGCGACCAAAGATTCAAGAAGTTTAATAAGGAAACAAAGAAGATAAATAGGACAAAAGTTAGAAGGGAGAGAAGGACCCAGAGAAGGATTTTTCAACAAAGGTATCACCAAAGCATGTTAAAAATCAAGCAAAAGAATGATTCACTGCAGAAACAAATGTAGAAACAATATCAGGCTTGACAGATTTCAGCACAAGACGCGAGAAGCCATCAACCAGAGAAGCAGACTTGAGCTTATCAGTGGCAGTAACAATATCAGTATCAGAAAGAACATGAGTGTGGTGCCCAATTTGCCACCACTGCCACAGGAGTGGCGTCCCCTGACAGAGTCGGAGGTTAATATTCTCTGACGGATTAGAAGAATATTTTGCTGAAAAAAGGATGAATAATAATAATATGAGCTTATCAGTGGCAGTAACAATATCAGAAGGTAGAAATACCAGACCAAGTGGTGCAAAAATCAAATCAAGGGTGTTGCCGAAAAGGTGAGTGGCACCCAAAGACAACTGAAAAAAATGAAGATCCAGCAATGCTGGAATAAGACAGGCCGCCTGGAGATCAGACGGATCATTGGGGTGCAAATTAAAATCATCCGTGACAATAATAAGCTTGGTCAAACGCAATTTGAGGTCCGCCACCAACTCCAGAAAATGTTGGACAAATAACGAATCAGAAGTGGGTGGGCGATAAATTACTAAGATCTGGAGAGATTTGGTTGTGGACAAAGTCACGCAATACAAAAGTGCCTCCATCTTGGTACCAAACCTAAGAGGCACAAAGGTACAATTATAACCAGACCGATAGATAAGAGCAATGCAACCCCCCCACCCCTCTGTGACGGGGAGAGGGTCTATCTGCCCTAAGACTAGAATATGGACCAGCGGGTAATACCTGAACTGAACAAGGACCAGAGGTATGCCCCAGCCCAGTGTCAGTTACACAGACCAGGTGAGGCTGATGTTCATGCAGCAGTTCGTAGCAGTCAAGAGCATGGGCCGCCAGCGAACAAGCCTTACAAGTAAGACAGCTAATCCTGGAGCATGAATGAAACGCTGGGGGGCACCACAGTGGCACATATTTAACCCAATTTGTAGTCAATAGGGGTAGATTGATGAGCTAAGCTAAGTAGCATCTCATGAGAATAAGTGTCACCTGTCGCACACAAGTAACATTCCTTCGAAACTTTCCCCAGATTCCACTGTACCTGTTAATAATTTTTTAGAGTCTGTGCCAAGGGCTCTGTTGCTTCTACTGGAGCTGCCCATTGCAGTATCAAAGCTAAAATGTATGTCTAACTTAAAACACAAGACAATCCATATGTTCTATGAGCAACATTTGCGTAAAAGATGGGTTGTCATCAATGTTGGGGGTGTATGATTCCAAGATTAACACTTTGCTGTAATTAAGCTCGCCCCCTCAGACCAACATCAAGACACCATCATGCATCCAAGCTCTCGTGTACCTGATAGGGAAAGCCATAGGCTGGCCCCTTCCCGAGAAAAGTCAACCTTGAAGACCAAGATCCAGCACATAGCAGGGCTTACCACCAGCCCTCAGATTGGGCCCTGAGGTGGATAGCTCAGGCCACTTCCTGTACCGGAGCCAACCTTCACCACCACCAGGCCTGTCAGTGCATTGGTCGGTTTCCCCTGGGCCTAGATGTGGACGAGGCATAGCGCTGCTGAAGGAAGAAACAGTACCAGGAGGATCCGCAGGTTGTCAGAGGTGCCTGCACTCTGGCAGTGCGGTCAAACCTCACCTCCTACTCAGCTGTATCTCACAGATGTCAAATCAGCACCACTGATGATTCCAGGTATGGGCACCCCCTCTCGTCTCACTGCACCTCTGCACCTCACTGTGGAATTACTGCTTGCCATCAATCTCCATAGCATTGCAGCCTTTTTTCAGGAGATGGCAACTGCTCTGGCCTGGTTGATGAAGGATACTGAGGTGCGGGAGCCATGGGATGCCACTACACGCCCACTATCCTAGCCATGCCCCCGTGATTCTCACTTCCTATAGGCCAATGGTAAGGCTTGCAACTTGCCTCCTTCCGACATTGCGACATTGCCAGTCATCTGCTCCTCCTGGATATTCTTTAGCCTGCCGCCCCCTTCCTGCCTCAATCTGCATAGTCTTGCTGGCCTGTCCTCTCCCCCAACGCTCTTCACTGTTCCTTCTCTTGCTCCCATGCAGCACTGGACTCTGCATCTTGAGTGCCGCACCCTCACTTCCCTGGATGCAATCTTCTTTCTGGCTCATATGTCCTCTATGTAGAGGCCATGCAACGCTCCACTCTCCAATCAGCTTTTCTCCTGTACCCCAGGACTCCACTTGGCAATTATGTCAGGGTACAAACAGCTATAAACCCCTCTGTAATGGCCAGCCTGTGGAGCCCCTCCAACCTTTGCAGCCTTATTGCTTAAGCACTCCCCTGCAGTCTGACTGTGGCTGGCTTATTGAGAAGACAACAGGCGGAGATTGCAATTGCTAACGCCTTTCACATAGTGGTGGTGTTACATCTTACAATAACTATTGTTGTGTTTATTAAATGTAACATTTCAAAACACACCAATTAGATTAAACAAAACAGATAGGTGTTTTCTGGAGCAAATGTCACAAATTCAAACATTTACAAGTACATCTATGATTATACTACCTATGTACACTGCCCACTTCCCACTTTACCTGAGACTGGGTAATCTGACTGGTCCCCACTGTTTCCCCTCCCCTGTTTATTTGTAGATCCATTGCCAACTATTGCCCCCTACCCTTATTCTTTCCCCCATGATTGTAAAGCGCTCTGTTGATTCCTGACGCTATGTACACTCTCAATAAATACCCTAATAATAACAATAATAGAAAATATGATTAAAATACATTTCCCAACTACTCTTTCTAAGATTAATACAGCTGAAACAAATTAACAATTACATGTTACATTTTTCCTTACACAGAACAAAAAGTGGCCTACTTTATAGTTGTACGTACAAAAGTACAAAAGTACAAAAGTACAGTGTTATAAGCACCAACAGGTTGAAAGCAGGCCGATACGTACTCTTTTCACTTCTTCTTCTTTCGTAAACTTTAGGCAAAATTGAAAGACTCGAAAATCTTTACAATGCAGGATCAGTTTCTCAGGGTATTTCTTTACTTGTCCCGACAAGAGGGATTTCTTTTTTTCATCATAAACTAAGACACAAAAGGAAAACCAATAAGCATATACCTAACAGATAACGTTTAGATTGCATATAAAAAGCTACGTAAATCGAGTATTTTTAGGTCAAGTTATGGTGCTGTAGTCTTCCCTGCCAACTCAGTAAGTAGATAGAAAATAGAAAAGGAAACATAAGTGACGTCCTAGTTAATGTCAACTGAAATACATGCCTATGTTTGCAGCTTACCCCCGGAATTAACGTCAGTGCAAGAATACTTGCAACGCTCTGGAAAGCAGAAGAAAAATCGGAAGGCTATGGCATCCAATAATTATGACGTCACTAGAAGTTTAGGCGATTATCTTTTACTGTGTTTACGTAAGTAGTATCCCCTTCTGACAAGAATTAAAAAGTCCAACAGCCAAGGTTCACACTTTGTTGTTATTGCGTAAAGGATCAAATAAATCATTCATGAGCATGTCTGTCGAGGATCGTTTTAGTACTTACTGGAACTTCTTTTCATTTTTATAGGCACAGACACATTTAGCTAAGTCATGGAATCCAGCAGAGATCGCTACCACCAACATGTAGCGGGTCCACTTTACCAGCTTCTCGCATCTTTGTTCCAATAAAGATGCAAAAGGCACTGGAATACTGGCTGTCTGTGTTAACCCTTGACTCGATGACGACAATGCAGATAAAGACTTCAAATGGAGTCGCTGCCGTCATAACATTGCATTGTTCGTGTGTTCGTGACTGAAGAGCAGTTTGAGAAGGTATCAAGATTACTGTTTACTACTAAAATAAGAATGCACTGAGGAATGCAGGTGCCCCTCTAAGCCAACCTTCACTGGCGGTCCTGTAATGGGTGGTGACCAGAGGCGGGGGGGGGGGGGGGGGGTGGAGGAGGATAACAGTTCCTCCTTTCTTCTTTCCACCACTGCAGCTATTCTCCTCCAGGGGTGAGGGTGCGCATTGCATTGCCTTTCTGCTGCCTTGGCCCGAGCTGGTGGCAGCTTACTATACATATGTGGTGGGCAGCCTTGGCTGCGAAACTGTGGCCCCTGATGGCCGGAGCACTGCTGCCGGGATGTATGCACCTGTGTGGACAATCATTGAAGGTGGAGCTTCTTAGGATTACTGTCAGTTGGAAGAGCTCAACTACTGTGCATTTCTGCTCCAGCGGGTAGACCCACAGTAGTTGGAATTCATGCACGCCATTGCGCCCCAATTTCTCACCGATATTACTGGCTGCACGTGTTCATGTGTTGTTACCATATGCTACGCCAGGTTAGCTTCTGGGCAAGCCTTCACCTGATCGGATCGAGTTGGACAGGGTTCACAGAGTGGGCTTCCTCAATAGGAACCCGAAGTCTAAGCCGGGGGACGTGTTAGCGGCGTTCACAAGATATGCTCAAAAAGAGGCAGTACTCAAGGCCGCTAGACAAAAAGAGCCGTTATCCTTTAACAACCAACATATTGGACTGTACCAGGATCTCGCCAGCTGTACTCTTCTCAAGAGGCGACAATGGAGCCCCCTCACCCTGAAGCTTAAAGAAAAGGGGATAAGATATAAGTGGACCTTCCCTTTTGGACTTGTCTTCGAGTGGGCTGGTTCTCAGAAGCGGATAACCACGATGCAGGAAGGAGCGGACCTACTTCAACTTGAACTGGATCAAGAGCTGTTCTGGGAATCGAGGGTGGCGGGCCCGAGCATCTCCTCGGAGGCGGGAAGTGGTGTCCGAACCAGGCCATGGGAATGGTCACTGGTCGGTGAGAGGAAAAGGAGGAGGCCCGTGCGGCGGAGGCCCCCCGGGAAGGGAGCTGATGTGGTGCCAGCGGCGGTGGAGTGATCTGGACCAGAGGAGAACTGATCGGGTATTTGAATAATCTCAGGGGGTGGTGGACACAAAGGCTGTTTTGATTACAAGGAGGAGTGAGGGTGCCAAGAGCAAACATCATGGGATCACCAAGGGCGAGGAAGCCGAGGGGGGGTGGTGGTGGCGGGAAGCGGGTGGACCAAGTTTTAAGGTCATTAGGCGTTGGGTGGGGGGCGGGGGAGAGGGATCCTCTGGTGCTGCACGCGGGGCGAACTAGAAGTGATCCACGCACCCGGGTAACAGACATGGGGCAAATGAGTGGGGGTGGGGAGCTGCTGGGGGGACAAGTGTCTAATCACAATTTAAGTGGGTAAAGCATAATGTTAGGGCCTCAATACCCCGCTGAACAGGAAAAAGCTGGAGCAATTTCCGAAGCGGGGAACACCAGACTTTTTGGGATTACAAGAGACTCATCTGCTTCGCAAGGACCAGAGTCGCGTAAGGTTGAGAGGGTTTGATCAGGTGTTTCAGGCGTCTGGTCCCACGAAATCGGGGGGGGGGGCGTGGCGCTGGCCATCAGGGGCATAGCGAACTTCCGCTTGGAAGACACCCTAAAGGACAAGGAGGGTAGGTTTGTTGTGGTAAAAGGCACAATTGCGGAAGAGATGTATACAATAGGGGTGATTTATGCACCCAACACTGGGCATGACTCCTTCCTCTGCGATCTCATGGGGAAAATAGGTGACTGGGCAAGAGGCCAGATAATCATAAAGGGGGACCTGAATATAGCATGGAACAAGGTTAAAGACAAGTCAGGAGGGACTAAAAGCCGTGGGGGAGGGGCGGTAGCCTCAGCGGAACTCCGGGACAAAGTGGAGAGCGTAGGGTTGAGGGATGTCTGGAGGGAATTCAAAGGGGACGAGGAGGGCTACACATTCCTTTCCGAAGTTCACGGGACCCAGTCCAGAATTGACTACATCTGGATCTCGGCCAATCTGGTGGGTAAGGTCAAAGAGATAGAGGTTGGGCCCATGGGAATAGCAGATCATAAAATATTGTCGATGCAGCTGGAACTGGGAAAAAGGAGGAGGGGGCTGTGGGGTTGGAAATACCCGGAACACCTGCTGAGGGACCCTGTGGTAAGGGAGGAGATAGAGGGCAAGATGAGAGAGTTCTTTGATAACAACAAGAGAGGGGACACGGGTGAAGATATAAGATGGGACGTGTTTAAGGCCACATTGAGGGGGGAAATTATAGCAGTTAAGGCACAGAGACAGAAACAGCTACAGGCCTTGGAGTCCAGGCTAGAAGCGGAAGTTGAGGAAGCGAGAGGCAGGGTAGCGGCGAACCCCAGCAGGACTAACCAGAAGGAATACAGGAGGGCAGTAGGACAATTGGGGATCCTTCGGACCAAAAAAGCGGAGGGGGCCTTGCTTTTCGTGAGGCAAAATTTTATGCAAGAGGAAATAAGGCAGACGCCCTGCTGGCTCGCCTCCTTCGGGGAGCTGCCTCTAGAAACACAATCACGGCTCTAAACTCAGATAGGGGGGAAAGGGTTACTCGAATAGAAGATATCCAAGAGGCCATGGCTGAATTTTACGAGACCTTGTATGCTTCACATCACCCCTGCGGCCAAGCCCAAGAGAAATTCCTGGAAAGGGTTAACCTGCGTAAAATTGAGGGGGACGCCCAGACTGGTTTACAACAAAAAATAACGGAGGAGGAGGTGAGGGGGGTTATTCGGAAGCTGCCCGCAGGTAAGGCACCTGGCCTTGATGGGTACACTGTGTCCTTTTATAAGACCTTTGCGGGAGTGCTGGTTCTACAGTTGACCTACCTTTTCAACTCTTTTTTTAGGTAGTGGGCAAATCACCCCATCCATGAAAGAAGCCATGATTTCCCTGATTCTGAAGGAGGGCAAGGATCCCCTCGAAAGATCCTCCTACAGGCCAATAGCGCTTATTAACAGATGCAAAAATCTACACTAAGATCCTGGCGAATGGACTTGAGGGGCTTCTCCCAGATCTGATCCATCAAGATCAGGCGGGATTCGTGAAGGGGAGGCAGACAGCGGATAATATTAGAAGGGTGGCCCATCTGGTGGAAAAGACTCGTACACAGGCAGTACTTCTGTCCTTAGACGCTAAAAAAGCGTTCGACCGGGTGGAGTGGTCCTTCCTTTTCAAAACCATGGAAAAAATGGGGTTAGGGGGCGCTTATTTACAGATGGTCAAGGCGAACTATGAGGGCCCGCGAGCAAGGGTGGTGGTTAATGGGGCTTTAACTAGATCATTCCAACTCCAAAGAGGTACAAAACAGGGATGGCCCCTATCGCCCCTGCTATATGCGGTTTACTTGAAGCCCCTCCTGCAGGCAATTCGGGAATTCGAAGGAATACAGGGAATACCGTTTGGGGGCAGGCAGCACAAGGTGGCGGCCTTCGCGGACGACATGTTGCTTGCCCTGACCAATCCCATAGAGTCGAGTATGCAATACAGGCTACTACTAGAAGACTTTGGTGAAGCATCCGGATTACGCATTAGCATGCACAAGTCGGGTTGATGGACCTGACATTGGCAAGGGTAGAGAGGGAGGAGTTAAAGGGGACGATGCCCTCCGCCTGGCGACCGGGGGGAATTACGTACCTAGGAGTGGGAATCACTCCGGCTCTACGAGGATGGTATGCAGCAAACTACCTCCCACTCCTGCAAAGAATTAAAAAAGACCGCCTTAAATGGCGGAACGTGCAGATCTCCTGGTTGGGGAGGCTAGAGGCACTTAAAATGGTTACCCTGCCGAGGCTGCTCTACCTCTTCCAAGCTATCCCTCAAGCAGTCCCGGACAGCTTCTTTAAGGAGCTCCAGGTGGTAACAAACGAGTTTATATGTGAGGGAAAAAGGGCAAGGGTGAGTAGGATGCAATTTACGGCCCCGAGAAAAGGGGGGGGCTAGCTCTTCCCAACTTCCGTCAATATTACGAAGCGGCCCAACTGAGGGTGATTAGGGAATGGCTCCGGGAGGGGGAAGGAAAACACTGGGTTCAGATGGACAGAGCGGTCACGCAACACGAACTGGGGGAGGTTCTGTGGCTACCTAGACAGCATCGTCCGGGCCATATATACCTGAGCTCGATCACCAAACTAGTTGCAGACAATTGGGACAGACTGGTCCAACGTAAGGAAATTACAACCTACCCATCCCCCTTCACCCCCATCTTCAATAATAAAGACTTTACCCCGGGGTTGGAAAGAGGGGCATTACGGAACTGGCGGGAGGGAGGATGCGGGACATGTTTATAGGAGGGGAGATCAGTTCTTTTGTATATTGTAAAAGGGATTTCGCACTGGGCGAAGGTGAAAGGCTGAGATACTCACAGCTGCGACACTGGCTTCTATACCGCATAAATAAGGAGGCGGCTACTAGATCACAGACCCTTTTTGAGAAATTCCTGATGACCAACGACGCCTCTAAAGGCCTTATCTCGCAGCTTTATAAGATCTTGGATGAGGATACCCCATGGCCGAAATGGGCATATATGGGAAGGTGGGAAAAAATTCTGGGCAGGGAAATAGAGAAGACGGAGTGGGAAAATCTATGGAGGAAGATCCCTAAACCAGCGAGAGCCTCTCAAACCCAGGAGGCCTGGTATAAGATATTATATGGGTGGCACTATACTCCAGCTCGGCTGCGCAGGATCTACCCGGATTCGTCGGGAACTTGCTGGAGGGGATGCGGCCAGGAGGGCACTGCGGAACATATTTGGTGGCGATGCGCAAAAATAGTCCCGTTCTGGGGAGACATCAAGCAGGCGATGGAACAAGTGTTTGGGGCAGAGGGAGGCATACCCCCGGAATGGTCACCATTAGGCTTGAGGCCAGCAGAAGGGCCGGCGGGTTCGAGGGGCAGGGAAAGAGCGAGGGTGATGCTCACTCTGGCAGCAATGACAATCTTAGCCCAGAGATGGAAGAGCTCGAACATACCAATGTTTCAAGACTGGTTGCGTAAAGTCTGGGAGATAGTAGCGATGGAATGGGCCTCCTATGCAATGAACAATACAATACAATACAAAACTTTGCGGGCAAGTGGGGTGAGGTCCTCTCCTTTCTCAGATATGATTTCAGGATCGGGTGGCGCCCGCAACGTTTAAGACTTTTGGATCTAGAATAACCCCGACTAGACACTTTGTGGTGACAGGGAGCTACGGAGACTTTGGAACAGCACGGGGGGGGGGGGAGGGAGGGAGGCGGAAGTTATGGGGATTGTTAAAGTTGTTGGAAAATTCAATAGAGAATTAAAAAAACATTTTTTAAAAAATTGACGAGACCCTAAATGTACCATCTGAAAAGAGGAACTGCGTTAAGGTGGTCTGGAGAGTAACAAGCCAACCTGAAAGAGAAAGTATTAAGAATTGAATGCCAACACCCTGAGAAGAAGGGTGGAAGTCTAAATGGGAACTGAAGTCAAGTGGATTAGAAAAGGGAAGAAGTAATCAAACTGAGCCAAGCCAGGAAAGGGGAAAACTCACATTGCTAACAAATGAATAGCCAAATTTAAAAAGTCCAGGGATTCGGAAGTAAGAAAGCGATATATATCTGAACAAAGTAAAAGAAAAGGGATACAAAGCATTGTGGGAGGACTTTCCTTAGAGCGGAGAGCACATTTAAGTACATTATAAGCTACAGGACCTTGTCCAGAATCTGACAAGAGATTATTCGGAGATATCTTAATCAAGAGAACTTTGGAGGAAGTAGAGACCTTACCGTAAAAGGATATTAGACAAGGTGAGACATTTTCCTAGTATAATTTAAGTTAGTCAAATAGCGGTAGAGTCAGTTAGAATTAGTTTTGGAGGACATCTTCATTTCAGACTTCCTGATGGCCAACGAGTACCATGGGTTATTTTAAATAGGCATGGAAACCCCCACAAGGATAGGGAAAACTAGGCATTATTCTTATTATTTGAATAAACCACACTCAAAACGTCCTTCAACTGTCCGCCTCCTTCTTCTGATCCGCCACAGTGGCAAACAAGAAGCGAAATCTGCCACCTGAGCTCACAGGTTCCAGCTCAAAGGTGCGATCTCAATGTGTGGTCACCCAAAACCTACCACCAACTACGAACTGGCAGCTAGAGGGGCAACATGTAGGTTGACCTGAATGGACCAATAAAAGAGACCCTACAAAATGTAATTAAAAACAAACCCAAAGAATGCACATGAATAAAATTAATTTTCATATCGCCACAAATGCGCTGTATTACTTTTGAGTAAGCCTGATTTCTACACCAGCAGATTGCATCCATTGTAATTGCTGCCTCCCATGCATACATGGCAGGCAGCTTTTACTTCATTTGCACGGCTGAGTGTAAGAAGGTGGCGTACACGCTCATATGCTTCCTTCCCCCACCCCCTTTGCCCTCCTCTGTGCAAATAAAGAAAATTCACTGGCAGGGGTCTGTGCATGCAAAAGTGCAAACGGACATACCCCCTTATCCAAATTACTCAAGACCTACAAATGAGCGCCACAGAGTTAGCCGAAATAGTTCAGTAGTAATCAGGCATTCACATAAGCATAAAAGTTAAATACATGGCTCTAAAAATGCATAAAAAATCTCAGGTCTAAATTAAAATTGCAGTCTTTGGCCTACAACTCACTGGTCCCAAAATGTAAGAAGACAAAAAAAGTCGGTGGCAGCTACATAAATATGTCAAACCAAAATCAGTTGCGCAAAATGTTCCCCATAGAAGTCAATGAAACAAAATCAATAGGCAGATCTGCATGTATGTGGAAAAGGGAGGTAATTCTCAATTGTACCCAACAACTGCAGATTTGGCAGCAAATAGATTACACTCTCTGGAAGAAATCCAGAAGCAGATTTGAGAACCAGTAGCCCCGAAAGGAGATGCAGCACAGCAGGAATCAGCCCTGATAGAAGTCATTGGGACAATGAGGTAAAAGCCTGCCTGAGAAAAAAAAGCCTCAACCACAGAGAATCAAGATTAAACAACCATTCCAGGACCCAAAGGTGGTTACTCGTGGTGCCCAGAAGGTCGGTTCAGGAAGCCCCAAACAACCCAGTGAGTACAAGTCGTCTTTTTTAGGTGCAGTTTACAGGATTGAACAGTCAGCCAATTTAACCCCAGACCAACGACAATCCAGATGATGTAAAAGAAGAAAAATTGTCCTTCCCATGAGTGGGGCCCTCAATAAGAAAGAAATAAAAGCATCCACCTTTGAGGAGGACTCCAGATGGGTAGGAAAATGCAGCAAAGCAGGTTTAGGTGTCCCAGAAAACAAATAATGAAAACCCACCCACAGAAGATGGTCCCAAGAAGAAGACTACAATAGGGGCACCTTAGGGCGAGCAGATGAATTTTGGTATTCCGAGTCCAAACACCCTTTGAGTCTAAATACCCCTTCCAGGCAACAGCAATATCATACATCTGATGATGGAGGTAGAACGGAAGTTGGCAGTAAAACAGCCTGGAGACGTTCCCAGCACAGACATTGGATGACCAGGAAGGACATTCAGCAGCCAATGAAAGGGAACCAGAGCCCAGGACAAGGGGTCCTGCCAGATATGATCATCAAAATGCAGCAACACCCCACAAAAAGTGGGAAGCCTCCAGCAGGCAAATAAACTACCTGCCTTGTGTGAAAATCCAGCCGGGATTGAGAGTAGACTCATGGTTCCCCTAGATAGATCCACAAACATACAGGGGGTGGCCTAATTCAGTCTACCAAACACACTAGGGAGTTGAAATCTGGTTGGCACTTACATCCATGAACTACTCTAAGGATTTGATTTGGCATGCCCAGGGTCCACGAACTGGTCTACACAGTTCAAAACCCTATAGATGGTAAGTGGCTGGTCTCACAAAGAGCCCATGTGTGCACAACAGCCATATTAGGCCTGCCCTGTGAATAAAACAAAGAAAACCAATAAGACAACACGTCCAAGTTTAGAACTGAGAAAATATACTGATGGTATACCAATGATAAAAATGGTACATTGGATTACCAAGGTGGAAAACTGCTTTGCACAACCCTATGACTACTAAACTACAGCTGCCACCAGCCTGCTCCTAATAATAACAACAATAATAGGGGGGTGCTATTGCGCAGCAGACCAAGATGGCCACTGCCTGAAAAGCTCTGGTAACGGCTTGTATGAAAATTTGCTGAACATCCTGCCCTTCTCAACCCCCGAACCTTGGCAACCGTTGGAGCGAATGTAAACATATCAGGCTCCCCCTGAAGAATTTGTGTGGCTGTCCGCTGCTCCGGAGGTTCGTTACAGTGATCTGTCCTGCCCAACGAGGCTGAACAGAGTGGGGCAGGAGTAGCCCGCGTAGCGTCAATCGGCAGAGGTGCCTGTGAAAACCGCCCAGTCGGCCGCCTGGAAGAACTTCCCTGAGTGGGATAGCGGGGCTGGCGGGCTGGAGCTGCAAGGCTTGCATGAGCGATCGCATCCACGAACACAGGCTGTGGGGCCCTGCAGCAGCGTTTGCGCTGTCCTCGGCAAACTATGCGGCACACGGACTAACAGCCCTTGACTTGGCGGGGCTGGCGGATAAGTTAATACCTGCCTGGGGAAGAAGTGCCCTGCTGCTGATGGATGTGGGCGCAGCAGTGGGGCCCAGAGAGTGGCCCTTGGAGACTGTAAAAGGTATCCTTTCCTCCCACTCCCCCACCCGACTAGCCCGCTCTTGTCTGGGGCTCCGTGGGCTGGTGCTGGCTTCCCCTGAGTGCTTATAGCTCCCTGCAAGCACAAGACAGCGTTGTGAGGGGTGGGACGCTAGGCTGATTTGGCAGAGTGAGAGGTCAGTCAGTGACACTTAATTACCAGTTCCGGAGATAACAGGACTGGCCCGGTCTTCCCCTCCTGTCGAGCATATATGCGTAATCAGAAGAAACAGGTGAAGAGGGGGCAATTTGCTCGTACAGATCAGGCGCAATCCCAGACCGAGCCCCGCAGGTGCCAGTGATTGAGGAAGTATAGATAGCGGCCCTGAATCATACACTGCTTGCATTAAAAGGGAGCACTGATACGCTCTGGGTCAAAATTGATGCCCTCACCTATAAAGTCGACATTTCGGCGGTACAAATAGAAACTCTTTGTGGGCTTATGGAGGAAGCGGAACTGAGGATCGGATCCACTGAGGACAACGTCACATCATTGCAGCACGCGGCAACTACTCTTCAGCAAGTGGTTAAGAAAATAGTGGCAAAGAATGAGCATTTGGAAGGGCGCTCAAGGAGGAACAATGTTACAATCACCGGAGTCCCAGAACCTTACACACATAGACAATATGGAGAAGTTTGTTGAGCAGCTCTTGGTAGAAATTCTGGATAATCTGCCACTATCCAACATATATATGGTAGAACGTGCACACTACTCTCTGGCACCCAGACCACCATCATTGCAAGAATTTATTGCTACCGGGACAGGGACACCATATTACGATCAGCCCGGGAGAAGAAAGAGCTAAGAAGTGTGGGCTCCACCATACGTATATTCCCTGATTTTAGCCCGGTGGTTCAAGACCAAAGGAAGACCATCCAAATGGCTAAGAGCATCCTACGGAGTAAAGGGGTAACATACTCCATGATGTACTCAGCCAAGATACGTGTGCAACATAAAGGGTCAGCAATTTTCTTTATGGCCCCGGAGGCGGCGGAACAATTTGCTAGAAACTTGGTGGAGTCGGGGGGGGGGGCGGGATCTCCCACAAACCCATCCTGACTTGGTGCTGATATACCGTGGCAAGAGAATGTTGAACCTGGGGGAGAGTACTGGCAATCATTGATTCACGGGGAGCCGGGAGACGGGGGATGGGTGGGTTGGTGAGGAGGGTGGGTAGAATGCCAGTAGGTTATGGTTTCTGACGTGGGTGGGTGCAAGAGGTGGGGGTGGGGTGTGGGTGGGGTTTTTCACAGTTGTTTCGGATTTTCACTGGGTATTTTATTTTATCGTCTCGCACATACTCTGGTACAAGCGCTAACCTATGTGGGTCTAGGACCCTTAATATTATGCACAATGTTGATAACAAGACGATAGGTTCCATCGCACTCCGCAGATCATGCTATGTTGTGGGTGAGGGATAAGCAGGGTCAACATCTCACAATAATGACATGGAACTTGAGAGGGCTCACGAACAAAAAAAGTCTTGCCTCATCTCCCCAAACTGGCAGGTTTGGGCATACATAGGTACTGTTTGTCCTATTCCTCACATGCTAGGGGGGTTGCGACCTACATACATGGATCCCTATAGTTTAGACTGCATGAACAAATTAAGGACGAGCAAGGCTGTTATATACTATTAGCCGGGGAAATAGGTGGTGCAAAACTCCGAATTATAAACATATATGCCACTAATGCGGATAACCCAGATTTCTCCCATCAACGTTCCAAGAACATCCATACATTTCCAGCCTATGAAATACTATGGGTGGGTGATTTCAACTTAGCACTTACACTAGAGTTGGATGGAACAGCTACATCACAGCAGGTTCTTCCACAAGCAGCCAAAGCGTGGTCCTCTATAGCTGCGTATCATGATCTTTGTGATTTATGGCGGGAGGAGCACCCGGATAACAGGGAGTACACATTTTTTTCCAGGGTACATTGCAGCTCCTCCAGGATTGATTACATCATGGCTTCCACCTCCATCGCTAGCAGGGCGGTGAGAGCTAGGATACTTCCCCAAACCCTTTTGGATCACTCGTCAGTGCTGGTCCATATCTCAGATTTAGCGAACTCCCCCACTCGGCTGCGGCAGCGTTTTACGGCTGTAGCCTTGGTGAAGGGGCCTCTGAGGGACTCTCGCGTATGGAAACAACGCACAATCACCACACACAAACTGATACGCCAGACACGAGGTTGTATTCCCAAAAGATAGGTTTTATTGCAAAGCAAATAGTCTCAGTTGGCCAACTAGGTCCCATCCCCGCGACGTGTGTTTCCAGACCCCGGGGGACGCAAGAGCAGAGAGAATCGTACAACAGTTACATATATACAAAGCAAGCATCTTACAATCAGTAGTGACACATCCAATAGCGTCCCTAATACATTTCCTTTGAATTGGGCATGATCATTGACAATGGTGACGGGTATGACACCTTCAAACATTCATTTAGCAACAGTTTGCAATTCTGCGAGCCTACAGACATAAGTCTTTGTTTTAAAGAACACAATGCTTCTGTTTTTGCAAGCACGCTGCACGTAGGGGAGAGACACATTCCAGGCCTTGCTATCTCCTAGTTTCTATTTGTGTGCTGGGGGTCAGCTTGCTCTACAGGGCTCAGAAAAGGGGGGCCGCAAAGAAAAGCATAATTCAAGCCATTTAATGTTCGCTTCTACCATTTCTACTGTATTAACAAGACTAGGTGGCACCTGTTGTACTGATTAGAATGCCTTGCTGCAAAGCAGTTTTGACACAAAGCAAAAGGCAAGCGTTAGAGAAAACAAAATGGCGTGTTCAGTCACCTTAAAATGGCCGCACTTTAGTCAAGCCTATGGCTATATATTTCTAACACTAAACACATGAGGCGGTTGGTCTTCAGCCAACAAAGTACATTGCCTTACGATCGAGGGGCGTCTACTTTTTCTGGACTGACATTGGAAGATGTGGCATTTTACGCTGACATAGAAAGCGACATACAAACCTACTTCCAGGCCAATGCAGGTTCCATCCCTAGCTGAAGCACAATATGGGAGGCATTCACAGTGTACGTTGGGGGGTGCTGCATATCTAGGGAGGGGGCCGTATTGAAGGCGCTGCAGAGGTCTATGAGAAGATTGGAGGGCACTATCCGCGAGTTGGAAAATGAACAGAGTGCCTCTGATGACCCCGCGATTTGTGAGGAGCTAAGGGCTTGGAGGGAGGAATATCAGCAGCTAGCAGCGAGTGAAGAAGCATTTTTGGGATACCCTATAGTAGCTATAAGATATGGGGGGAATCGCCCGAGTAGAACCCTGGCATGGGCCATTAGGCGGGAGCAGCAAATTGCCTCCATAGTAGAGATTATGGGACGGGATGGCGAGGCTGTCAAGGACCTGCAGGGGATAAACAAGGTGTTCTATGATTACTATGAGCGGCTATATAATTCGCGCTGCACTGGTGGGCACGACAAACTGATTGAATACATTGACAAAGTTGCGTTGGGTTGGTTGGACAGTGAGCAAGGCGGGGCGCTAAACTCCCCTATTACCCAGGAGGAGATTTGTGAAGTCGTAAAATCGCTTCCTAATGGCAAGGCACCTGGGCTGGATGGCATCACAGTTGAATTTTATAAAGCTTACATTGACATCTTAGCTCCCCAGCTATTAAGTATGTATGAGAACGCCATGGCTGTAGGTGCACTCCCTGAGCACTATGACCGTGCTCCCGAAACCAGGGAAAGATCCTTGTTTATTGGCATCGTACAGGCCGCTGTCACTGATTAACACCGACAATAAAATATCAGCGAAAATACGAACTAATCAACTGTTACCATATATGCCGGCACTGGTCCTTCCGGATCAGGCCGGTTTTATACCGGGCTGGTCCACTCAGAACAACTTAAGATGCATGTTTACCCTGATGCACAATGTCAACCCTGAGGTCCCTATAGCGCTCATAACACTAGACGTAGAGAAGGCGTTTGACTCGGTTGAGTGGCTATTTCTTTTTGAGGTGCTGAGGCGCTTGGGATTTGGTCTTACTTACAATCAACTGGGTTAGGTTGCTTTACACAGCTCCCCGTGCTGCTATATACACGAGCAGAGTGATCTCGGGCTTCCTCTACCCCGACCTGGCACGAGAGAAGGGTGCCCGTTTTCCCCAATCCTGTTTGCTCTAGCCATGGAGCCACTGGCGTGCCATATTCGGGAATTACATGCCCACCGGGGAATCTGCGTGAATACACACCGAGCTGTTATATCGTTGTATGCGGATTGCATCCTATTGCATGTCAAACATCCCTGGCAGAACCTGGCTCTCTTGACGCAGGAGGTGCTCAGATATGGGGAATTATCCAGCCTTAAAATTAACTGGCGCAAATCCGAAGTTCTCCCGTTAACGCCAGGGGTGCTTCAGACCGATGTGGGCAATAACTTTCGTTGGTTCCCTCGTGGTTTGCGATATCTGGGTATTATGGTTACCACAGATGTCAGTACGCTGTACAGGGATTGAGACCCTGGAGCAGAAAGTAGAATCATGGATTCTGCTCCCCATTTCACAGGCGGCATGCATGGCCTTGGCTAATATGGTCTTTTTATCCAAGCTGCTGTACATGTTCAATAATGTTTAAATATGGCACCTGGCCTTTCTTGAGCACGCACTAGGAAGATGATGTCTAGATTAGTGTGGGCTGGCAAGCAACCTCGCGTCGCTTATACACCCTGGCGTCGGCATATGTACATGGCGGGATGGAGTACCCTGACATGGACTGGTATTATCATGCAGCACAGTTGCAGTATATCGCGGGGTGGAACTCCCTTAGCATGGCACATCCTCATGGCATGGTGGCAAAAGCGGTTTCCTACCCAAATAGCTTAGTAGGAATGGTTTGGGGTGATAGAGGCTCTGACCCGAGAGGGGAGGTCCAACCTATAAATGTGACGTGTAAAGCTTGGGAACGGGTAAATCGACTGTTGGGTGCTACGTCACATTTTCACCCAGAATGGCCCATATAATATTGTTGGCATACGACTCACGCATGAAAAATCGTTTAAGGAACATTTAGGGTAGGGACACTGGGAGATATGGTACAGGATGGGCGGTTTATACAGTGGGAGGAGCTACGTATCATGGGGGAGCATAATGCGGTGTCTCTGCTTCTGTATTATAGAATTAGAGGGATATTAAAATCTAAATGGCCCGAGTTCCCGAAAGCCCCAGACCCAACCTGGCACAGCAGTATATCGTTAATCCGCTGGCCTCCACCAAACTAGTCTCCTCTGTTTACAAACTGATTCGGAGTACAATGGAAGCGAGGCAGGCAACTTTCAAGGATGCATGGGCAGCCTCGTTGGGTTGTGTGCTGAACAAAGTCCAATAGAAACTTCTATGTATGCGGACCCGAAAGATTTCTCTGAATGCCCGATACAGATTGACCCACTATACATTTCTGCACTGGGTCTACTACTCCGTTGAAGCTGAGCAGAATTTATCCCGACAGCCCTCCGTGGTGTAGAAGATGTGGTGGGGAGCTAGCTGACTTATGTGGCATGGGGCTGCCCGTGCATTAGATTGTTCTGGAGTGAGGTTGAGGGTGCAATGATTGAAATGCTCTCTACAACCCGAGACTACTCGCCTGCGGTGTGGCTGTTGGCCCCGATTGAGGGGGGGGAGGGGTTCCCGCACAGAGAGGAAACTGTTGG
Source organism: Ambystoma mexicanum (assembly GCF_040938575.1). Taxonomy (NCBI): domain Eukaryota; kingdom Metazoa; phylum Chordata; class Amphibia; order Caudata; family Ambystomatidae; genus Ambystoma; species Ambystoma mexicanum. The sequence goes on from NC_090935.1 coordinate 321,293,979, forward strand.
GAATGGCAGCGGGGGTGGCCAGGCACCTAGTAGCTAAGATGGGGGGTAAGAGGAACCCCCCCCAACATTTGGCTCCTGGCTGGAATGCATGAGACTATGTGAACTCGGAGAGTCCAGATATGCTGCAACTATGCCGATTACAAGTCACCCTTTTAACTATTGGCCCCCATTCCAACAGTATCTGATTGAAACCGTCACCAGGACACATCTGTCGGAAGGGGACTAGGGGTGATACGTGTAAACTGTATAAGATGCGATCCACTACCCCTGGATGTACGATGCAGAGCAAAATGTGGTGTCTTCTTGGTCAAGTGATTGGAATGATATCATCCGTGTATATTTATGAGAACCCGAGGTTGGAATATGTCCTACTATGAGACGACAATAGTGGGTGGTGGGTGGGGCTGGGAGCTAGTTGTTAAAGGGGTATGTTGGTTTTGTTTTGAAAATCAATATAGAAAGTTTATAAAAAAAATAATAACAATAATAGAAAGAATGCAATAAATCATCTGCACACAGGGGTAGCACACACTTCCTTTCCATCCAGCTTCAGCATATTACACTCTATTTGAAATGCTATTATGGCTATGTGCTATTACTATCCATAATAGGTCCATACACTGTCCATTCCCCACCATACTCGAGACTGGGTGATCTGATCCCCACTGTTTCCTGCCCTAGTTAGTGTAGATCCATTGCTGACAATGTCCCCCCTTTCCCGGTTATATTCCCCACTCCCTTCTTTCTCTGCTCCCAATCCTTGTTCTTCCCCTTATAAATGTAAAGCGCTCCATTGCTTCCCGAAGCTAGGCCCACGCTTAATATCCAAATAATAATAACAATAAGAATTATAGCACAGCGGTCTTCATAGACTGAAGTTGTGCTCGATAGGCAGGAAATTGGTAGGATCTATCATGAAGTGAAAATTATCCTGAGGACTTAATCAATAACTGAAAACAGCTGGAGAAGTTAGACCTTTGCTTTCACAAGCATGTGAGGGGCATGGATGAGAAAATCTTTGGAGCTCGTGTTATTTCAACTCCCTTTTTATAGCCCACAGTCCGAAGGCATTTAGACTAATATTAAAGAGATGCATATTGGCACCGCTGACCCAGGGTGCAGGGCAAGTATGATATGAAAAAAAGTCTGCTTGGACCTAAACTTGCCTGGCAACAATTGCATTTTAGTTACATTCATAAATCCCCATGTTAAATCTCAAAGGCATACACATAGGATTTTAGGCACATCTAAACATTAATAAATGTGCTGCCCAAGGATAATGTGGTGTGGAAGGAAATAAACCTCGGGGTTATCTTCGACTCCACACTCTCCTTCTCTCCTCATATATCTGACGTCTCTAAGAAGTCACACTACCAGCTGCACCTCCTCAGAGGTATTCTTCCCTTCCTCTCCTTCCCCCAGAAGCTCACTTCCCCCAGAAGCCCTGGTTCTCTCAAAGCTGGACTACTGTAACAGCCTCTATCTTAATCTTCCTGCCTCCACTCTCCGCCCTCTGCAACTCATCCAGAACAGAACTGCGAGACTTGTCCTTGGCCTCAAGCCCAGGGACCATATCTCTCCAGGACTGAAGTCTCTACGCTGGCTCCCAGTGGCTGCGAGGATAAAGTTCAAAACCCTCTGCATTGTCCACAAGGCGTTCTGGGGCCTGGGGCCTAAATAACTTCAACTCTCTCTTCCTAAATATCTTCCTTCCCGAGCCCTTCGCTCATCCGTCTCCAACTCCCTGAGGGTCAGCCGCTTCTCGAAGCAACGAGCTGGGGGTAGATCTCTCTCCGTGGCAGGGGTCTCCCTCTGGAACAGCCTTCCTGCCTCCCTGAAACTTGAGGAGAACCATCTACGGTTCCGGAAGCACCTCAAAATCTTCCTCTTTGCTTCTGCTTTCTCTCTCCCTCTCCCCTGCTAATTCTTCGCTGAATCTGCACCGAATCTGCAACTGGGCCACTCTTGTCGACCTCGGTCCTGGGCCCAGCCACTCTCCACTTGCACCGCCTCCCTGGCAACCCCTGCACTGCGGGACTGTCTCTGTATCCCTACAGCCCCCGTTCCCAGCACTTGTCTGCACTTACCTTGCACTTGCCACCAGCTGGCCCTATTTATTTTATTTATATATACTTACCTTGTACTGCACTTCCCCCCTCCCCTTGCACTTTCTCCCTTCCCCCTACCCCTGCACTTGCGCGATCTGAATGACACCTGGCCTAGTAGGATCGTTGTCGGTCTTCCCCCGTTCCCCCCTCTCTGCCTCGTCGCGCCTTGAAACACTTGAAACCCTTGTGTACAGGCGCGTTACAAATGCCATATCATACAATTCTAGCCAATTTCAATTTTACAAATTTGAATTGACCAAACATTGCCTTAAAATTAATAACCGATCAGATACATAGAACATTTGCTGAGAAGCATTCCTCTAAAGACTTCTAAAACATGGTTTCAGTCGCACACAAGAAACTCTGAGGGCCCCGAACAAAGCTTACACCTTACCCACATGTGGATAGGCTGGTTTCTATAGAGGTGCTAAAACCATAAGTCTGTGGAAGCCCTTTGATCTCCAGTGGGCAGCACATGGGTGGTAACTAAGACAACCACGTAGATCTGGCACAAGAAAGATTCTTTGCACCACCTTTGAATCTTCGTTCATACTTTGCTCTGCCCCGAATCGCCAGCTCTGGCAGGAGTGGCTTCTGTGAAGTGCTGCAAAAGAGCGAAGGCCTTTCTATATGAAGTAATTCCCAATAGATTCTAATAGGGTGCTTGCAAGCCTCCGATGGGAATTCCCTACAATGGTGGGAAAACTCCACACTGTTGACTCCCTGTTGGAGTTGACAATTGAAAGTCCCCTCTATATGGGCGAAGATGGCTGAAGAAAAAGAAGGAAGAGGAAGAGGGGGGGGAGGGGGGTTCCTTCTCTTAATATCCTTGAGTAACAAAAAGGAAAATGCAGGAAGGACATTGGAGCTTTCCTGCACCGAGGACCCATTGACATGAACAATTTACCTAAAGTGACATGGAGCAGTGCAAAATGTAAGGGAAGTGTAAAAAAAGTTCCTGCTCTGAAGAGTTCTCTCTACAGACCCTAGCACTCAAGTCCAGTGGCATGGACCTGTGGAACTACTAGCGATCAGCAGTTCATCAAGAAGCATGCAAGCCTGTATTCAAACCACAGATAGAGCCTCTGGATGTTTAATATACCTGACCCGCTGCACTCCAAGCCCACCTAGGCTTGCCAAGCCTTTATGGAGAAGCAGTCAAGATGTCCTGTTCAAAGTCATCCATGTCGATTGAGCCTTACCCAGACACTCGCCACATCAATAACACTTGACCAAATCCTCCACTTCTGCTAGTTAAACCAGCAGCAAGGCCACCAAATAGTCCAAAAAGTAGGAACCGATCATCATCCGTTCCTGAGTGTGCTTGTTCGTTACTCTCCCTCCGGAGTTGCAATATTTCAAATCTTGTGCTTTACACTACGTGAAATTAATTTCACTTCATTCGAAACGTAAAAAGTTGAGACGTTATTTTGATTCTCAAAAAGCGTTTTCTATTTTATTGATTGCCTGACTGGTCAGTGCCCAATTTTATTTTGCCAATGCATTTCGGATTTCCGTCCATCGTCAGGGCTCTCAGGCACTGTATAACAATCATCTGTAAGCTTCATCTACCTCGTATGTTTTCAAACGTTAAAATCATATTATCGTTGTCCAGGTATCGAATCTATCCAGCTCAATCATTCTCAATCTACCTGAACAAAGATAATATGATTTGAACGTTTGAAAACATACAATGGATGGAAGTCCGATATGCATTGGCAAAAATAAAATTGGGCACTGATCTGTCAGGCAATCAATAAAATAGAAAATGCCTTTTGAGAATCAAAACAACCTCTCAACTTTTTACGTTTCGAATGAAGTGACATTAAATTCACGTAGTGTAAAGCACAAGATTTGAACTATTGCAACTCTGGAGGGAGAGTAACGAGCGAGCACACTCAGGAACGGATGATGATCTGTTCCTACTTTTTGGATTATTTTAACGATTCTAACCATTTTGGGCTTTTCAGGGTTCCAAATTGCATTGCTGGGAGCTATTTGGCTCCTGCTTCTAACCTACAAGAGTCTGATAAGCATAACACCAACAGTTACCAGGATCAAATGATGGCTCCCCAGTCCAACTGGTGCCTTACAAACATGCATATGCGATGTTAACTTTGCGTGTTTGAGAATGTAAATAGAGTAGAATTAGCATACATCCTAGGACACATTTAAATATAATTGGTCATACAGAATGGGCAAAACGTTAAGGAGTGCATCTCATGTGAAGTTAGATTTGCAGTGCTCTATGTACTTGCTCCTGGCTCCACAGTGGTGGCTCCCGTCTTGAGTGATGCCAGACACCTGGTAGCTGATTTTAGCTCCTGATCCTCGAATCTTAATTTTTAACTTTGCTTTTCCTTTTTGCCTAATTCTTCTCAAAGCAGTATAGTTTTAAGAGTGTTCAACCTGCATACCTTCTATTATAACTAGCCGGCATCATCTGCGTACATTCATTGGAAGGGTGGGTTTTTAGCGTTTTTGACTATTGTTTGTATTTTGGTAGAAAATATGTATTATTACAGAACCAGGCTTGTAACCATGTTTCGTTTTATTTTGAAACTTACTGCACTATTGTTGTTCGGAGTCTTCCCCTGCTAATTCACATCTCTTAAGGAAATAGCCTGCCATCGGCCCATGCCATTTCAAGAGAGGTGAAGGTATACTACTCACTGACACTGTATTGAAACACTGCAGAGCAAAGTGCTTGGAAACTTATGGGCACAGTGCAAATATGCCTTTTAGTGAGAGTCCAAAAGTAGCCTTTCATGACCAATGACTGCATTATGACCTGGAACTTTGTTAAAAAACAATCTGAGGCTGAGGTGAATGGATGGGCTGTGGTGGCTCTTGTGCCTATGAAGCTGTAACTGCAGGAACCAGGCCAGGAATGTAGTGACCCAATGGATTGAATAAACCAGAGGCAAATATGTCTGCATTAAATCCACTGTAGGAGGCATGAGCACTGGAAAGAAAGGGAGAAGGGGTTCATGTACACAGGGATACCTCCCCTCAAAAGCCCAAGCACTAAAGGTCATGGAACTTACAAGTTGTTTGGGACCGTTAAAGTAGCAGAAGTTGTGTTTTGCTGCTCTTACATGTCAATGTGGCAGATAAATAGCTGACCGGGGCTCTTGTATTGCCTTGTCTGCTATTTTGCAATGCAGGCTTGTCAACTTGTGCTTATGCGCTGTGACGAATTGAGGTAATTTGTTCCTTCTCCACAAGGGTGAGTGCCTCCCTATGAGGCTAGGGAGGTGAGCCCACCCTGCAATACCCTGCCCTAGGGGGTCAAGGCAAGTGCGACTTCAGCGGGATAGACTCCTCCCCCCCCTTTGGGGACAAGGATTCCTGTTTCAGTGCGGAACTCCCTGATGGCCACCAAGTGATGGCTTATATGGATTTATACAATATACCAAACTTTTGTCAAACTCATGAAGATTACGTCAAGTTATATTATGAACAGTAAGAAATGGAACATATCCCTTTAAATTCAAGTCTCCAATGGACTGCAAAGGGATGCAAGACTAAACAGTCAGAGAGCGGAGGCCAAGACCAGAGAGAGAGCGAAGACACGAGAGACGCCTGGAAAGCTCTCTTTGTGTAACAGAGCGGAAGAAGGTGTGGCTCTGGTAGAACGCAGAGCCGACGTGCAACAGAGCCACTCCAATGAGGAACCAGAAACGCAGAGCAACCGGCATGCGAGAGCAGAAGAAAGTCAAGCAAGGGGGAGGATAAAGAGTGGTAGTGGCGTTAGCATGGAATCAGAAGGGTGGTGTAAGGGAGGAATGGTATCACAAGTAGGACACGGACACAAAAGGTACACTTTGCAAAACCTTTATTCAATTTTCGGGAATTAAAGTCTACCTTGCCCTATCGCTAGGGTCAGAGTAATCTCTACCACCAAATAATAAATAAAACAGTCCTAGTTGAGTCCGAGAAATCAAAATGGCCTACACTAACAAAACCTAGTGCCTGCCCTATCTCTTGTACAAAAAGTGTGTAAAGGAGAATATGTATGCAAAGGAAAATCAGTGTTCGAATATAAAAAATAAATGTGTTTGAGTCAGCTCTCCTCCCCACGTTAGTAAGGCGGTCCCCATAGACGGGATGACACACTCTGGTGCAGGTTCTCAAAACAAAGACAGTTGACAACATGGATCAAAGCCTGTCTGGACTGGCCTTCCACGTTAAAGTCTCTTTCCAGCTTTCAAAACACAGGTTCAACAAAAAGTTCACGTAGGTCTCCCTCAGTCGGGCAAAGACCTCTCAAACACAGCACTTGCAGGGGTTCCCTTCCCCAAGACTAATTCACATTGTTTAGGGGTTCCTTTCCCCTAACGTATCACACTTCCGGTCTCCCTCAGTCGGGCTCGGACCTTTTCCTGATGTCGAAGACTTTTGAATTGCTTTTACTATAGACCTCTGCAGGACCACTTCAACTTTCCCTTCAACTCACACTCTTGTGTTATTTGCCCCATTGTCTCTTGGTCTGGGTAGTTTGATGTCATTATAATGTTGTATGTTCTATTGTGTTATGGTCAATACAACAAGTGCAGAAACCTTTCACACATTAGAAAAGAACATTTCATCATACTTAAAAGAAAAACTCAAATAGTTCAGATCAAATCAATGTTTCCTTAAAAGTTTCCATTTTCGTCAATATGATTTTAAAAAAATGACAGTGATGAAATCAAACTGCTGGGTACCCCACATCAGTCTACTCCCAAAAAAGTTCTTTCGGCTCAGAATTATCAAGTAGCCTCACCTAAAGCCAGGCAATCCATCACCAGATGTTTAAAACCTTCCCCCAAAAAGCAGTTCCTGCAAAATGTACAGTTAAGGTCCCCCAGAGTGCAATCCCACTTGCTTAGCCGTTCCAGCGTTGGTAGCTGATTGAGGCGGAAAAAACACAGGTACACATCATGTAGTATTTGGCATGGAAAGATGAAGTGAATATGTACCCATCAGGTCTGTGGTTTCAGCCCAGACATACCTCAACAACTTTCTTTTGACTATGGCTATGTTGTTTGTGAGTTCTTCCATCAAGGAACCAATAGGTTGTATGATTTTGGACAACAACATTTTGAAATTGGTTATGGTGGAACCTGAGCTTCGTGTGTGTTTTGCCCCACAGATCTGGTATAAGGAATTTTTCAGCAGGTTTAGTAACTTGCCAAACTCTGCCAGGTTCCTCCACATAGCTCTTGCGGCTGAGGAGATCAGGACAAACTTGTGTCTTATTATTGCATTGGGCACTGAGTTAGCCAAGCAAAGGTTTATTTTCCAAAACATGCCCTGCATTGTGTTAAGGTAGGTCGCCAGGTCAAACAGTGAGATGCTAAAGTCATAAAACAAGGTTGGTTCAACCTTGAGCAGATACAATGATAAGAGGTCTCAAGGAAAAACGACACAACTGCAAATAAATCCGCTTCAATTTAATCAACAGTGGGGGGAATTTTCTTTTCAATGATTGCTTCCAACCCTCTATAGAACTTTTGTTAGAAACATCATAGCTTAAATATCTCAGCAATTGCACTCTCTCCAAAGGGTTTTCCCCAACTCTCCAAGTAAAGGTTTTTGGGCTTCATTTTGTTGTGAAAACAATTACCCTGTCCATTAATTGTAAGATTTTTTTTTTTTCAACTGCGGTGGAAAACAAACAACTTCCCGTGCAGACCAATGTGACTAAGATCGAATAATACTATGAATGCAAAGGCAATCCAGTTGAGCGACGCCGTGCCCAATTTCACAGGGTTTTTTGTTCCAGCTTCCCATATTCTAATCAAGTCTGCAATATAGAGGTTGAATAGGGTTGGTGCAACAATGCCCCCTTGTTGCAATACAACAAAGGTGGCTATGGGATCCTTTAGGGCACCCTCCCTACTCAGCCTAACCCTCAGTGTGGTATTGGTATGGAGTAGTGCCAAAAGCTGTACCAGATGGACCGGAAAGATTCAAGCAAGATGTTTCGCCCACAGCCTATTTCCGCTTACTGTGTCAAAGGCGTTCGACATGTCTATTGAGGCCATGTAGACAGTGCCCACCCATTTTTACAAGTGAGACAAGGTGAATGCATTTAATGAAGTCCTCATTCCCGATCGAAAACCAACTTGGTAGGGGGACAGCAAATTCAATGAAGTTATCTTTGCCTCTAGTTTCCTCAAAAGCAATGTCTCAAAGATCTTGCTTGAGCAATCCAAGAGGGCAATTGATGTCATGACCCTTACCCCAGGCCCCCACTGGCAAGTGCACTTGCCAGGTGGGATCGGGGCTCCATTAAGGCCTGGCGCCCACTCCCAAGACTCTCTTGGAGCCAGTCCTGGTGCCTCTGGCGCCAGGCTCATACACTTTGAAGAACATGGGTAAAAGGGGGACTACTATTTTCATTTGGGCCTGCAGCTAACATGGAGGCATCCACACAGCTTGGTTCCTAGGAACTAAGCTATGCAGTATAGTGTTTTGGGTGTGGTGGCCTGGGGACTACTTTACCTGGACAAGTTTGTTGAGGCTATTTAAACCACACCCAAACAGCAAAGCACGCTTCGCGTTACTTTGCAGAGTGCAACGTGGCGCTCACCGTGTCCTGCGATACCCACGAGCCTGGATAAACGAACCTGCAGAGGAGACAAAAGGGACATCGTTAGCAGCATCTTACCTGCAATCTCCATCCTGTTAACCGCTCTCACCTCCAGTGAACAGCGTCTTCTGGACACCACATACCTTCCAGATTGATAATCTGAAAGAGGAAAGGAGAGGACAATATTAGAGAAGGCATACTCCGACATTGCTAAACTACAAACAACACAAGAAGCTTACCTGGCTGGTCACCTCCCGGCCGGCACCCCTCCGGAGTTCCACACACACTGGAGAAGCACCGCGACCTGTAAGGAAGGAAGAAAACAGGTTAGCAAAGGCAAGATAAGGCAGCGCTGCGCATAGCCCTTACGAGCCGCATTATAGCGCACATCACGCGCCATCATTTACCGGCGAGGCCCAACTCAACCAGTTCGCCACGCTGAAGCTCCGCCCACCTAGGCGGGAAAAAAAGACATTATTAGACAAAGAAAGGCATGCAAGAATAACTATGCTATACAGAGCTGCTGCAATAAGACCTACCTGAGAGACACTTAAATGGACACGTGCCAGTGAAGTAACTTGGTCGCACACGCCCACAGAAGACAACGCGCTCTGCCAAGAAGGCAGAACGGAGAGCACTCCTAATTCCACAACAAGGTGAGGAGAGGGCCCAGAGGGGCAGAAGTCACACTGGGTGGTGGGAGCATACTTACCTCAGTTGGCCAGTCTTGAACCCAGCCTTCCTGTATTTTCAGGCCGAACATCCTCAGTAAACAACATCCAGGGAAACTGGGGAGAAAATACTAGCAACCAACCCGGGCTGAGTGGCGTCCCTGTGGATACCAGGTGAGCGTAACAATTGGCCTCTAGTTTTTTCGATCAACTCTGTTTCTATGCTTATAGATGGGTATAATAAGAGATTGCCTCCATGTCTCTAGATCCCTGCGTGTAATGCAAACATGATATGATATAATATTCATATAGCGCCTATCAGTGCTCCAGCTAAGAATTTGGATGTGGGAGTATTTTACTCTCTATTTTTAAACTTTGAGAGTAAATGTGATTTTAAGAGAGTAAAAATGACTTTTCTCCTTTGCAAGAAAGTAAAATGTATGCGACATCCGGCCGATGTGTGCAAAAACTGTATGGTAATCATTACTATGTGGCAGCTTTCTGCATTGTGACAGAATACACCTTTCATAATTTCTGGCCATTTGATCTCTCCTGTATATATTTAAATGTTGAAATCACAAAAACCTAGCCAATTATATAGTAAAGCAAACATTAATTGTATTGTGTGTTTTGAAATTTGATAGCAGAATTGTCTTTTGATGTTTAATTAAAGTCCTAATTTCCTGGAGCTATTACTTCCTAATGGTATGCCAGTGTTATGATACTATAGTGCAGAGAGGCAAGGACGCCATGCTAAATTCTATATCTAATCTAGTGGTCAAATGGTTATTTATATAGCTCTTTTGGCAAAGCGTTGTGCATAGAACATATTTATCACAATTACCACCAAACCAAAGTCGGTACTCCTTTATTTACCTCGAAAGGATGAAAGGCTGAGTTGGACTTGCCGGGATTCGAATCCGCAACCTACAGATCACGCACAGTTTGCAGCAACGAGTCCTGAACCAGCTGAGCTATCTTATTGGCTAACATCCTTCAGAGGTTGGTTAACTGAATATCGACGGAGGTATAATAATCACAGTACCTAGAACTAGGACGAGCCATTCATGAAGCGCTACATAAAGTTAAATACCTATCTGGATTATCACAAGGGACAGGTTTTGCTGGGTTTCTATTTCAATGTAACTTTCATTTGTTTGTTTTTGAACAGTTCTTGCACTTCCTTGAGTCAGGTTTTGGATGTTTAATTGTAGTGCTGAAGATTTGAGAGGCTAGAACACCTGTGATCAGTGTAATGACAATCACTCACCCTTGAGCAAAGACTCTGCTGTCACTGACCATTTATAGTAATGTACCCCATTGACTGCAAAGTTGAATGGATGTAAACTAGACTGTGCATAGTCATCATTTTACACACTGTTTTTATAATTAGAGTGTAAATTAAATTATAAGTGTAAAAATGATCTGCCTCCGCATGATTATGCACACATCACCGGAATTTTGAACAATACAATAGTGCAATACTGGTTTGCTTTCACTGGAAAAAAAAGCATAACTTGTAAAAAAGTATGAATTCTCAATTGCAACTTAGTTTTCCATCTCATTAGTTATACAATCCTAAAAATCTAGGAAAACATGCACAGTGCTTCAGAAGCTGAATGGAAAGAAACCATTCATTTTATCGCAGTGTGCAGTTTATTTTTTTGAAAGGCTTAGAGAAATACATTCTGTTTCAGAGGTGGCTTGCAATTACATCCATGTAGCTAAACATCAAAAGAAGCCGTCTGGTTTTTGTCAAGTAATCTGACCTTTGTACTGCCCTCTGCTCTAAACCTGTGTGTAAATTTACCCAGGAAAATAATAAAGCTGTCGTATTTACAAGATTTTCATGCGTAAAAAGGTCTAGTACGCACCTTATCTGGAGGCCTGACTGTACCCATGGTCCTTCACACGTCGAGGTCCCTCAGATTGTTATTTTGGGGTTAACCTTTTTAGACTGGCACCAAATTACAAATCTCCACCTGTCGAAATAACAGTGCCTAGGGTTAGGCTTTCTTGCTTCCTTCGAGATATCGATACACCTCTGTGGTAGTTTAAGACGTCCAAACTCTATGACTTCAGGAGCCATGCTGCCAAGTTCATTGAGTGAGTTTGAGGGTGCACGGTTAGTCCCCCGTGCTGAGTGAGAAGATTGTGCGGGCATGGGAGCTTGATGGGAACGCACATCGCCAGTTTGCACAGATGTGGATACCAAGGTTGTATTGCCCACACAGGAGCAACTAGGATGAGCGTCACTTGTTGCTTGTGGTTCATGTTCCCCTCTAATATAGGTGGTGTAGGGGGAAAAGCGTAAGCAATTTCCCCGACCAGTTCATCCATAGGGCATTCCCCTTGGAACCTGGCTGGGGGAAGCTGGATGCAAAGTCTGGGCATTGACTGTTTTCGCTTGTAGCAAACAAGTCTATTGTGGGGAAACCCCATTAAGAGAACAGGTGCTCTACGACCCCAGTGTGTAGTCACCATTTGTGTTCCTCTGGTAGGGCATCTCTGCTCAGTGAGTCTGCCAGAGAGTTGAGTTCCCCTGGAACGTGCTGTGACGACAGGAATATTTTCCGTTTGAGTGTCCATCTCCATATTCGTTGCGCAAGCTCGGACAGATTTGGAGAACGTGTGCCCCCCCTGTTTGTTGATGTAAAACATTGCAGTAGTGCTGTCTGTCAGGATTGGTTCGCTAGGTGAAACTCGAATGCCTAATGGGCTTTGAATACTGCCAGTAGTCGCAGCAGATGGATGTGGTTCTGTGCTGCCATCTGAGACCACAGACCCAGAGCTGTGTGATGAAGGTAATGACCACCCCCCCACCTGGCGAGTGATGAGTCTGTCGTGACAATCGTTTGTACTTCCGGATTCTGGAAGGATTTCCCCTTCAGCAGATTTTCCCTTGTCCACCAGTGAAGATTTTGTACTAGTGTTGGCGAAATGACCACTACATCATTCCACTGACCACTTGCCTGAGACCACTGTTCGCCAAGCACTCCTGCATGGGTCGCAGGCGCGCGTGTGGTACCAGGTAAATGCAAGATGCCATCATGCCTAGCAAACACAAAGCTTTGCGCACCCTTATATGGCGGCCAGCCTGATAATGCAGTATTTGCAGTAACATGTTTTGGACTCTTTCGTCTGAAGGAAAGACCAACCCCTTCTCTATGCTTATGACAGCTCCTAGGAACTGTTTGGTTGTGCTTGGCACTATACTTGATTTTTTCTCGTTGATGGAGAAGCCCAATTGAAAGAGGAGGTCGATAGTTCTTTGAATGTTTTGCCTGCAAATTAGGGGAGACTCCGCTGTAATCAGCCAGTCGTCCAGGTAAGGATACACTGGGATTGCCTCCCTGCGCAGGTGTGGTGCCACCTCCGCCAGCACCTTCTTGAATACCCTTGGAGCAGATGTCATTCCGAAGGGCAGCGCCTTGAATTGGTAGTGCTGGTTCGCTATCTTGAAATGCAAGAATCTTCTGTGCGCTGGGAACATTGAAATATGAAAATAGACATCTTTCATATCCAGTGTTGCCATGTAATCCCCTTCTTTTAGCAGAGGGATTACCTCTTGTAGCGTAGTCATGCAGAACTTTTGTGGCTTGACATATTTGTTTGCAGGGTGTTAATCTAATACTGGGTGCATTGTTAGATCTTTCTTTGGCACAAGGAAGTACGTTGAATAAATACCCTTGTTTACCTGGTTGGCTTGGACGATTTCTATGGCGTCTTTTTGGAGCAGCGTGGCGATTTCCTCGAGGAGGATGCGTTTGTCTTCTTTGGAGTGGGTTTTGTGGCGTGGGGGTGGTTCCGGGGTCGCTCGAGGAGCTCTATACAATATCCGCCTGCTACGGTGTGGACAGCACCCATCTGTCTGAGGTGATTCCCTCCCATGCTTGGGAGAAGTAGGAAATGTGCCCTCCTGCTGGAGAGGCATGGGAGGGCACCTGAAGCGTTATATCACTGTTTCTGAGGTGGGTTGCCACCTATGGAGGAGGGACCCCCTTCCCCGACCACGCGATCTGCGCGATCCTCTCTGGTAATTTTGAGAGGCTTGGCCTTGGCCTTGATTGTTCCCCCATGCAGTTCCTTGATTTTGGTTAAAGATGGAAAATTGTCCGTCTGAGCGACGAAAATTGCTGTTTTCCTTCTGGCCAGGAGGTTTATTGGTCAATTGGCCCAATGATTTCAGTGGATCATATTCCTCCTTTGCGGTCTTCAAGGCATCCTCAACGGGCTTGCCAAAGAGTACATTGGGCTCGAGGGGCACGTTAATGAGAGTGGCCTGCGCCTCTGGCTTAAATCCGGATTGGCATAACCAAGGGCAACGCTTAATAATGGTTCCCTCAGCTATGATTCTGCCGGCATTGTTTGCAGCGTCAAGACTGTTTTTTAGCAAGCAGCTTCAAACTGCCCTTCCTTCTGCAGCCACCAGTGCTAATTGAGTCTTGAGGGGTTCCGGGCCGAGACTAAAGCCGAGACCTTATCCCATTTATGGCAGATGTAACTAGCTGATAAAGTAGTGTTATTAGCTATCCTGGTCTGGAATGCAGCGGAAGAGGCAACTTTCCTGCCCATAGTGTACAGCCTCTTACTTTCTTTGTCTGGAGGAGGAGAGTACCTGCTCTTTTCCTTATTGTAGTAACAACGAGCGAGTCAGGCTTTAACTGCCCCCTAATGTACAGTGGGTCTGATGGTGCAGGTCTGAAAAGTTACTCTATGCGGCGGCTCACCTCCCGCGTCTGATAGGGTGTTTCCAGCAAGGGTTGTACCTTCTGCTGGACAGATTGTAGTAGGGGAATAAACTGAGTTACAGCCTTTTTAACTCCCAAGATTTCATCAACGGAATCCTTGTCCTGTGGATCCTCTTGGGTAGATATTTGCAAATGTTTAGCTGCTTTGATAAGTACCTCATTCAGAAGAAGCTGATTATCTATGGGTGAGTCCACAACTGGGGGGGCCCTTCGCAACTGGGGAGTCTATGTTTTACATGTCTGTATCTGGATCATCCTCATTATCCCCATAATAAGGGTCTGCGACTTCCTGGCTATAGAGGTCTTCATGATCAGTGTCCGGGTCATATAGGTCGATGACAGTGGGATCTTGTTCTAGCTCACTGGGGCGAGACCCCTTAGAGGGTTGAACAGGGTTTTGAGACCCAGAGGCCGCTGTTGTGGGGGGTGTAGTAAAAACTTGTGAAGTAGTTAGGGTCTTTTTCGTAAAAATTTGCCATGAAGGGCATTCTTCTCATGACCCAATCTATATCTTCAGCTGACCATTGGGCAGAACTAGGAATTACCATTGGTTGAGGTGTGAGACCTAAATCTTTTGGGGTAGGTGGAACTACAGTAGAAGGAGTAGCCTTTTTCATTAAGGCTGAAGACAGGGAATCCTGTACCTGAGGTTCCTTACTCTTGTGAGGGGACCTTTCCTTTTGTGACTTATCTCTAGGGGTCTTAGAAGTACTCTTCTTAGACTCCCTTGATTTAACAAGGCCTTTAGGGATGTGCTTTTAACTAAATAGGCTAGTCCTGCCAGCATGTGTTTTTTTACCGTTATCGGCGCAGAACATCTAATCTCGGCTACGGTCAGATCCGAAGTCTCATCAGCTGATTCACGACCTTCGGGAATGTTTTTATCAACAACGTTTGTTCTGTCTTTCGACAGTCAGGCCTGTCATGTGGCGATATGGAGTGCCCAGAGGACAGAGATTCAACAGACCTCTCCCTAGACGTCGTGCGCTGCCGTTTGCTCGACACGTGTCAAGTCTCGGCAGTGGGTTGTGCGTTTGGTGGAGGGGTAGTGAGAGCGCTTCCGCTGCAGGGTGTCGTCCCCGTAACAAGGCTGCCGGACTGTGTTGGGGTCGGGGGCCTGCGCTTGGGAAACCAGAGTAACCCCGTCGCCTTCGCCGTCGGATACCGCAGCGTTGCTGCCATCGCTGCAGGCACCCTCCACATCCAGGGCCTCGAGCTGCCTGGCGTGGTGGGCCCAGCATTTAGTTAAGCTGTCCTTCATTGTCTGGGGTTTGAAGAGTCTACAAGCTCGACAGGAACCCTCAACGTGGTCCCGAGGGAGACACAGGTTGCACATCAGGTGTTTGTCGACCCACAGGAACCTTTTGTCGCACTTCAGGGCACAATTTGAATGGGGTCCTATCCATAGCGGAATGGCAAAGCAGCTAGGGGAATGTAGTGTACGAAAATGGGTACATACATTCTAAAATGTTCTCGCCAGACTCGCTACCTACTGTGTCGGCTGAAGCCTGGAGCGGCCTCCCAAAGCTGGAACGGATCCGTTGACGGGTGTCTTCAACAGTCTTTTGTTCTTCACTGCCGTCGGATGGTCTTGATAGTCAGTGAATATAAAGGATAGTAAGAAAAACTATTGATAATTGGTAATAATAAATGGTGATGAGCTGAAAGGAGAAATCCGCTTTAGCGTCCGTCTATGATAGCGGAAAAAAACAATCTGAGGGACCTCAACGTGTGAAGGACCATGGGTACATTGGACATCACACTAGGGCTAGTATTACTGGCACGCTCTGTCGACATCCCTTTTTGAGTTTCGAAAAAAACAACTAATACTCTGCAGCTTCCACTAGATGTCGGCCTATGCACAGAATGTGATCTAAGCAGATTGCACAAGCCTCGGAAATGAAATAAAATTATATATCTTTTTTTTCTTTTTTTTAATGTTAACATTTCAAGCCACTGTTCCGAATATTTGTTTTTCTGCAGTATCAAGAACAGTAGGGTATCAGAGAAATTACTTGAACACATGTTTGAAACAAATTTTCTCATAACTGATCTCCCTTATAAAAGTGTAGTGTGGGGTTATGAAAGTATTGGCTATGTTGATGATTATGCTATGAACTCTTATCAGTGTACTATGGTGAACATCTTGTGTAGGACCAGTGGCTTCTCTGAATTCAAAATAGTACTCCCTGTCCTTTCCTTGGGAGCCCTAAAAAACATGGTCTATCAATGTTGGCTTCTGAGTCATTCCAAATGCACCAAAATCTTTGATCTACTGGCCTAGGCTACTCAGCACTTTTTTGTTGCATATTTTCAGTGTCTTAGTTTTAAACTTTTGTCAGTTGATTCCCTTGTGGTCCTGTAGAAGACATTGGCTGCCTGTGGCAAAGACAAGGCATGACAAAGGGCAATGCCGTCCCTCACTGCCTTTGGGCTCAAGCGGTCATTCTGGTCATAGCTCAGCTGTGTTTAGATGTGCTCCTTAAATCTGATTAAGCAGATTTGTTGCTTTGATGTACCAAATGTGTTAGAGCTTTTTGTGGATCTGCACTACTTATTCACGTTATGCCGAACACCAGTAAGTTGCATGCAAGTATCAACAAGCAACAACAAGCATGTGATTGTCAAACAAGTACTTCTGGAGGGTGCCTAAGGCTTGAAAGTAATACAACCGTATTTGGCATGACAAAGTTGTTTCAGGTCAGGTGTGAAATAATACACAAATCTTGGTTTAGGCCCACCTCATACTGCATTCTGGTACTCAAGGTCCTGAATTTATAAACTGTAGGAATGCAAAATGAACGTGCTATGCTGTGTTCTCCATCTCGCGCAGTGGCATTCCATTTCCCTGTACATTCTATTCCGTTCCGTAATTGTGCATGTTTGAGATGTTTGTTATGTTATGACGGACAGCACAGCTGCTGCGCTCCGCAAAAATAAAGAACCTGTGAACTTACTATGTGCCCCGTCATCAGTGGCGATGAGGATCCATGAAGAAGGGGAAGCGAGCGAGAGGAGAGTGACGCCCGCAGAGTTTCATTTCCCCTACTTTGCGAGCAGCAGCTACTGAGTCCCAGGCCTTCGTAGTGAACCCGGCCATAGAATCTCAGCGGTTCGCGATGGATGACGAACAGCGAGTAATGGAGATCTCGCCATTCCACAAGGTGCAGTCAACAAGCAACGGACCTCCTTTACCAGTGTACATAGCTTTGGGCAGGGCGGTCCCCAGTCCCTACCCAACCTAGATTAAAGGACAGGACCCGCTGGCGCAAGGAAGCACACGCACACAGCACGTTGTTCCAATAGCAACAAGATGCTTGCTGGCTTTCCTGTTTAAGGAAAATGCAATCAGAACACACGCATTGCCTTAGTCAGCAAGTGTGCCAGCGCAAATATCAAAAGAAGAAAGAAGTAGAGGAAATAGAGGAAGAAAAGGAAAACGTGGCATAAAGATATCACCTTGCAATAATAAAAGGGAGAGTTGAGGCCACAGGAGAATTGGGAGGATAGGAATTCTCAATCTACACACTGAGGTAACCACTGCTAGCATATATATTCCTTTTACCCACATCATAGCAATGGCAGTGGGAATACCGCTCCCACCACCATTTTTGGCTGACCCAGGTACACCCCCAATTAGGTGGGACAGATAGAGGAAAATGTTTGAAACGTACATGCTTGCCATGGGTGGGGCCAAATTTGCGCCAGCAAGGAAACAAGCACTTTTGCTTCAGAATTTGGGCACTGAAGGGCACAGTGTGTTTGATAGCTTGCCGGCCCTTGGGGGTATAGGAACTGGTGATCTGGATAATTTCACTGTGGTAATCAGAAAAATGCAAGATCACTATGAGCTGAAGAAGAACGTGACCATTGAACGCCACAAGTTTTTCCAGAGGAGTCAAGAGACACTGGAGCCAGCTGAGAATTATGTAGCGACACTTCATACACTCAGTCATACCTGTGAATTTGATCCTTTAGTCAACTCCCTAATAAGGGATCAACTTGTAAGGTGCACCAACAACATTAAAGTTCAGGAGAAGCTGTTCGCAAAATATCTCTCGTCAGAGCAGGCTGTAGGATTGACCCGGAGTATAGAACAGACAGCTCACTACATGAGAAGTATGAAGATTGAGCTATCCAACAACGAGGTCTGTGCTGTGTGGAACAGAAGAAAAAAAATGAAGGACACAAGGAAGTAAGATGCTTCAAATGTGGCAGCACCAAGCATGAATCATCAAATATATTCTGCCCAGCTCGGAATGTGATCTGTATGAAATGCAAACACAGGGGTCACCTTGCTAGGGTTTCTAAAGAAGGGGGAGTGAACGCAATGGAACAGGCTCTGCCCAGACTCAAACAAGAGGCACATATGCCCCAAACAGAGGGCAAGGGAAGTAATGTCGAACAGGAAGTGGTGCAGCTGCCACAATCAGAGAGTAGGGAAGGCAACGCTCGACATATGTTTGACATTTCTGCACTTGATGTGGGCAAAAGGGGCCCTTTGGATGAGTTCACCGTCAACGGTAAGGTACTGACAATGTAAATGGACAGTGCTTGCCCTTGGACCATTATTTCTGGTGAGACCTTCATGAAGGTAATTGGGGGTTATAGTACAGAATCTTCTGCAACATGACATTCACCCTCTTTGTTATGGAGAATTGGAGATGGAGATGCTGGGAAAGTTCCACGCCACCATAGAAAACAAGGGCAAGAGTTGTGTCGCTGAAGTTTTTGCGCCAAATAAGGAGGCCGTCCATTTTGGGGTGGGATGAACATGGTAACCTGGGAATACGCATACAGGCCAACCTAGAGGAGCCTGAGTCAATCGCCGAGGTACAAGATAGATGGGCCATCAAGTTCCCAGAAGTTTTATCTGATAAACTGGAGAGTTTGAGGGATTTTGAACATCTTATTAGGTTGAAGAGGAATGGTACGCCACCATCTGTGGGAGCAGTTGAGATATAAACTTGATACACTTCTACAGAAAGGTGTGATAGAAAGAGTTGAAGGTACGGAGTGGCTGTTCCCAGTAGTTTTGGTTGCAAAAGCAGATGGAAATCTGCGACTTTGAGTAGACCTGAGGGACCTCAACAAAAGTAATTTGGAAGACAGTCATCCGCTGCCAGTGATCTCAGAGGTTTTGGCTCTGTTGGGAGACACCAGACTCTTCAGTCATTGATCTCTCAGTGGTTTACCATCAAGTGCCCCTGGCACAAGAATGCCAAGATCCGACATTGTTTGTCACACTAGATGGAACTTTTAAATACCTTAGAATGCATTTCGGGTTGGCGTTGGCAGCAGCCATGATCCAGCAACTTATGGAAAAAGTACTTGAGAATGTAAAGAATGTTATAATTTTCCAGGATGATGTGTTAATTCACGCTAGCTCAGTTGAGGAACATGATATGATTTTAAAAGATTTGCTGTGCAGATTGGGAGGATCAGGGTTCAACGTTTAAAGAACTAAATGCAACATTGCTGAGCGAAGTGTAGAATATTTAAGCCATTGTATTTCCATTAAAGGGATAGTTCCTAAACATAGTTTGGTTGAGGCAATCAGTTTGGCTCCTGAGCCCAAGGATGAAGATCAATTACGTTCTTTCCTGGGATTAGCTGAATACCACCACATGTTTGTGGAACATTTTGCAGTGCTGTCTTCACCCCTCAGGTCATTGCTCAAGAATGGGGTAAGTTATGTGTGGGCAAACAAATGCAAAGAGGCTCTCGTGGGTTTTGCCAATGCCCCATCTCTAGGAAAGTTTTGTTCCTGGAGCAAGACCTTCCTTACTGTTGACGCCAGCATTTTAGGTTTGGGAGCCTCTTTAACTCAGAGTGACGGGAAGGGAGAAGAACATGTGGTGGAGTTTGTGTCCAGATTCCTAAGGCGTGTGGAAGGAAACTACTCTGTGGTAGAGAGCGAGGCACTGGCTGTATATTGGGCAATTTTGTATTTTATTTCTTTCTTGTGGGATCAAGTGATTTATCGTAAGCTCAAACCACAAGCCTCTTGTCCAGATGTCCATTGTGGGGTTGAGCAATGGTTCTCCCAGAATTTCAAA
This sequence comes from Ambystoma mexicanum, assembly GCF_040938575.1. NCBI lineage: Eukaryota > Metazoa > Chordata > Amphibia > Caudata > Ambystomatidae > Ambystoma > Ambystoma mexicanum. Next base: position 321,314,148 of record NC_090935.1, read on the forward strand.
GTGGTTGATGGGCCTGCAAGGGCATTCTTTTTGTGTATGTTATCTCCACAGGAAAATAATTCAGTTGCGGACTGCTTGTCTAGGCTGCCAGTTGGCTCGTCCGATTTAGCAGAATCCAACAATACAGACGAGTTGTTTGTGGCGAGCATCGAGAAGGGAGCAATAAATGAAGAATGGGAACGTGCAGCGGCGGAGGATGAGGTTTTGAGTTCGATTGTTGAATGGACGGTCATTGGGTGGCCCAGCAGAGTCATGTTGAACAGGAAGTTTGAACCTTATTTTGAGATCAAAGATGAGTTACCCGTAGTGGGAGCGAGAGTCAGAAGGGGGACCATATTTGTGCCACTGGAGAATATCAGGAGGAAGTTAATTGAGTCGGCTCATCAAGGTAATTTGGGTGTGAATGGCACAAAGAGAAGGTTGCACCAGAGCTATTGGTGGCCTTCTAGAGCTGTGAAGAGGCAAGTAGTAGAGAGTGTGGAAAGTTTCATGTGTGACAAAAGCAAGGTGGTGTGAAAGACGCCTTAAATTCCTGTAAAAATTCCAGCCCGGCCACGACAGAAAATGTCCATGGCTGTGATGGGGCCGATTCAAGGGCTAGGTGACGATTTCAAATACCCGTTTGTTTTAGTGGACTACCACTCGTAAAGGGTGGCATGGGAGAGTGAGAGGAAAGCAACGACAATGAGGTTTATTAGGTTCTTGGAAAATGTGTTTTTCAGAGAAGGTTTTCCCAGAGTGTTGGTGGCCGATAATGGTGTCCAGTTCACCTCCGATATGAAGATGTTTCTAGAAGAACAGCGACAGGAGTGTCACATTTTCGTTCCTTGAAGGGGCGTGAGCCAGACACCAAGTTATGTCCTGGGTGGATGGGCTCAGCGGTCTGGGACCGTGAAAAGATCATGAAGGTGGTGGAAAACGGACAAGTGCATTATAAGAGTTTTTGATGATGTTATGGAGCGAAGCATGGTTGGTGTTTTGGTTTGGATGAAGAATCCCAGAGTGGGACTCGGTGTCTTGAAAGCAAGTTCTTGGGTCCCAAAAGGATTACCATAGTGAGGGGTGGAGTGGTGATTGCGGAAGGAGGTGATGTGTTGTCTATGGGCAGATTGGCGCCTTACAAAGGAATGGTGGTGGAAGGTGATGCCGATTTGCGATTTCGGAAGCGATGCTGGAGAGCGTGCAAGAGGTAGCATCTCTATCATAAATGATTTTGGGGTAGAGGGAGGTAACGAGCATGATGGGGCTAGAGCTAGCAGAAGGGTGAGGAGGGCTCTGGGACATCTGAATGATTTTGTGCAATGTTAATGTTCACAAATCCATCATGCAATGATGTATCCAAGCAATGTATACATTCTACAATGTTCAAATCCACAGCTGGCTATGCATTTATGGTCAGCAGCTCTTTGCTTACTAATTTGTTTCTTCACAGTTTTGTTTTTCCTTTGCTTTGTGTTGTTATTCCCCCTAATTGTTTCCTTGTTGTTACTCTCATTTAGAGGGAAGATATTGCATTCTCAGTCTCACACAGAGCAGCATTCCATTTCCCTGTACATTTTGGAATTGTGTGTTTTTGAGATGTTTGTTATCAGTGCTCCACATAAGAATTTGGAGGTGGGAGTATTTTACTTTCTATTTTTAAACTTTGAGAGTAAATGTGATTTTAAGAGAGTAAAAATGACTTTTCTCCTTTGCAAGAGAGTAAAATGTATGCAACATCCAGCCGATGTGTGCAAAAACTGTATGGAAATCATTACTATGCGGCAGCTTTAAGCATTGTGACAGAATACACTACTACTACACTAATTACGCAGATGACACTAAGATCCTTATCCCCCTTTCGGGCAACTTCTTGGAAGACACGGCCTTAGTAAATAAGATACATCTCCTCATTCAGGCATGGATGGCATCTCACGGCCTCTGCCTGAATGACGACAAAACTGAGTTACTGATCCTCGGTTCAGAGTTGGCCATCAAAAAACTTGACCCTAACTATGCCTCATTCAACATCGACAATAATGTCATCAAAGTGATGCCTGCAGTCAAAACCCTCGGGGTCTATCTCGACTCAGCGCTCACATTCAAGAAACACACTAACTCACTAGCATCTTCCACTGCATATACTTGTAAATTGATCCGAGCATGTAGACCATTTCTAACTGAGACTAGCTGCATTACACTAGCTAATGCACTCATATCCAAGTTGGATTACTGTAATGCTCTATATGCAGGATCTAACAAGTATATCCTTGATAAACTCCAAACTCTCCAAAATAACGCTATTAGAGTAGCTTTAAATATTCCTAATAGAGCTCATATCTCCACCTCTAGGAAAAATATCCACTGGCTAAAAATCAAAGACAGGATTGCCCTCAAAACCCTCTCCCTCACCTCTAAATGTCTTCACAACATAGCTCCCCCCTACCTGGTAAACAGAGTCAACAAGAGAATCTGAAACCGTCCCACTAGAACGACTAATGCCTATACTTTAGTGGTGCCTAGATACAAAAAGAGTACAGCTGGCGGCTCCAGTTTTCCGGTCATAGCTGCGCAAACTTGGAACAGACTCCCTCTGGATCTCAGAATGGACCAACCTTACCCTAGCTTCAGGCGGAAAGTCCTCACCTGGATACGTTCCAATGACACTTAGCTCGACCTTCCCATTGCCACCTGCTCTAGAGACCCCTGATGACTAACTAGATTAATTGGTTTCTGGTTAACTAGCTTTAACTGTATTTTCGCATTTGCTTGTACATGCACCTTTGTTACTAATGTGAACTGTATAACTGTATTTTCCTGTAACCAAGTTCTCAAGTATCCTTGTATGGTCTGCGCCCAGCTACCCTGCGGGTTTGGTTTTGCGCTATACCAAATAAACAAACAAACAATACACCTTTCATAATTTCTGGCCATTTGATCTCTCCTGGAAATATTTAAATGTTGAAATCACAAAAACCTAGCCAATTATATAGTAACGCAAACATGAATTGTATTTGTGCGTTTTGACATTCGATAGCAGAATTGTCTTTTGATGTTTAATTAAAGTCCTAATTTCCTGGAGCTGTTACTTCCTAATGGTATGCCTGTGTTATGACACAACAGTGCAGAAAGGCAAGGACTCCATGCTAAATTCTATATCTAATCTAGTGGTCAAATGGTTATTTATATCGCTCCTTTGGCAAAGCGCTGTGCATAGAACATATTTATCACAATTACCACCAAACCAAAGTCGGTACTCCTTTAACGACCTCGAAAGGATGAAAGGCTGAGTTGGACTTGCCGGGTTTCGAACCCGCAACCTACAGATCACGCACAGATTGTAGCAACGAGTGCTGAACCGGCTGAGCTATCTTATTGGCTAACATCCTTCAGAGGTTGGTTAACTGAATATCGACTGAGGTATAATAATCACAGTACCTAGATGTACGACGAGCCATTCATAAAGCGCTACATAAAGTTAAATACCTATCTAGATTATTACAGGGACAGGTTTTGCTGAGTTTCTATTTCAATTACCAATGTAACTTTCATTTGTTTGTTTTTGAACAGTGCTTGCACTTCCTTGAGTCAGGTGTTGGATGTTTAATTGTAGTGCTGAAGATTTGAGAGGCTAGAACACCTGTGATCAGTGTAATGACAATCACTCACCCTTGAGCACCTTGAGACTCTGCTGCCACTGACCATTTATAGTAATGTACCCCATTAACTGCAAAGTTGAATGGATGTAAACTAGACTGTGCATAGTCATCATTTTACACACTGTTTTTATAATTAGAGTGTCAATTAAATTATAAGTGTAAAAATGATCTGCCTCCGCATGATTATGCACACAGCACTGGAACTTTGAAAAATACAATAGTGCAATACTGGTTTGCTTTCACTGGAAAAAAAGCACAACTTTTTAAAAAAGTATGAATTCTCAATTGCAACTTAGTTTTCCATCTTATTAGTTATACAAACCTAAAATTCTAGGAAAACATGCAGTGCTTCTGAAGCTGAATGGAAAGCAACCATTCATTTTATCGCAGTGTGCAGTTTATTTTTTTGAAAGGCTTCAGAGAAATACATTCTGTTTCAGAAGTGGCTTGCAATTACATCCATGTAGCTAAACATCAAAAGAAGCCTTCTGGTTTTTGTCAAGTAATCTGACCTTTGCACTGCCCTCTGCTCTAAACCTGTGTGTAAATTTACCCAGGATAATAATAAAGCTGTCGTATTTACAAGATTTTCATGCGTAAAAAGGTCTAGTAAGCACCTTATCTGTAGGCCTGGCGCCTATACACAATGTGTTTCAAAGCACTTCAAGGCACGGGAAGGAACAAGGGAAAATACGACGACATTCTTACAGGCCATGAACGGTAAGAATGTGAAATTAGCTATCGTACTCGGCCTGACGACATTTCAGATAGTGCAAGTGATAAGACATAGATAAGGAAGGGAGGGGGGAGAGTGGGAAGGAAAATGAAACAGACAGGCGACTACCGTACTAGGCCTGACGAATTTCTGGTAGAGCCAGAGGAAAACAAAAGGTGATGGAGAGGGGTGCAGAAACGGAGGGGAGGAACAAAACAAGCGACTATTGTACTAGGCCTGACAATGTTTCAGATAGTGCTGGAGGGAGGAGGGGGGACAGTAAGGGGATGGGGGAGCGACAGATGAGGTTGCTATCATATTAGGTCCAGGGACAATTCTGATAGAGTAAGTGCATAGAAAAAAGTAAGGGGAGGAGATAGGAAAAGGGAGAGGGGAGGGGAGGAGAGAACAGAGAGTAAGCAGTTATACATGGTTGAATAAGTCTATTAGGGGTTAAAGACAGGCACCCAGGTTGTTTTTAATTAGTACCTGGACAATGTTATCTGATCCCCCTCCTGCACCAACTATGGCAGGGAGTATGTCTTCATCCTTGATCACACAGGTAACATATCTGCGACTTAATGGTGCATACCATGGCATCCTCCAGCCTTTTAGTTCTGCCACCCAGTAATGACCAGAATTTTAAACTATCACTGTCAATAAAGGTTCTAATAACCTCTTGATGCTCGCTTATATGTGATTCCCATCTGAATAGCTTCAGGGTGTGTTTATATGCTACCGTAAAGTGCCTCTTTGCTGCTTCGTATCAAACCACCCAGTTAGTGTTTAATGATAAACCCTTAAGAGCCTCCCTCTTTACCAGCCTTGCCTTCCTCATCCTTGGGTCATAGGCATGCTGGTGCATTTTCCCCCCCATGTAGTTGGCCCCTGTTTGTGAGACATTTCATGCATGTATGCAGTGTTTGGTTTTAATTCTCAGATTTAAGATTTCTCCCCATGGATCCCATCTTCAGCATCACTTGGTTCCCAACTCTTCATGAAAGTCCTACAGGCCTTTGGCGTTCCAGTTCACTGTTAAAACCCCCCTAGTTGGTGTAATCAAGGATGCGTAATTGTCAACATGTTATTGTCTTTGAAAGGCCAATTGTCAGGTTATCAGGAAATGGTCACTACCAACAGAGTACCCTTTAACCAGAGGTTCGCACAGGCTGTCTTTATATGGGGAAATGTAGAAGTGATCAATCCAGGATCTCCTTGGGCCCCTACACAACGTATAGAACTCATTAGTAGCCTGCGTCTCCTTAGACAGGCATACATGCATATCCCAACTGGTGAGAAACTTATCCCAAGAAAAACCGTGTTGGTCACTTTTCGAGCCTACCACTTCACAAAAGGGAGCGCCCTCTCAACCGATGCACATCAACGCATGTTGCGCTTACATCCCCGCCAAGATAACATGTTGGTTTTGATCTTTCCCTAACCATGCCGCAAACAGGATATCCAGCTCGAGGTTTAGGTCAGGGAGTGCCATGTTAGCATGGTTCCAGTAAACACTCAAAAACAAAATATTTTCTTTTAAGCGCAGGAAGTAGATGTTAATGGCCTTCAAGTCAGAGGACATGGCCGCAATCTCAAAGTCGGTGCAATCACAGTTCAAGTCTACTGCAATTGTGAGTCCCCCTTTCAGTCGGCCTTTGATTCCTCTTGTTGCACACTTGCAGTAAGTGTGGTAACCTTTCAATTCAACAGCATTTAAGGACAGTTTCTTGGAGCAAGATCACACCCACTAATTTTAGGTACTCCACAGAAGTTCTACTTAGCTTTTGAAAACCACACAAATTCCATGATGCCACACACAACAAGCCTAAGCTAAAGACAGTTCTGATTGGATTTTGATTTTTTAAGCATCTCAATTGCGGCCTCAAGCCAAGACCAATCCTCCGTTCCAGCTCTTATGACCATGTGACTCTCTTTGGTGCATGAGGTATTGGGTTCTGGCAAAGTAGTTTTCAATGATGGATTCAAGAAGATCTCAATCATCTCTTCATTGTGTAGTTCCAGCAAGTCTTCCCGATTATTCCACACAGTTTGCACTATCAGATTTGTAGCAAAGTGGCACACCGAGTTCTACGCACCTTTTTTGGAAAAGGCTACTTTTTGGATATCATCCAAGCTCAACGCACACCGTGCAGGAATTGCCTGGAGCCCCTTGATCATTTGGCCCTCGTTCATATGAAGTTGGCCACATGTTTGCGAGATAATTGACCAGCCCATGATAGTTCTTTGAAATGTGTCACAAGTCGTTTGAAGTGTGGCAGCAGGCAGTTTATGGTTCTGGATGGTTTCAGTGTGAAGTGTCGCAGAGTCCTGAATGTGTTGGACCTGAACGATCACCTCCACTGCCGACTGACAATTGAGGACTGGTCTTGTCTCCCTCATTAGCTACCATTTGCTCTTTTCAGTGGGTCTTGATGGACAAGGCCTCTGCAGTAGTTATGTTAGGAATCCCAAGAAAAGTAGTTATATTTTATTGCTTTTTTTTGTGGACGGTTTCTTGGTCCCAGTACGATTTAGTACCGTATTTTTTTGAAGTTGTTTGCTAGTGGGTTTGTTTTGTTCCATCGCGTCTACCTGCTCTGACAGAGCGTGGACATTTTCTTTTTAAATTGTTGCTCGTTTCCATGCTAGGCAGGGAGGTTTTTGCTCTTTTTATTTATGGGACGCTGTTGTCTCCACTTCCTTTTTTGCCTGTTCACTCTTTTACATCCCTCTTGTATGCTCTGTATAGATGCCTCAGGTGTGTCACTAATGGTGTGTGCAATTACTTCCTCCACCCCACTCTGAGTAGCCGTGGTAATTTCATTTTCCTTAGCACATAAGTCTGCTAATGGTGAGGGACAATCTGGAGGTTCACTAGTTCTTGTGGATGGTTTTAGATGCTTGCTTTGTCTTAAGCCCATGACCACTAATGATGCCTATTTGCGTGGTATTTGACCTATGGTAAGGTCATCGTCCATTTCGATCCTTCTACCAACGGGCACCACTGGCTTGTAGTGTAGTTGTTTTACCGCCTGGTACAGAAAGTTTAACTTCCGGACGATGTTTTTTACCACCTCTTTAATGTTGTCATATAGGCTTAGTAGTGACTCTAATACGAGGTAGAGGGCAGAGACTGAAGCTGGTCCCAGTGAGTCAATCTGTGGCATGATGATAGAGTCCTGTTGTAGTGAGATGTTTTTTGGCATGAAGTAGTTGCCATTAGTTAAGTGCTTCAGGATTGGCTGAGACCTCACTGTGTTCATTTGGTCAAGTACCGATCTATGCAGGGGGCTCAGGCCATGTGCCAAGTCGAGAGCATCTGTTACAACTTCTGGTCTGTGCGATGGCTCCGTCCCATAATGCCATCCATGTCCTTACAGCATTGCTCAAAGGAATGGTCCAGCACACTAGAATTTTTGTTGTTCAGGGTAGCAGGACTCACTAATCCTTGTTGGTCCTTGCCCACAATTTCAGAGGCCGTTGCAGGTACCTGTGTGCTAGCTTCAACCACTGTAACCGTTACCGGCATGTTGTGATGAGCAAATGTTGCATGCATTTTTCTCAAAACAATGTCGACTTCCCCATTTTTTTTTGCACACTCTGTGGGCTGTTTTGCGAGTGGTGTGAGAGATTCACCGCGCATACACCTCGGGGTAGTGGTTATTCCCCAGTACTTCGGGTAGAGGCAGGGCGTGTGTTGTTGATTGAGCAAGAGTTCAGTTTTCTGGCGAGTGGTATTTAACTCCTGCCTCACTGAATTTCCATTGCGGGTTTCGTTAAAAGTGTCTGCTTCCAAATCCAGCATTCTGTTTACGTGTTTAACAACATTAGGTACAGTGCAAGCCTCTTTCCCGCCTCTCAGCCTCTCCCTCTCCTCATGGACTTTGAGAGCCAACCGGCCCTTCTCCGTAACCTCCCGCTCTGTAACTTTGACATTAGAGCGGTTTGATGGATGTGGTGAACAGTCAAGAATATTTACTTACACAGGCTCACAGGCTGTTGTATGTTTATCCAACCTGTTCGCCGCCGCTATCCCGCTGCGGACCAATTGTTAGCCCCTTGTCTGTTCAATCGATGCAATGCACTTAAAGAACTATGGCGTTGACTGTATACTCTACTCTCTCACCGCTCAAGAGACTGTCGGGCTTCTTTGCTCTCCCCTGCTCCAGACTGCCCAAGATTGCAGTGACTCTGCAGCAAACTCTGTTGCGCTCCGCGCCTACCATGAGATTTTATGATATGCTACTCCTCCTCTGCCGACAGCCATGGAAAAAAGACACCGGCTTCCCAAGACCAACTCAGCACCGAACTCTGCTGCGCTCCGTGCCTCCCTGAAGATTTTATGATATGCTCCTCATCCTCTGCCCACAACCATGGAAAAAAGACACCGGCTTCCCAACACTGCAGCAACTCGGCACACAAGTTCAACATTCACCTTTTTACTTCACCTTTTCCCGGGATTAATTTTGATCACTTCGCTTCTTATAGTTCATTCACTTTATCACTTCATAACAAAAACATTTCACGTTTCACAGAGACTTTCGAATGGGCGACTTCCTTTCGACAGACCACTGTGCTACTCAGTATTGCTGGTTTCAGAGCGATCAGTAATTCAAAGTTCACCACAGGTCTGCCTTCCTTCGCGTCTCATCCACATGTGTGCAGCCTTCAATTGTGTGATATACTGTTGCAACTTTAATCCTTGCTTAACACATACCGGTCGTGCATGTCGCTCACCAACTCACCGGCTGTGTGCATTCTTTTCTTGCTTTTGCAGTTTTAATTCACGAGTTAAGGTTAATACCACAGGCTGAGCCTCGCCTCCCTAACTCTGCCGTTCACCCGGGAGGGTCGCTGGCGTCCGTGAGACACAATGCAGTCTTCTTGTCTGGGATTTGGCCTTCTCCACGTGTCTTTCACAGCATTTTGGAGGCAACAATCTCCTGCTGGGAACTACTGGGGTCCTCTACCCTTTGCTCTTATCCCTCTGTCCGTCACTCTGCTCCAGTAGGTTGGCCTTCGTCCCGGAAGTTCTGCTCTTGCTCGTGTTCCACCTTGTTCAGATTGTGTCTTTATGTTCCGCCTTTTATCCATGTGGGGAGAGCTAATTGGTATCAGATGTCTGTACTAAAAGTGAAGTGCCCGACTTTGCCTGACCAGATTAGCGGGACATGTCCAATGAGCTATGTAAGGCGTAGCCCCTTCACTCTCAGTCAGGCTCTTCCTCTGCCCAGTGTTTGTGTGAAAACGGGGGTTGGGGAGAGTTGGGATGTTGGAGGATTCAAGTAAATAGGAGGGGTATGGGAAAGGGGGGAATATTGTGTCTCACCATCGGTTGCCCACTCCCACTCCGCAAAGACCCCCTCACCCAGGGGATCCTCCTGCACTGGTCCACCCCCAGGAACTGGATCCAAAAATGATTATCATGTCCTGGCCACCTGGATGACAAGTCCCAGAGGACTAGCGGATGAGACACCCTTTGGTGTCTCACAGTGGCCTGTCTGCCCATACAACAGCACTGCTACCAGAGGGAGAAAAGGAACCTAAATAGACTTAAGCTTACAAGGAGGAATAAGGACCAGTTAAGTACCAGTCCCTTAAAAGAACTGCAAAACTTGATACAGTGGATGACAAGATAATATTTGCATATGGTCTACTGAAAGGAGTAAGAAGTGAGAAGAAACTTGTGACAAAACACAAACACCAGGAGAAGGGAGTCATTCTCCGGACCTTAGTCATAATAGTGGTAGGGTCAGATAGCTCAGATTGGGACAGAGGACGGATTTGTTTTTGGAAATTCATCCTGACTCACAAGCACCTTAGCAAGATGGGCAGGGATCTCCCCATAGTTCTAGGGAGAAATTGGTCTGATTTGACTTTAAATAAACTTCACAGTAACAATATGCCTTTGCTGTGTCCGTTTCTGCATTCCGATCCGCCACAGCGCGCAGGCCCTAGACTCTTTGGGGAGCCGACTTTCTTCTATTTAGCCCCTTTCCATGAAAGCTCAAGTTCGTATGTCCAATATTAGCCCCTGTGCAGAGATCCTCAGGAGTTAACCTGGATTTAGCCCTAACAGGGATCCTATGATGACAGTCCGGCTTTAGACCCTCCTAAGGATCCTCAAGACTTAAATTGGACGTGCAGACTTTAGCCTCCAAAGGGGATTACTCTGGTGTGTTCCAGAGTTTAGCCACAGAGCAGGGGGATATTAAGGGGCACCCCATAGGGTCAGAACAACTAGGATCCCTCCATGAATGGGAAGGGGGTGGGAGAGATTGGGAGATTTCTTGTGTGTCTGCTCCTTTTTCAGATTTCCCATATCAACTCGAGTATACCATGATATAAATTATTTTTGGGAGCCTGGTGGCAGGGACACATGCACATTCTCCAACTGTCACTGGAGCCATCAAGTGGTTGTCCAAACATACCCATTGATTTTCCTGGCCTGTTCTCAAATGTGGTACCAGGGCCCTCAGTTGATATTCCCTATAGTAGCTCTCCATGTCTGGGAATTCAAGTCTTCCTGCTTCTTTTGGGAGCATCAGAGTTTCATAGGCTATTCTCGGTCTGTTCCCCTGCCATAGGCATCTCAAGATCATAGATTTCAATCCAGCCAATGCCGGTCCCGGCACTCTTAGGGGTATTTGAACAGACTTAAAATCTGCCGCTGCTAAAAGGAAAAAAACAGAAAACAAGCCTTCTTCACCTATGCCCCAAGACAATGGAACCTCCTCCCAGTCAGCAGCAGATTTGCCCCCACGCTTCTGCAATGCAGAAGAGAACTCAAGTCCCACCTCTTCAAGCAGTCGCTCCTCCTCCACACATAGGCCATCATGACAGCCCCCGCACCACCCTGCTCGCTAGACGCCGTCCACCACTTTCCTCCCCGCCACCCTATCTATACACATCTGTACCACTCCCCCTGTGCACCTCTGTATCCAACCTCCCGCTGTTTATCTGTTCTGTTATATCTGAAAAGCGCTCCATTATGCATCTGTACTGTTGTACACCCGTGTAAAAGGCTCCACTGTGTACCTGTGTTGTGGTATACCTCTGTAAAACGCACCATTGCTAGTCAAAGCTAAGGCCGCGCTCAATAAATACCATGATACAAAAATTACTCTTTGGAGCAAAATTATGTTAATATCTTTAAGCCTCCGAATACAAGAAAGGGTAAGCTAAGACCACATATTCATATCCTCATATATTCTCTTTAACAATGGGGGTATATCCCAGGATGTATAAGACCTATATCTCCTGATTAGGAACAAAATGTTTCCAAGGACTTTCAGGTTTTCCCGTTCCGCTCGACCATAAGGGAAGAGTACTTATTTCTGGGTGTTCAATTAGAAGCCTGAAAGGGTACCATAGCATTCAATAGTTTTTAGTGTCTTGTGTTTGTGGGTCAACGAGGTGAAACAATATGTTGACTGCAAAGAGACCCATTTTGAATTCTCTTTCTTCCACCTTTATACCTTTTATCCTAGTATTTTTCCTGATGGAATCTGCTAATCGCTTCAATTCCAAAACAAACAGTGCAGATATGGGCCAGCTCTTAATAATTCTCCTTCACAGGCCAAAGGGTTCTGACATTTTTCCAGGCTGCACTATTTGTGCTTTTGGATTGGAATATAATGCCTCAGCTTATTCGTTCTCCAAATACAAACTTTGAAAGGACCGTCAACAGGAAGACCCAGTTAACTCTGAAAAGCCTTTTTTTTCGTTATCCAGGAAGAGCACCACTGTCTTCCACACTGTTTGACATCTCTATTAAATTAGGTATTTTTAGGAGCATGTACAGTACCTGCCTGCCTCTTATATAGCTGACTTGATCTGTTTCCATCAGCCTAGGCAGCTCTTTTAATCTGGAGACTAGTACTGTAGTGAAGATCTTTACATTAACACACAGTTGGGAAATTGGGTTTTAAGAAGTAAAATTGTCTTGGGTCCTTTCCTTCCTTACGGATGACTGTGTTCATGGCATGGCATGTCGGAAGGGCAGAGGTATGTCTGTGTGTCTATATGCTGTAATACAATTTGGTCAGATGAGGAGCCAGAGAATTTGCACATGGTTTGTAAAAAACAATGGTAAATCTGTCCTCCCCCTGGGCTTTTCCTGCGAGTATCCTACTGATCGACACCTTGACCTCTTCTTTAGTGATCATGGTGTCTAGCTGGGTGGATTCTTCTATTGTCATTTTGGTAAATTTCAAGTCTCTCAGGTATCCTTGTGCCTCATCTCTCGATATGCAACGCTCTTCCCTGAAAAGCCTCTAGTAAAATTGTGGTAAGCATCTAATATCCTCTGAGAGGTCCACTATTTACTCCCTTCGAAGTGATGGCTGGGAGTCAAGCAAGATACAAATAAACTCAACAAGCCCACATTGGCCGAGGATTATAAGGCCAAAAAACCTGCAAGATTTACATAGTTGTAAAAAAAATATACTCTTAGTCCACAGTCCCCTTTCCTCCATACTGTATGGGCGTCCCTTGCGACGGTCAGGAGACAGAACCTTTTTCACCAGAAAAAATCTTCTTCCCCTTTAAATATAGAGGTGCGGCCCCAGGATCATGAGCTCGTATGACTCCGCCCCCGGCGCCACTCCTCAGTCCCCATTGACGTGTCGACAATGTTAGGCCTAATGACACCACTATTAATCGGGTGGAGGATGCTGGGACGTATGGAGGAAAGGGGACTATGGATTAAGAGTATGTTAGTTACTATGGTGAGTAACTGTATTACTCTTACGTCCCGTCCCCTTTCCTCCATACTGTATGGGTGATTACAACTGAATGTAGCCCCAGGGTGAAGGGGAGCCCCTCCTTAAGGACACAGATTTCTTAGAACCGCCTGCCCGAATGGCGCATCTGACAGAGGCGGCATCCAAACAGTAGTGTTTACAGAAAACCCAAGGGGTTACCATGAAGCCGCCCTGCTTATGACCTGTCACCGCACAGCTGTTGGACCGCGATGGCCGTGGCCGTGGCCTTGGCTCCGACTGCATGGGCATGTAAGTTAGCTGGCACTGGTCTGTGCTACCCTCATAGGCCTCCTTGATGGCCGCAATCATCCCTCTGCTATGAAGGCCTTGGATAACTTGGCCTGCACCCACCGAAAGTGACAAGGCATCCGCTAATTCCTCGTTGAGATGGAAGGAGGTCGTCACCTTGGGTAGGAAAGCAGGGTGCGTCCACAGGACGACCATGTCCCTGTGAAAAGTGGTGTAGGGTTCTGATGCCACCAGAGCCTGGATCTCGCCGACTCTGCGCATTGAAGTGAGACTCACGTGCAGAGCTGTCTTTATGGTGACAGATTGATGTCTATGGGCGCCCTAGGCTCAAAAGAGTTGTGCACAGAGGCGCTCAACACAACATTAAGGTTCCACACCGGGTGTGGCTTCTTCATAGACTTGTAAAGCCTGTGGAGGCACGCCAGATGCACCATTTATTGGCTCCTAGTAGCCTTGCGTCCTGGATGATCTCTAGGTTAGCCTGAGATGGGCTTAAGCGTCTTAGCGGGACCTAATCAGGAGGCACGCTGCGGGGGCTAGCTTGTGAGGAGCAGGGTGGAGTACCCTGCCCCCTGCTGGGACAGAAGGAGCAGGGCCCAGCAGTAGGTGAATGGGTGGTCTGTCCGAAAGGCTGAGGAGCTCAGAGAACCACGGTCTGGCCGGCCACCAGGGAGCTATCAAAATAATGCTGACATGCTTGGATTCCTTTAACTTGCAGATCACCTTGTGGACTAAGGGTGTGGGCGGGAAGGCATATGCCGTCATGTTGTTCCATCAGATCTGGAATGCGTCGCCCAGGGGGCCGGAGCCCTGCCACCGCCAAGAGGCGCACAGTTGGCATTTCCTGTTGTCCCGGGATGCAAAAAGATGCACCTAGGGATGCCTCCATCTGAGGAAGATCTCCTTTAGTACCAGGTTGTTCAATTGCCACTTGTAATTGTAAGCCCCCAGTCTGCTGAGCCTGTCCACTTCCAGGTTGAATTCCCCCAGGAGGTGGACAGCCCTGAGGTAAATGTCATTCTCCAGAGTCCGTTCCCACATGCAGACTACTAAGTTGGCACAGAGGCAGGGATTCGGTGCCCCCGTGCTTGTTGACAAAGTACATGCTGGTGGAGTTGTCTGTCTGGATAAGAACTGACTTGCCATCGATAAGAGGGAGAAAGACCTTGCAAGCCAACCATATGGCCTTCCAGTTCATAGTAACTGTGACCTGGGGGGCCGGCTGCCGGAAGGGCTTGCCCTGCCTAAGGTTGAAGTCCGTGGACCTCCGTTGGAGGTCCGAGATGGGAAAGAACAGAATGTTGACTGGCTCCTCTTGGGGGGCCTTCTCCTGATTCCCTGAGACTGCGAAGTGCAGCTGTAATTTCCTCCACCTGAGCCTTGTGTGGGGCACGGCCAAAAGGACCGCTGCCCTAAGCCCCAGTAGGTGTTGGTAGCACCAGGCCGAGGTCACGGGCCTGGAGAGGAAGTGAGCTGTAGCTCTCTTGATGGCCGCAACCTTGTCCTCCGAGGGAAAGACTCTCACAGAGCTTGTGTCCCAGATGAGGCCCGAGAAGGTAAGAATCTGCGTGGGCTGCAGCTGATTCTTCTTTGAGATTGATAGTTGATAGTGAACCCCAGGTAGTGGAGTGTGTTCCTCAGTGCGGAGGCAGTATGCTGAACCGCTTCCGCAGAGGTGGCGCGGACAAGTCAGTCATCCAGGTATGGGTAGATGTGGTAGCCCTGGTCCCTGAGGAGGGCTTCCACTGCAATCATCAACCTGGTAAGCCGAGTTGAGGCCGAAGGGTAGTACCTTGTATTGGAAATGGAAGCCCCTGATCCTAAAGCGCAGTAAGGATGCGGCTGCCAAATCAGGATGTGTAAGTAAGCGTCCTTCAGATCCAGGGAGCACATCCAGTCTCCCCTGTCCAGTGTTTAAGAGCTTTCTTCTTATGTATGGCAAAAATCCCAGAATAAAAGCCCAAGCCTCACTGGGAGGTTGAGACTTCTTCCACAGCCTGGCTCTCAACGAGCGACCGGATCTCCGCTAGCAGAGTTGCTGTCCCAATCTGTGGGAGAGGAGGGAGGAGAGGAAGGTACCGGTAGATGGTATCCCATGGAGACTACAGAGAGGATCCAGGGGTCTGAAAAATTCTGGTGCCAAAATTGCCCGTGAAAGGCAAGCCTGCCCTCCACCGGAGACACGTGGACCCGAAGGGACGTGTCATGCCTTTTATCCCCTCTGAGGCTGATGTGGAGGAGGGGGATTGGAAAAAACCCTTGCGCCCTCCACCCAATTTTGTTGTTTCCTTCCGATGCTGATTCGGAAAACGGTCCGGTTGTCTGGACCTCCATTCTTGAAGGCCTCGGTACCCACCAAACGCCCGCCCCTTGTCGGAGCGTTGCTGCGACTGGGTGTTGGCCTTGGATATAGATAGACTTTGTGGTTTGCAAGCTCTGTTCTTTGTATCTCATTCCTCATTCGTGGTGGAGTGGAAGAGGTCACTGCCCTCAAAGGGAAGTTCCAATATGCATTCCTGGACATCGGGATTAAAAAGGTGATATTGACGGAGTGGCCGAGGGCAGCTAGGACCGGGGCTCACTCTGCCAGGGATGCAGGGGAAACCTGCCCTACGCTGCTGATGGATAAACTGTAGGCCACGCACCTGGCTTACACCATGTCCCGCCTTGAAACTCTTTCCTCCACCCGCTCCCCAAGAGCGGGGTATTGGATGAGTGGCCATTTTGTCTGGCGCTGCAGCCATTTTGATGAGCTACGTGCCACGTGCCGAAGTCGTGATGCTTGGCTGGCTGGAGCCAGCTCCATCCAAGATGATTGTGTTGGAACAACAGGCCCATCCCGCACCTCAGGCCGTGACCTCGAAGGCATATTGCCCTCAGCAGAGCTGCCGGTAGTGCTGCGTGAAGGCGCCCCCTCGGACATGATGCCGGTACTAGGGTGTTGTCCCTCGTGAGTAACCCCGATAAAAGAACCTTGCTGTCCCTCAGCACCGACACCGGAAGGATCCGGAGACCCCTCGGCCATGAGCACGGTAGCTGGACTATCCTTGGTACGTGTGCCGGTACTAGGGCGTTGCCCCTCTGGAGTGATTTCAGTATTTCAGGACGAGACCTGGTAGGCGTTTCACCCTCGGCGGATCTGCCAGTAGTACTGCGTATAGGCACCCCCTCGGACATGTTGCTGTTACTAGGGTGTGGCCCCTCGGGTGAAGACCCGGTAAAAGAACCTTCCGGCCCTCAGCACTGTCACCAGGAGGATCCACTGGCCCCTCGGCCTACTGGCCGGTAGCTGACTTCGCCTCGGTACTTGTGCTGGTATGAGAACCTGAGCGGTTCCTACCGCGCGGGCAAGTCCTTGGAAGGAGTCTCCCTTGCGGGGTGCGTTGGAAAAGAGTGGCCCTACCTTGGACCTGGATCGATGATCGACAAAGTCCTTCCGGTCCTCTGGAGGCGATCTCTGGGAGAACTCCCTCTCCCTCCACCTGGCTAGTTTGTCTTCAGAGACCTCGAGGAAAGTGCGTTGCATGCGGTACAAGCTCGCCAGCCATGGTCAGGGCCAAGGCAATGTAGGCAGAGGGCGAGGGGGTCTGAAGTTGGAAAGAGCCAGTCGCAGGATGGACACCTGCTGAACCCTGTAGAAGTTGACATGCGCCAGGGAGGAGCGTGACTCCTGAGGACCAAGTACCTGAATGATAAAAAGACAGAAGAGAAGAAGTATCTGCGCGCGGAATTACATGGTTAAAGCCAAACCCAGGAGCGCTGGTGAATTCAGCCCGTTCCTGTCGATGCAGAAAAGGGGTCTGAGGAGTAGTGCCAGGGGGCGGAGTTCGGCGAGCACATGCTACCGGGCCGCACCGCCGCACGCCTCTAAATTTAAAGGGGAAGAAGATTTTTTCTGGTGAAACCGGTTCTGTCTCCCGTCCCTCGCGAGGGACGCCCATACAGTATGGAGGAAAGGGGACAGGACATAAGAGAATAATACATAGGACATTTTCTAACATAATTGGCTACACTAATCAAAACCCCTATAGATCCTTATACATTGGAGTCTACCATTGGCTAAGCCATTATCTACATCCCCACTCAGGTTCATCCCTCTAAATATAGTCATTGTTACAATCACATCACTACCACATGATTTGGTTGGTTGGAACACTGCATAGTGATAGAGAATACTTCAATGCCATTGGCTGGCACCTCTTCAGGTGTCCTCAAATGTTCCAACTGTGCTGGACAACCCAATTTGTTATTTGATTTACTGACGGGAAATAGAGATATCAAACCCCTGCTTTCAAGAACAAAAGATACTTCCATCTCATTTCTCATGCCAGTGTCCCATTTGTCCCAGACAGCTTCCGCAACCTTGAATATTGTAGTTAACAACTGTTGTCTCGATGCTCCCTGCTGACGCAGGTGCATGATCTTTTAATTGGGTCACAAGATGAATAACAGTTTTTGTGGGGCTCAATCTGCCGGGGATAATTTCCTCTTTTTTATTGTATTTAAAACAGGGAGTAGTGGCATTAATTGGCCATAGGTGGCACTGTGTATACAACTTGGTTTAGTGTCTATGGCAATATTTCTTCTTGGGGCACCATGCAATTGGCGGCTTCTTTGTGTTTATTCAATTATCGTTTGGACCAGAAATAATTGCTACATATTTACTCTTGTGTCATGGGAACAATAATCTCTTCACTGCTCCATCGAGCACTATCTTGTACTCCCTTCCACTGAAACCTTAGCTGGCTCATACTATCAGGCAAGAATGGGCTTTTCATAAAGTTGGACAAATCTAAGCACTGCAGCGCGGCAGCTCTAATATAACACGTGCAGTTTCAAACTGGGCCTTTGCTGCAAAAGGGCGGAACCTCTGCTCAATGTTACATTTATGGTTTATCAGGAATACTGTTTATTCATGTATATATTTCTTAGTAATCTTCTCAGTGTATTCAGCACCCTATATTCCTCAGTGATCTTCTCAGTGTACGCTGCAACCCAATGCCCTCAATATGGCACAACTACCTATAGTGTTGCAAACGAATTCTATTCTACTTGTATTTATATTTTAGCAGAAACAGGACAAGACACTTGTCTCTATTCTACTTTTGTTAGTGTGTTGCTTGTATTCAGGCTTCTCGAAAACAGTCCAGGTGGATAAAAGACCTAAAATCATTCATTTAAGTGAGCTTCCTTATCTTGTATTTACGTTGACGTTTTGGGTGTGTCGGCAGCGGCGCGTGACGTGATGTCTGTCCCGTTTGCACCATCACACCTCCATGTTGAACTGTTTTCTCCAATTCTTTCTTCAACCTCATCTCGATGAATTTCCCCACTCTTTTTTTCTCGGCCCTTCCCTAGCGAATAGGCCTCTTAGAGTAACATTTGCTGCCTACCAGACCATATTTCTCTTTACTTCCCTCTTAATATTTAAGTATTCTTTGATCTCAGGGTCAATCACTTCTGCAAAAATTGGGTCTTTGAAAAGGTTTCATTAAATAGCCAACTATTATCTCTGATTAATTTCCCTCCAAAAATCCATAAGCCTTTGTTTGCAATAACTGCTAGGCCACTTTCCTGCGAGTTCGAGGGTCGACCTCCCTCCCCTATAGCCAATCTATCCATGGAAGGGTCCTCCCACATGTTAAAGTCTCCCACTATGATAAATAAGCCCTGCACCTTGATGAGCATTATTTCAAGAGTATTCTCATGAAATGACACCTGCCCTTGATTGGGGCACCAGATTGCGAACAGTTTCATATTACTATTCCTAATGTATCCTTTGACTATCAGGGCTCTTCCTCCCACAGCCTTTTCTGCCTAAAATACCTCAAACCTCAGTGACATATGCAATATGATGCCCACCAGAAAACGTGCCCCATTTGACTTCCCGGGATTTTACATTCGCCTCCATCAGTCTAGTTTCTTGTATAAATGATACATCTAATCATGGGCGTAAATACAGAGGGGGCAGGGGGGACAAGTCCCCCCCCAACCTTTGTGGCCTTCCAAATTGCCCCCCCGCCCATCTTTTGGCAGGGGCAGGGTGGCCACATTGCAGCTGCTGCATAAGTAATTGCCCAGCCAGGTTCGCGCTGTCCATTAAATAAAGCGGGCAGCAGGTATAGCCCGCGCTGCTCATTTCCTCACCCTGGCTGGTGGCTTGACACAAAGTCAGCAGCCACAGCCAGGGTGCTGGACTGGGTGGTATTCATAGCATTCATCCATAGTATTCGTATGCTCGCATTTAGTGTGTTAAATAAAAAAAAAATTAAAAAAAGAATTTGGGGGAGGGGGGAAGACTGTCACATTTCAGTCGCATCATATAAAGTATGCCTTTGTCAAATGATGCAAAAGGTTAGCATATTGCCTTTTCTTTTGTTATGATTGAGTCTTCAAAGACAGCCTACGAGCCATTCTTTAGAATTTTGTGGAATTGCATTCTGGTATTTGTAGTCTTCAAGATGGGGTGAAAATAACAACACTTGTACTCTTATTTTTTGACATATTTCAATAAGGATTCCAATATTGAGAAGGGGGCGCTGTTGCGCAACAAGATGGCCGCTTAAGTGTTGAGCTCCTCTCCGGCAAAAATCCTATGCAAATAATACTTTATTTCCAAACTCCTTGGAACTGTGAAAATAGCAGCGCTGTTCTTAGAGACCATCCTGAGACCGTACGAGAAAAAAAGGACGAAAACGGTCACTCTGCACCCAAATACAGGAAGGGGCCTGGAGGAAAAAGCCCTGAGCCGCTCCTCGGCTCCATGAGAATCTGCGTGAGAGCCGCGGCTCCTAAAGACGCCCGGGCCATCTGGTGGGCAGAGCCATCCTGATAAACAGCGCACAAGGAAGTTACAGCGCCAACATTCTAGGCTGCTCCGATCGCTGGTACACCTTGCCAGTTTGCTGGAGATAAACCCTCGCCTGCTGAGAGCGGCGCCGGGCCCTCCAGCGCCCCCCCCAGTGACCCCGGTGTCAATCCTTGGCTCCGTCTATCCGGAACATTTCCCCCGCGTATTCTACACTGGCCCACAACACGTGAAGGGAGAATCCCACGGCGACTACACTAATCAGCAGCGATCGGGACGTGGCCGGCTACGTTCTTGTCCGATTGAGACACGGGGAGGCTGAACGAATAAAACGGGACACTGGCATACGCCCCATGATCCTACCGCAGGTTGGAACACACTGCCGGCGTTGCTCCTACGACCCTTGAGGACACAACTGGCAGTACTCCAGGGCTGGTGAGTGGGGAGGTGCAGACGAGGCAGAGGGGCCCATATAAGGCGGAGGAAAGTGGCACAGACCCGGCATACGCCAACGGGCTGCGGGGGCAGAGGCTGAGAAGGAGGCTCTTGCAAACTTTATACTAGACCTCGTGGAACATACGATCCGACCTCAGTGCTGAGGGGGGCAAAGAAGAATCCAGCTATCCGAACCCTGGTCCATGCCATCCCCATAGACTCCCTGCAGGATTTCAGAGGACAGGACCCTGGAGATACACATAAGGATACAACACACCCTCAGATACTGGCCCCCAAGACGATTTTGCCCACATAATCCCAGACAACAACCAACGTGCCCGGGGATCCCCGTCCCCTCAAACTCCGTAAGCAGGACTGGGCCTGCTCCCTAATCTCAGTAAAATAGTGCATAGGAGTACATACGTGGAAGTACACAGTCCACTCAGTGGAACGCTGGTGGGACAAGTCAGGCAAACCTCTGATATAGACCAGCACAAGGATTGTATGTACCCCCCCGGAGCACCTCACGCTACAACCCGGATTACTCAGACCTCGCCGCCACTCCACCTGACCATAAAAGGCCAGACAGTCAAGAATTAAAGGGTAAAGGAACAAGAAATAATCAGAAAGCAATATTGTAAAATAGCTGACCTCGACGCCACACTATAGTCCATCCGGACCCCCTCTGCCCCCGCACCTCGCCAAAGCCATTTCTGGATTTTACCCAGCCATTCACCCGTACTACATTAACGGGTATAAGCTGCACTAACACACCAACAATGCCTGGGAAAAATGTGGTCAAGGGCAGAAAAACTGGACCGATGGACTCCTTTATGAATTCGCAATCGCCTCCCCCCCCCCCCCCCCGAGAGCCCGGACCCACCTACAAATGACTCATCCTCAACGACAGAAGGCACAAAATTCAATCACCTATTAACCACGGTACAAAATGGGTTTTTGGCGATCAACGTCAAGCTGGATGACATTGTATCAACAATAGGCTCCCTCAAGGCCTGAGTAGATAAAGAAAGTGCCAGAATCAAGGAGACCGAAAACAGAATTTGCGCCAACGAAGACTCAACTCGCCAAAATACCAACGATATAACACTCTTGAAAAGGGAAATGAATAAACTCCAAGACAAGTGTGACGACTTGGAGTCGAGATCGAGACGGAACAATATCCGTATAGTCAGCCTGTCGGAAACCTTTTGCAAGGGCCCAATGGAATTGTGTATCGAAACCCTTTTGAGGTCCCTCTTGGGCGAAGACGCATTCTCACCACAAGTTCTAGTCGAGCGGGCACATCGCACTCTTGCTCCGCCGCCCATACCAGGGGCTCCACCCCGCACGATTATTGTCAAGCTACTAAATTATAGAGACAGACACCGTCCAGAAATTGGCGAGAGAGAAGGGCCCCCTGAAGTTCAGTAATGATAATATCCATATATACCCTGACTTCTCTGCAGGTGTCCAAACCCAAAGAAGATCCTATGAATCAGTCAAGCGGCAGCTGCGACTGAGGCAGGTCCCTTACGCCATTCTGTTCCCAGCAAAACTGCGCATACAACACAGCGGACGAGCGCACTTCTTCGAAACTCCAGCGGCACTGGCCTATGTGGACGCCTCAATACCACTCCCTCCTGGAAGACACAAACTAAATCAAGATGATCTGCAGCAACCTGTATAGGCCTCAAAAGACCCTCTGGCCGACCACAGCGCTACCTTACTCCTACCTTTTTACCTACACATGTAGAAATAAAGCAGTCAAAAGCATTATAGCTTCCTAACCTTGAATGCAGCCGGATGAGATGCGCTCGACAACGAAGCGGTGTTGCAGCACTCGCCCCTTCTTGGGAGAAACCACAAGTTAGTAACAAGGGATCATCATCAAGTTGGGTTCGATGGTGTGGGTGGCGGTGGGCACAGGCAACACGGCACTGTTCTGCTGTTTAAGAACACTGTTACTGCCTCAGAAGGCCCCAGTTGGGCACCAGGCGAACAAGTTAACTGGTTTGTTTACTGTTAAAAATGCACTCACTGTATCACACGCTGCTCTCCTGCAAGAGGAAACCCTCCCCTCCAAATCTGACTAACTCACTGAAATGGCGCAGAAAACAAGGCCAGCTGTGGGGTTAAAACTTAAAATGCTTACCTGGAACTTTGTGGGCTGAACAATAGGGTGAGAGCCAGCAAGGTTGGGGCATATGTCAACAGACACCGCCCAAACATTGCCATGCTCCAAGAAACCCATGCGTTGAAGGGAACCAAACGAGAGCATCCTGCGACAATGGGGAAACAATAGACATTACACTGAATACTCCCCCCAGAGCAGAGGCGTCATCACGCTAATACACCCCTCATTGGGGTTCTCTACTGAAAAAAGCAAAATTGACCAACAGGGTAGATATGTCGTGGTCTGGGGCACCGTAGCAGGTGAAAAACTCAGATTGATCAACACACATGGCCCGAACTTGGATGTCCCCGAGTTTTATACCCACCTCCTTAACGAGATTGGTTCGACAGCTGACGCTTGGGTGTTGTGGGGAGGGGACCTTAACACCATTCTCAATACTACATTAGACAGGTCCTCAATTAAACCAAGACACCTCACGAAAGCGGCTGCCATCATACATCAAGCCCAAGAAGAATTGACCTTGACCGATGCCTGGAGAGGGATTCACCCAACAGATAGGCAAATACACGTTCTATTCCTCAGTCCATGACACAGAATCCAGGATAGACAATTGGCTCATCTCCTCCCCTCTGATCAACTCAATCGAACACTGCGTAATTCTGCCTCGCACGCTCTCAGACCATTCCCCGGTCACACTCGAAGTATCATTCCATAATATTAAACACCCAACACAGCGGTGGAGAATGCCCCCCAATATTTTAAAAGATCCGAATGTTGCAGAAGCACTATATGTCGAAATGGAGGAATTCTTCCACCTGAACAAAGGATCGGTGGACAGATGGGCAACCATATGGGAAGCGTTCACGGTATGGGTGCGAGGTAGCATGATGTCTAAATCCACTGGGCTTCTTAAATCCATTAGAATCGAATTGGATAGTAACGAAACACATTTGAAAACACTCAAAACTGACTACAGTACAACACACAACAATCACACACTGGCCGATATCAATACATACATCCAGAAATTTAACGACCTAGCAGCCAAAGAGCAACAGTATATGGCCACTCCAACCAGGGCACGCAGATATGGGGAGGGCAACAGAGCGGGACACCACCTGGCAGGTTTACTACAGAACGTACGTAACCATACCCCGATCACAAGCAACGGATGAAGGCACAGTTGTACACGGGGAAGAAGAAATAAACGCTGAATTTGCCAAATACCATAATAATCTATATGCCAACCATGACATATCCACACTGGATGTCATTAAGACATACTTGAGTAAAATCGCTCTCCCTAAGCTCTCGTTAGAAGACAACTGGGCCCTCGAACAAAAGGAGCGATGAAATTGCTGAGGCGATTAAATCACTAGCAGCGGCCAAACCTCCGGGCCCAGACGGCCTGAATGCCGATCTCTATAAAACATACTCCGCATTACTCGCCCCGATACTAATCCTCGTATGGGAAGAGGCTATGAACACCGGCTCACTCCCGGACACAATGACAGATGCAGTTATAACAGTGTTGCTGAAACCCAGACGCCCTGCCCATGAACGTTCCTCCTATCGCCCCCTCTCTTTGATTAATACAGACACCAAAATGTACGCAAAGGTGCTCGCCACTAGGCTCTTACCCAAAATGACAGCTCTAATACACACCGACCAGTGCGGCTTCATTCCAACGAGGTCCACTGCCCTAAACCTGCGCAGGTTGTTTAGCATCTTGGCACAGATTAAGCCGGGAGAACAGGCTGCAGCCATATCACTAGATCCTGAGAAAGTGTTCGATTCAGTTTCATGGATATACATGTTTGAAGTCCTTAACAAATTCGGATTCGGCCCGTACCTAATTAGGTGTGTCAAACTGCTCTATTCTTCACTCAAAGCCATTGTCCTGACCAACCGGACCTTGTCCAGCCATCTCAATTTACACAGAGGCACCAGGCAGGGCTGCCCCTTCTCCCCCATCCTCTTGCCCTCACGATAGAACCTGTGGCAGCCGCAGTTAGATCTGGACAAGAACTGAGGGGCATAAGAATGGCCGGCGTCTACCAAGCCATGTCACTATATGCAGACGACGCATTGTTGTACATGCGAGAGCCAGAAAAGAATCTATCCCCCATATTAACCATAATAAGCGACTTAACCACGCACTAGGGCTACAAAATTAATACTGCTAAATCTGAAATCGTCCCGTTAACACGGGCCACAACTTGCCCGACACATACACGTGGCCTATCCTGGGCACCCGATCACATTAGATATTTGGGTATCCTCATCTCTCGAGACAAAACATCCCTATATATAGACAACTACGAATCCACGTTACAGGCGATTTATACCAAACTTCAAACCTGGAAAAGACTCCCCATATACCTTGCTGGCCGGATAGCGGTGCTCAAAATGACAGTACGCCCCAAGCTCCTTTATATTTTCTGCAATGTACCTATATGGCCTAGCAAACTTTTCTTTGATAACCCGAGGTCCATGGCAACCACTTTCATATGGAACGGTGGCGCAAACAGGTTGAAATGCATCAAACTAGTGGAACCTTATGAAATGGGAGGCTTCGCCGCCCCCGATTTCGAGCTGTACTATCAAGTGGCGCAGGCACATTATGCTAAATACTGGCAAGATCCGGCAGATAGAACCCCACACATACCCATCGAGTGACACTCGGTCCGCCCAACTGACCTGAGATCCATAATATTTGCAAAATCTCACAAAGACAACTGCAAATTTGATCCGGCCTCCTGCACAATCGCAGCATGGGTCGCAACTGGCAAACGGCTCCGCATAGAAACACCCTACGACTCTCAGACCCCGCTCTGGAACTTCCAAGGAATCAAACCTACATATGACATTAGCATACAGAGAGCCTGGATCCCGGAATATGAGCTAAAAATGAAGACTATGTTCCCAAATGGTAAATTCGCAACCCCAGAAGATTTCACAGACACTGTAGGGAGAAACCAACTTGTTAATTTACAATGATTTACATGAAGGCGGCATTCAAGAAACGATCGCCAACATTCCCAGATGTACCTCCCGAACACGCATGTTGCCAATCATTATACTCACAAGCAGGCACGGGAGTATCCAAATTATACAA